>NC_142035.1:69609423-69918999 GCF_982192425.1 Myodes glareolus | reverse complement strand
ATCAATTATGAAATGTACCTCAATTTCAACTGGCTATTTCAAAAATATTTGAAAATGAATATAAGATGATTATAGTCCAAAGAGGGCATGGGGCACACAGCTGTAATTCTACCATACAGTATAGAAGCACAAGTAGAGAGTAAAATGTCTGCTTGGGCTAGCCTGGGCTACATAAAGCCCAATCTGGAAACCAACCAACAAACAAAAACAAACAAAATAAACTATAAATGAGCAAATGAATGAACAAATAAATAAACCAATAGGCTCATGATAAGGCTTGGTGGCAGAAAATTTTCTGGCAATTTCCAAGGCCTTTGGATATTTGATTTCCAGTGAAAAAGAGAGACTTGATGGGGGCAGAGTGCAAAGACATTGAAAAGCAGTAGAGAGAATTAATTTTAGTATGTTGTATTTCAAGAACAAATGTTCTTCCAAAATTTCCCTCTGATAAAATGCTAGGAATTGACTTGAACCACATACTAAATGCTATCATAGATTGCTAAAGGTATTTAAACACATATGGCTTAAACAAGTATGCTAAATTATTAACTTGTAGGAGTCAAGTATTGCATTTTATCTTGGTCACACATAGACGGAGGCTGTTTGTTCATTTCCCGGCTGCCCAGACCCGAAATAATTACATAGAAACTGTATTATTACAACAATGCTTGACCTATTAGTTCATGTCTCTTATTAGCTAGCTCTTATATCTAAAATTAATCCATATCAATTAATCTGTGTATCACTATGTGGTTGTAGCTTACTGGAAAGATTCCATTCAGAGTTCTGTGTCTGTCTCCTGTGGCAGTTACATGGCTTCTCACTAATGCCACCTATTTTCTCCCAGCATTCAGTTTAGTTTTCCCACCCAGTTCTATTCTGTCAAACCACAGACCAAATAACCTTCTTTATTTACTAACCAATAAAGGCAACACATATACAGAAGGACTTCCCACATCAGGCACAAAATTTCCATCCCTAAGGACAATGGGAAGAGCTACAGAAATGATGTATAAAGTACATGAAAACTCCTAGGCACTGACTTACGAGTTTTCTTCTCTTTGCTCAAATTTTTCTCAGTAATTCACTCTAGTATTTTATCATCTTGCCAGAAAACACTTACTCCCTTGAGCCAAGAACCTTCCTGCTGTTACTACTCAATCCTCTTTATGAAACATTGTAAGAAAACAGAATACCTTCAAACAAATGCAATACCAATGAAGAAAAACTCTTTCAAACACACATCATTTTAATGACTTTATTAAATTAAATTACTGTAAAGTAAACAAATCATGATAATCCACTTAATTTCCTTATTAAATAAAATACACAGAGATAGAGAGTGGGCTTTTGTAAGACAAATCAATATACTTTTATGGTATGAACTAGTTTCGGTGGAGCACAAAAGACTTCTCTTACAGACTGATAAATTAACAAGATAAAGCAATGAACTCAATTGAGTATTTTTAAGGGAAAATATCAAAAAATTAAATGTGAACAACACAAGCTTCAGAAAAGGGCACTGAAGAAAGCAATGTGGTAAATATAGGTATATCAAACGCATTTCTCAAAATTCATGAAGCAAAACAAAACACTAAATTTCAAAGAACAATTAAGCAAGTTGCCAAAAGACAAAATACTTAGGTGGGATGTCAATCAGTAACACTGAGCTGACAACTGTGCCTTAATTAATTTTGAAACTGTTTCCAATTAGTTAGTATAGAACACTAGAGGCTTCATGCTGCCTATGACTCAGTGCACTGACTCATCCACCAAACTTTTCCTACACAAGAAATATCCAAGCACCCGCCAGGACACAAGATCAAAAGGAAAAAGGGTTCACCAGCCTTCTCAGTTAAAACCCTGTGATAAATTTAGATGACCAGGAGGATATGAAACAACTTTCCAGAAAGTTTCATCAGTCAGAAATAGCTTGAGAAGTTTGATTTTTAACAAAACAATAAAAACTCACTGCTTACAATAAAGTTTTGCAAATATATCTATAAAACTACTAGCTGTTTTGAAGTTACATAGAGAATATAAATAGCATAATAATAAAAGGGTTGATTTAATATCATCTCATCATCATATTAAAAATAGTATAAAATACATGGCTCCTTAAAATAGCAGTGGAAACAAAATTTAAACTTGACCAAAAGCCTAAAATCATCAACTACAATTATTCCTATATTGATTTCACATCCAGTTTATTCTCAGTGTGATTCAAGATTACTATGCTAGAGTATGTATACTAATACATACTATTACCATGCTATTACTATCCAAATGTTTTAAATGTTTCCTTAAAAAAAAATAAGTAAAACCAACCAAAAACTGGAATTTGGTCTTGTTTTTAACTTAAAAGTTTCATTAGGCTGGTTGGTTGGTTGGTTGGTTGGTTGGTTGGTTGGTTGGTTGGTTGGTTGGCTGGATTTTTTCTTTGAGACTATCATACTTGAGTACTATAGTTAAATCATCTCCAACACTTCCTTTCCCCTTCCAACTCATCCTACTCTCTCTCACACTCATGACATCTTCCTTGTTACAAATACACATGTGTACGTGCATGCGTGCGTGTGTATGTGAGAGAGTGAGGAAGGGAGGGAGGGAGAGAGAGAGAGAGAGAGAGAGAGAGAGAGAGAGAGAGAGAGAGGAGAGAGAGAGAGAGAGAATATGTGCATGCATGTCTAGTGTCTGTGGGTACTGCTCAGTCCATTTGCTCCTATGAGAAAGTACTTAGGGTTAACTAGTAGAGAGATTGGATAACCTATCAGGGGCTAAGCCCTGGAGAAGAATTCTTTCATTCCCAGTATCCATTAATTACCTGTATTTCTTCATATTGAAGTGGGACCTTGTAAGAAATCTCCCATTCACATTGATATGCCAACTATTGTCATTATCTAGGTCTTATTTAGGAGACTATATTGTTGAGATTTCATGGCTATAGCTCCCCTGTCATGTACAGAAGACTATATCCCACAGCAGATATCCTGATCTACTGGCTCTTTCAATCTTTCTATCCCATTTTCTACAATATTTCATAAGCTTTATGTATAGGGTTTGTGTTGTGGCTGTATCAACTAGGGTTGGACACACAATGGCTAGTTGTCTTCTGCATTTTGACCAGTGATAGCCCTGTAGTTGTCTTTGCCGGCTACAAAAATAAGCATCTTTGAATTTGAGGGGTGAGATCTACACTTAGCTATAGGTAAAAGGATAATATTTGGAATGCAGTTAGAAATTATGCCAGTTTCAGAAAGTGACCATGGTACATTCTCTTCCAGGATCTATGGCCTCAGCTGCAATTGGAGTTGGCCAGGTTTATAATACTAGACATGAATTCTTTCCTACTGAGTGAGACTTAAGTCCAATTAGATTTTGGTCACCCCGAAGGTAAAATGCCACTATTATACCCTTGAAGATACCTTGCCATGTTGGTAATTGTTGTGTTTCATATGCTTAAGAATGTATATGTGTGTGTGTGGCTGGGTATTGTTGATTGCTTTTCTCTTTTGGCATCTTGCATAGTACTCTTCAACTATGGGAACCATTCTGAAGGGAGGAAGCTTCCAAGTCAGTTACAGTGGGATTCTTCCAAGTCCTATGTCAAATGTGTATGGGGTCCTCAGCAACAGGGTCTTACTTCCAATTCTGGAAGGCAATAAAGGGCAAATGGAATAGTTCATACTATTTGAGGAATCACATTAAGTCCTTTGACCAACAACTCAAGGGGTGGTTTCCCATTTTGGCAGTGAATATTTTGCTTTTACTTTTGATTTTGAGATACTTTATGGCTCTTGTGGGGAGAATTCTCACCCCAACTAGTGTAACTTAATTCAAACTGTGTGTATACACATACATATATATACATATATATATATGTGTGTGTGTGTGTGTGTACATATATGTATGTATGTATGTTCATCAAATATAATGTTTGCCTACAGTTGTTTCAAAAAAAAGTTCACTGTCTAAAAGGAAAATACAAAGAATCTTTCTTTGGAAATATAAGGTACTATGGAAGCCACAGGCAATCTTAACATATTGTAGAATCTAGGAAACCTAGTGAGAAGCAAGGTTAATACTAAGTCTAAAACAATTCAAGTTTATATGTCACATGACTACATTTCACTCTCTAGATTTTACATAAAGACAAATGTAGGCAAACAAACATTCTCTCCAATAACATAGCCAAACTAAGTAATGAAATAAGTAATGAAAATACAATATAGTCAATGAAAACTGTTTCTTGTTGAAGACATTTAAGAATCATACTATGAGTTACTATAACATGTTATATTACTTTTATTTTACATTCAAATATATTTTAATTTTTACCTATTTAAAAAATAAGACTTGAAATTCATTGAATATTGTAGAAATCTTTTTACCAATATAAAATTCTTAATATGAAATTAGAACTTTAGAGAAGACATTAAATTTTCAGAACTAGTAGCTGACACTTTCTGGCATTTGGTTTTATTTATCTATTCTATGTGTATGGGTGTTTTGCTGGCAGGTATGTCTATGTAACACATGTGTGACTAATATTCTTGATAATAAACTAATAAACTCACAATAGTGTTCTTAATTCTATGGCAATCATAAAATTTTAAATTATTTTTGGAAATAAGTTGTAACAAGGGCAGGGAAATGCTTATAAATTGATACGGGCAAGATTACTCCTTGATGAGAATTAGCTTTTGCTCCATGAGCTGCTAATATTAAGGGAGAGACATACGCCACTCTATCATTTTGGACATTTCATGTTGGCTGGCAGCATTATCTTTAAAACAAATTATTAGTAATTTTGTAAGCAAAAATAAGGGTACCTTAACATCAGGCTCAAAAGGACAAAAACTCCTTACCATTCTTGTAAAGCTTAGATAAAAATACATTATTTCCTTATAATTCATATGGTATTTTGGTATTATAAATCTTTTTTGAAAATTGAGATAACATTCAAGGATAAATTAGTACAAAGTAAAGAGGGTAAAGAAATGAGAATGGCAAAAAGAAAGAGGTTCATTAAAGTCAGGCAAATTTTAAAAAATATCATCAAAATCAATGGTATGACTAATCAATGGTATGATTATTACTCAGAATATGAAACAGAATGGTTATGCTCTTTGATAAAAGCAGTAAACACAATTCTGAGTTCAAGAGGTGCATTAGTCTTAATGGCCTTCAGTGTGACTTATAAAGTAACGACAAATCATGGTTCAAGGGAAACAATTTAGGAACATCAGTTTGATGCAATACAAGTACTCCTCAGTCTTTCCTATATTTTATCTCCCCCTACATTTTTCATAGACATTAAATGACACAGTCTTCAAAGTCATAAGCTCAGAGAAGGATCTTAAGTTTAGAGATGTCTATATATTTTGACAATAAGCTAAGCAAGAAATGTTGACATTTACAAATGTAACCTAATGAGCCTAATGAGAACACGTGTCTGAATTAATTAATACATATTTACTGAATACCATTACTTAAACAGCAAGCTAGTAATTGTGGAGAAATGGTGCTTAACTTGCCTCCCAGGCTTCTGGAGGTTGGAGTGTATTAAAGCCCTCATTCAGTTGAATTACCACAGAAGTAGGAAAGATGGTAGTAGTATATCAGATCCTGCGGCAGAAGAACCAAACTTGGTACTAAAATGTCAGTAAAGGTTTTGGAAAGAAACCTGCTGGGGACCAACATAAATTCAGTACAGAAGTTACAATCAGAAGTCAACAGATTTTAATATATTAAATAGGCTTGCTTTCCTTAATGCATTCATAAACCATACGAACATGATTTCATCTACTAAATGAAAAGAAAAATTCCAACTGAGTTACATGACAAAAATCATTACTGTACCCTGTTGGCAATGTTCTCTGACTTTCCTGTCCTTAAGTCGTCTGAAGCACATCTGGCTGCGGATCCTTGATTTCCCTTGTCCTCCACTGCAAGGAAATCCCAATATTGTGAAAGTAGGCACAGATGTGCCAATGAAAATAATCCAGAATAAAGAAAAAAAGGAGTGATGTGACTAGGGGATCATCTCTAGGAGTTTTACAAAAGGAAAGGAAGAAAGAGGGAAAGAGACTGGTAGGGAAGGAAGGAGTGGGGAAAAACACAGCATTTAATATAGACAAAGGTAAAGGAAGGGAATAAAAGCACACTCAAAACTACTGTTGGAAAGCAAGCATTCTCTTAGTCTTTAAGAAATACACTTAAATAGTATGTGTAACTTTAAAATGATTTTTACTTCAGTGGACTCTTCCTCTAGCCAAAGGTTTAAGAAGTAATGTATCACATAGGTTATGGTAATAAAAATCCATTCTCACAAACTTGGTCTCGGGAAAAGATTTCTCGCTGAGGTCCTAATTACATATCTGACTCCTCAAACTCTAACATGGGTATCCAAAAAGCTAAAATGATGTCTAAAGCATTATAGCAAACCTTATCCCCAACAAAATACAAAGTAAAAGCCGAGTGGTGGTGGCAGACACCTTTAAGCCCAGCACTCGGAAGGCAGAGGTAGGTGCATCTCTGTGAGTGTAAGGCCAGTCTGTTCTACAGAGCAAGTTCCAGGACAGGATCGAAAGCTACACAGAGAATCCCTGTCTTGACAAACCAGAAAAAGAAAGTAAAACAAATTAAAAAGTAAAAATGTTCCCATCCATCCACCTAAAGAAAAAGAAGGCCCAAAGTACTTTAAACTCCATAACATTTTTCCTCTTCTAACATCTCCTCGCCAGACTCAGTTTCTTTTGCATCCTTTCAAATCTTTCCATCTCGTGCCATGTAAAAGGACTACTACTCCAGTCCAAACTGTCATCTTTCAATAAATAAACAATGTGACCTCAGGTATAGCATGTTCTGACCTTCGATCTCTTCTCTGCTGTCTACATTTGCACCATGTCTGTCTCAGTTTCTCAAACGTGCCCTACCTACCTTTCGCACAGGGGCAGTTGACACATTATTTCCTTTGTCAGAACTGTGTTTTCCTGCTCTTTGACTCTCAGCTCACAAGACTTTCCGAAATACACATATTAAATGGAAAGTCTTGTTAGCCACTCTCATAATGGATATCCATTCCTTTATTACAGCCATTACAGTTGAAATTTTACTTTGAATTGAGTATATACTACTTTTCTATGATTACTCTAAGGTTTAAATGTTTAAACAAAGATTTTATTATCTCAGATTTTATGAATCAGGAACTCAGAAGCAGTTAACCAGGTAATTTTCACATGTGGCTCTCATATGGTTGCAGTCACTGTGGGCTACAGATGCATTCATGAAGTCTGTTTGAAACTAAAAGATCAACATTCCCCCATGGATGGTAGGAGACCTGAGGAGGAACTCTCTATTCTACCTTACGGGAGAGTCAACTCGGGATGAGGATTCACCTAGAGTACACACGTCCCTCCAGGTTAAAGCTCCATCACCATAAAATCAAAGGAGGGAGGGAAGGAGAGAGACAGACAGACAGATACAGAAGGCCTTTCCTGGGCTTCCAAAGAATGGCAGTGGTATGGCAGCTGTCCTCACAGGAAGCAATCTAAGAGACAACAGGAGACTTTTGACTCACCCATAAATCAAACACCATTCATACAAATATTTAATTAATTACACTGGTCAGCCCAATTCAATATGGGAAGGACACATACAAACTTAACAACAGGAGGGAGAAATCAAGAGACATGGTCTTGCAGAATAGATACCATGACGTGTTAATAAAAATTTTTACAGCCTTTTAAATCTCTCCCCATACTGATACTACCCTACTCCAAACTCTCGCCCTGTCAAAATATTCCCATAATACATTAAACTCTAGGACCTATACTTAAGTGACCACAGTGAGCCTTGCCTTATAATGTTGTACCTGCATCATAATGTCAATCCCCCAGGTCAAGGTACCCCATTTCCTACCATTAGAAACTTTTTTTCTAAAACAATCCACAGCTACTTTGCACCTTTTGAACACCACTTCAGATCCAGCTACTTGAGGAAATATTCTAAAATAGTCTTTAAAAGAAAAAGTTACAAAGTTGATACCATCTCATGTCTTAATTTGATTTTTCTATTAGATTATTTTTAAGCAATTCCCGTAGTTAGAATGGCATTCCATTCCTTCTTTATCTTTTTATTAATTTATTTGTATTTTATGTGCATTGGTATTTTGCCTGCACAAATGTCTGTATGAGGGCATCAGATCCCCTGGAACAGGAGGTATAGACAGTTGTGACCTGCCATGTTGGTGCTGGGAACTGAACCCGGGTCCTCTGAAAGAGCTGCAGGGCTCTTAACCACTGAGCCATCTACCCAGTCCCCTAGGATGGCATTCTTTTTGGCATGTTTTTTAAAATTATTACCAATTGAAACTTTTTATTTAGTAGGACTTATAAACTGTAATAAAATTCCATATGCACTGTCATTCTAATAAGTCTCTCAATTTACAAATTTGAGATGAGAATTAAGTTAAAAATGCAACCTTCTTCGAGCATAACAACTATTATGAATAAATATTAATTCAAAACTTTGGGTTCAAATAAATCTAATCAGATTACTACATACAGCAGCAGACATAGAATGCAAGTTCATATTTGTCTATATCTTTAATTTTACGGATTTTGTGTGTCTCTACATGCTTGATGGAGTGTGTATGGCATGTGCCAGTACACATGTATGGAGAACAGCAATGTGGAGGAGATTCACGTCCTCTAGGAATGAATGGGCCTTGGGAATTATACTGAGGAAATTACACTGGGCTAACACAGCAAGTATTGCTGGCCACTGAGCCATCTCACCAGCACAAGAATCAAGTTTCTAAGCTCTGACCAAAGTTTTCAGAATCCTGTCAAAAGAATCAAATCATGTATCAGAGATAAAGACAATGCTGGAACGTTCTACATGCTAACCAAAGTGAGTCCTCAGACCAAAAAAAAAAAAAAACTTCCTGTCAAGAGTAAATATAAACTTAACCCACTGAATGAATTATTTTTTTTAGCAAATTTTATTAAATTATAAAAGTTTCCATTTCCGCCCCTCTTCCCAACACCCTCCCACTCCCCCCACTCCCTCTCCTCCTCCCTCTTCGTCCCTTAGGGCAGTCAGGGTTTCCTGCCCTGTGGGAAGTTCAAGTTCCTCCCCCCTCCCTCCAGGTCCAGGAAGGTGAGTATCCAAACAGACTGGATCCCCAAAATCCAGAATATGCAGAGGAAACAGGTCCCAGTATCATAGTCAATGGCTTTTCAGAAAGACTTCGGGCCAGCCACATTCAGAGAATCCGGCCAAATTCCGAGAATCTGGTTAGATCACGTCCTTGTTCAGTCCCAGTCCAACTGGCCTTGGTAAACTCTCATTAGATCCGTTTCCTTGTATCAGTGGGTGATAGCATCCCTCGCAGTACTGATTTCGTTTTTCATGTTCTTCCTCCTTCTGCTCCTCGGGTGCATGGGGGGGTGGGAGAGTTGATGGAAGGGGAGAGGGTTAGAGAGAAGGGAGTAGGGGAGGAATGGGGAAAGCTCGGTGGCCAGGGATGGGGGGGGGGGAGGGAGGAAGGATGAATATGGGATCAGGGAAGAATATATTTCAACTAAGGGAGTCATTTTAGGGTTTACAGGAAACTTGATTATATATGGGATCCCAGGTCCAAGGAGAGATCCCCCAGATTGTTCTCTGGACAGAGGAGAGGGTGCCTGAATCGGCCGTGGCCCATAACCATACTGATGTATATTTTGCTTATCACCATAGATCCTTCATCTGGCGAAGGACGGCGATAAAGTCTGAATGAATTTTAAAGGTAGCCGAAACAGGAAAGATATTAGCTTCATAAGAAAACCATTGTATAGCATGCACAAGAACTGAATTTGAATCTCAGTACTACAGAGGGTAAAAAAGCATTTAAATTAAATAATACAAAATTGATAGAACTGCTTAATTTTTAAGAATATGATTAAAGAAAATGATATTTTCTACTTCTTTAACACCAGTTAATATTCTAATAATAAAGAACAAGAATAAATTGGATTTTGTGAAATACATAATTTTTTTCACATAATATACATTTTAATATAGAAGAAAAGTAACTTAATAAGGACATGCCACTCATACATATAATTGTGATATAATTACACAGAACTATTTAAATGAGTTATGTGACCAGTATTACAGTGTTCTATCTCAAAACCACTTCTTTTGCTATGACCTTTATAGAATAAAAATGAGGTTTCATTTTAACAACTGTGGCTTCCCCACTTGGAAATCCAAGAAGCATAACAATGCCTTTCACAGTGATTTCCAATGCAGAGGCATTTCCTCTAGGAAAGATACTAAAACAGAATGCATTTCACAGAGCATGTGTACTTTAGAAACTACTAATCGCTACTATGGGTTTCATTTTACAGATGAAGTTTAATAAGTGAGACCTTGTTTAAATCCGTGGATAAATGACAAATTCTTTTGTCGTCCCAAGTTGTTCTTTGAAATTAAGTTTTCTGTTCCATGTTATAGCAGCCATCTAATTTAAACAAAGCACAGTATCTAGATAGCCCCACAAGGATAGATTTTATAGCATTTATATTTTGAAAGTGATACTTGTATAGATTCAGGTTACTTAAAGTAAACCACAACCAAAGAAAAAATTCTTTCAAAACAACAACTACAAAAAATTTAAATTCGCCAAAGATGATTCTGTGGCTGGTGGGGTAGCTAAGCAGCAAAAGCACTTATTATTTGAAGTCAAATGACCTGAGTTAATCCTTGAAACACATGTAAAGGTGGAAAGAGAAAACCAAATGATACCAAAAAAAATGTCTTCTGACCTCATATATATATATGCCATGGTATATGAACACACATATACACACACACACACAAACGCGAGAGGGAGAGTTGTAATAAAGTTTTAATTTTTAAAGAATGCTTATTGTATTGAAAAAAAAGATGGCATGATCCTCTTCATTGACTACACTGGTATTGGTCTACTTGATTTTGCTCATAAACAAACATAAAAATCAATGATTGCATTTTTATGCAACATATTTATTCATACCAAGAAAAAAATAGAGAAAAACATTCACATGGGAAATGGTAGGATTTTGAGCCTGCATTTAAATGAAGGATAAACTTTGATTGAAAGTACAGTAGAGAGAAAAGGCATGCTACTTAGTGGAAAGAAAATTTATTCTTAAATTATACTGGTTAACAAATCTAATCAAGAATGCTTAAATAAGCCACTAATTTTTGCCATAACTAGGAAACCAGGTGACTACGAGAAGGATAACAGCATAAAAGGCAATCCGGATAAGCAGGAGAGAGCGGAAGAAAGCCTTATTCCCTCACACCACACCCATTTCATGTCACTATAGACTTCCCTTTATACAGAGGTTTTCCTATAAATACAGTTGTCATAAAATTCTCAGCCTCACATGTCATTACACTAGTCACCACAAAACACAATCCTTTCCTTCCATCTCACCACACAGTACTCTGTGCCTTCCTTCATCTAACTCAGCCAAGTTCAGTAGGGACATTCTGAAAACATGTTTGGGCTGCGGGGAACAAAAGAACCTGAGACGCCACTGGTATTCAACAGGTGAGATGTCTTAGAGTTTTTATGGCTGTGAAGAGACAGAATGACTGCAACAATTCTTACAAAGAAAACATTTAGTTGGGCTGGTTCGCTTACAGTTTCAGAGATTCAATCAATTATCAAGGTGGAGAGCATGGTAAGGAGCATGGAGACACGCAGGCAGGCATGGTATTAGCTACATCTTGGCTTACAGGCAACAGGAAGTGAACTGACAGCCAAACTGAGGAAAGTTTGAGCAAAAGAGACCTCAACCACTCCCACAGTCGTTCTTCCAACACACTTCCTCCAACAAGGCCATACCCACTCCAAAAAGTCTCACCTCCTAATAGTCCCACTCCCTTTGGGGACCATTTTCTTTCAAGCCACCAAATTAGATAAAAGAATACTGATTACACTGGAAGACATTAATGCACAGCCACAAAATAAATGGTCTAAATTCCGCATAAGTTGTACTATCTATTCATAAAGGAATGAAGGAATGAACGAAGGATCAAAGGAAGAAAAAATGGAACAAAAAAAGGAAGGGAGGAAACAGAATTTAGTCAATCAAACAGCATTATTCACAGCATGAGATACATTTAATTGACCTACAATAATTGTATACATTCATGTGGTAAAGTCTGATACTCAATACAAGAATTTTATAAGACTATAATTATTGTGTATAGCAGGCAATTCCCTACCAAGATTTTCTTTCCATTTCAAAACATCAAGTCATGAGCTGATGAAATGACTCAGCTGGTAACGGCACTTACACCAAGCTTACCCATGCCTAAGTTTTAACTCAGAAAACATGATGGAAAACAGAACCAACTTCTGCCATTTAAGTGACATATAAAAATGGAAATTTAACAATGTCACTGCTTACCTTAAAACTCTTCAAAGAGTCCTCTTTGTTGCAAAAGAAAAGGCAAAAACAAAAAAGCAACAGCAAAAAAAAATAACTTAATTAAAAATCCTCCATGAATCTTGAGTTGATTGGTCAAATACTAATCTGAAAGATGATTTAAGTACTGAAATGAAATGGCTATTACTGGGCCCTCACTAACTATAAGGTGAGGAAAGGTGCCCGCATGCATTCACCCATGCATGCCTCTAAATTACATACACTAAAGCTATTGTGATTACTGATAATCAAACCCTAGATAGGAGCGAGTCCCTTCCAAGAATATTTCCATTTTAAGCAGACTCCTGATGATACACTAAAGCCAATAAAGGCTCTAGATAGAAGAGTAACAAGTCACTCCAAGAGAATAAAATATACTCAGCCAAAAGTCCTATAAGTATAGGATGGTATAAACTTGATAATAAGAGGACAGTTGGAGTAATTAGTTACTAAGAGGTGGACAGACTAGAGAAGAAATAGGATAGTACAAACTCCTTGGAAAAGACATCTCCAAGTCCCCAAAACAAAAGAAGTGTTTAACATAGTCTAAACAGGAATAGTTATCCGCACTAAAGACTTTCCTATGAAGAGGTACATACAGTCTTCAACAAAGAGCTGCCAATCAAAGAAACACAGGAAGACACCATGAACTTCACGCTGTTATAAACAGCACGTCTGCTACTGGTGTTGCCCAAGGGTCTTACTGAACCAGAAGCCAAAGTCAGTGTCCCAGGACACACACAAGTGTACACAGAAAAGTAGAAAGTGCTTCTAAAAAGGGATTTATCCCATTTATAAAGTCTAATGTAAACATCGCAAATAATCTGTTGTTATTCTAAAGGCCTTTGAAGAGAATATAGTTTCAAAGTTTTCATTTTCCAAGTAAAAACTAAGATGTGCAGAAATGAAGCAGCATTTTCAAGGTCACATCAATTCTAACAGTATACAGATGAAGTCCGGGTCAGGTGACCATTTCCAGTATACCTCATGCCTCTTCAGAAATCTTACATTAATAAAATACCTAAGCTCACTCCTAACAGTGGCAGCAGTGCCTGTCTCTAATGCTTTTGCTGGCTTTGGGGAACCTATTCCTCATACTGGGTTGCCTTGCCCAGCCTTAATACAAGAGGACAAGAAACTTAGTCTTAGCTCAACCTGATATGCCATACTTTGTTGACATCCATGGGAGGCTTTCTGAACAGGAGCAATGGATGGGGGAGGAGCAAAAGATGAGGGATGGAATGTGAGAGAGGAGGGCGGGAAACAGCAGTTGAGATATAAAATAAATGGATAAATTTCATTAATAAAAGAAATACCTAAGTCCTCAAAAAATTAAGAAATCATTTACAAGTGTCAGTTTCAAATAGTGTATTTTCTAAAGCTCTTAATTTGACATAATTGTCATCTCTAATATGAATAACATGCCTTCCATAATACTTAGTTTTTTCAATTGGTATTTTTAGTACAAACAACTGTACAGGGACAATACTGCTGAGTTTTAAGAGTCAACCTGACATCATTTAGAATCACCTGATGTCCCAGTTTCCTCCTCTGTTGCTGGAATAATCAAAAACAACTTGGTGAGAGGCAGAAAGGGGTACAGAGTTTATTTCATTTTACGCTTTAAGGGAAAGTCAAGGCAGGAACAGATAAAGAGCCCATGGTCAAACACTGATGAATGGCTTGGCTCTCTGGCTTGCTCAGTTGGCTTTCTTTTACAACCCAAAACTACCTGCTCAGGGATGGTACTGCCAGTAGTAGGCTGAGACCAGTCAGCAGTGAGCTGTGCCCTCCCACATTAATCATTAATCAAGAAAATGTCATCTTATGACGTAGATTTTCTGTCACATCAGATATCAGTTGGATACTCCCACAAACTTTGTCACAATTGGACTAGCATATCTTGCAGTCAGAACACTATTGTACATTGAAGAGTTGATGGTTGGTTTGGTATTTACATTCATCCTTAGATAGTACGCACAGTATCTTCCTGGACCAAAGACACTAGAGCACAGAGGTGAAGGTTAGAAGAAGGCGCCACAATGACTTCTCCAAGTTCAATGAGTTGTGTAGATGTTGTCTTCAGCAATGGGCCCTTGTTATCACTTTGTAAAGAAAACTCTTGGCAACCATCTGAGTTGTTTGTCTACTGCCATCTGTAGAGTTAGATTTCTATATAGATAATGTTTAAATTTGGTTCTATCATGAAATGTCTTATTTTCTCCGCCTATTATAATTGAAAAACCTGCTCGATATAGTAATCTCTGTTGGCATCTGTGGTCTCTTAGAATCTACAGAACATCGACTCAGGCTCTTCTGGGTTTTAGAGTCTGCATTGAGAAGTCAGATGTTATTCTAATAGGTCAGCCTTGGTTTTTTTCCCTTGCAATTTTGATATTCTTTCTCTTTTTCTGTATGTTTGCTCTTTTGATTATTATGTGCCAAAGAGACTTTCTTTTCTAGTCCAGTCTATTTGGTGTTTTGTATGCTTTTTGTACTTTGATAACTATCTCCTTCATTAGGTTAGGCATATTTTCTTCTATGATTTTGTTGAAAATATTTTCTGTGCCTTTGACCTAGGTTTCTTCTCCTTCCTCTATTCCTATTATTCTTAGATTTGTTCTTTTCATGGTATCCCATCTTTACTGCATGTATTGTGCCAGGATGTTTTTAGATTTAACATTTTATTTGACCAAATTTTGATCATTTCCATTATAGATTGTCTCTTCCATATCCTATATTCTGTTAGTGAGGCTTGCCTCCGAAATTTCTGTTCAAGCTCTTAAACTTTTCATTTCCTTTGGTTTTCTATTGATTCTATTTACACTTTCAGGTCTTGAACTGTTTTACTCGTTTTCTTCCACTGTTTGTGCTTTCATAGATTTCTTTAAGGGATTTGTTTATTTGCCCCTTAAGAACCTCTAGTATGTATAGTCATAAAGGCTATTTTAAGGTCTTTTTCTTGTGTTTCAGCTATGTTGTTGAGGTAGAGTTATTGGGCTCTAGTGGAAACATTGCCCTGGCTGTTGTTATTGTGTTTTTATACTGGCATCTAAGCATCTGGGTTTTAGAAGATTATAATTTTAGGTGCTGATATGTAGTCTTGTCTTTTTTGGGTGGGTATTCTTCCTAGGTTTCTGTTGCCCTCTCTGGTTCTTAGGAGACTTTGGTGATTATGTGTTCCTTGGTAGAAAATTCTTCCGGGATTTCTGGTAGGCTTGGGCACTGGAGGTTCAGGTGAAATGTGTCTCTAAGTATTGGAAACTGAGACTTAGGGATGAGGATGGGGATAGGCTAGGAATGAGACTGAAGGAGTCCGTAGAAGGCAGGAAAGCAGAGTGGTTCCACCAGGATATGCTTAGTTCCTTGGGAATAGGGACAGACAGTGAGGAAAAGTTACAGCTGATGGTCTGCTACAGAGCTGCGGAGAAGACTGAGGGACTGGACTTGGAGGAACAGAGGAAGAGGTGAAGATCTCAAGTTAGCCCACCTGCTTGCTAAGAGGATTATCCTCCTGTTTCCCAGGAATGCCTGTTGGAGTGGGGGGCAGAGTTACATCAATGAACAGGGTAAAGGAAGTTTAGAGAGGAATATTTATGTGATAAACTGGGGAAGGTGGGGAAGGAGGCAGAGGGTGGGGAAGAAGGGTGCCACACATAGTCTGTTATAAAGCTGGGGATAAGACTGGGGTACTTGTTTTGGAGGAGCTGAAGCAGAGGTGAAGATCTGAAGTTAGACTACCTGCTACCTTGGCCAAAGTGAGATCATCTTGACAATGATAATTCAAGTGGGAAGACACACCCACTAGAGATGGCATCATTCCACATGAAGGAGCTGGACTCAAGGAGAAGGGAACTGTGAAGTAAATACTAGCAAGCATGCATTCATTCATTACTCTCTGTTCTTAACTGTGAATATGAGGTGACACTCCTTCAAGTTCCCACCACCTTGACTTCTGTATGATGGAACTGTGAGTCAAATAGATCTCTTCTGCCCAGTGTTGCTCTTGTCCCAGTGTAGGACCCAACCATGACAAGCTCAATAGAGGCCTGAGTCTCAGTAATTTACTCTGAGGCACTACCTGGTTACAAGGCCGCAAAATAAAACTACCCAGGCACCACCCAGGAATGTAAATACTATCATAACATACCAAAGCAGTAATTAAGAAGAGCACTGGGGTTGGAGAGATGGCTCAGTATTTAAGACCACTGGCCACTCTGGCCATTCTTAGAAGGACCCTGGTTCAATTCCAAGAATTGACATGGTGGTTCATAACTGTCTGTAACTCCAGTTCCTGAGGATGAGGTACCCTCACACAAACGTATGTACAGTACCACACATTCATCTATAGAGAAAATTGGTCAATATAATTTTTAACCTAAGTTTTGCAATACCATTAACATATCAATATGAAAGCATGGTTTCTGCCTTGGTTAAAACTGTAACATAAGAAAACTCCCACAAAGCATTCACCAGAAGCTTGCTTGCAAGGAAATTCTTCCTTCTTCCCTATTAGGTACAAAATATAATTCACCTAGTAGGTAAGAAAAAAATGTAATTAAAAAAATCCCATTCATAACTCAAATAAGTCCTCCTAGTCACTTAAATCAGACAAAACCTAGAACATGCAATGAAAGATGATGAGCTAACATTAGCCCCAGACAATAAAGGGAAAAATTCATGAAACAAAACACACCAAAATCCAAATCAAGGGCCATAAATGGGCAAGTTTCTATGTAAGAACGTAGCAAAATGAACTATCTATCTGAGCAATTTCATTAGTATATGCTTATGTAAATAAATCTGCTAGGTTTAGTAGTAGTAACGGTTAATAAATTTTTTAAATAAGTTAAGGTCACTTAATAGATACAGTTTTAGATAAAACATTAAACCAAAAAGCAGTTGTTTTAGCATTTGGAATGAAATGTTAACAATAGCAAGAAAAAAGTATCATAAAAATTGTAGAAATACACTAATTAATAAGGACAGTATAAGTAAATTTTACTGTTTACCTGAGGTAGTAACAAGACCATAGTGACACACAGCAAGCATACTAGCTTAGGTTTCTTTTCTCATAAAAACACTAGTGCTATTATTGATTCCATCTCGTTCTAATTACCTCCAGAAACACCAACTCCAAATACTATTAGCATCTGAACAGGGGAATTGAGAGTTCAGCACCTGAACTTTCTTGCCCTTGAATTCAGAGCATGTACCTCCACATCATGCCTTTATGTGAAAGTCCTCAGATGAAAATTTAGTTTTAGCAAAAGCTACTACTAAATAAAAACCTAAAACATTTCTTACATTTACATTAAATTCCCAGTCTGCATTTAAGTAATAAAATCCCTAGGGAGTGGGCCAGCGATCAGAATAAATTAATAAGCATTTGTCAAGCATGCTTGAGGCCCTAGGTTCCATCACCAGCACCATATAAACCAGGCATGGTAGCACACACCTGTGCTTCCAACACTTAGGAGAGGGAAGCAGAAAGATCAGAAGTTCAAAGTTACCTTAGCTACAGAATAAGTTCAAGGAAAGTCTGGGATTTACAGCACTCTGTCTAAATAAGTATAATAAAGTCCCAAAAGAAAATTTGATTCATTTTCACCCATAAAAGTAGTCAAGGATTTCATTTAATTTATTTACCTTGGCATTTGGATAAACCTCAAACCTTGTAAAACCTATGTATGTGTTCTCCCAGTTGTTCAGTAAGCCTCTATTTAATCACTTTAATTTAGAGAAAAACCATCTTTCCTGACAAAAGATAAAATATTGTTTTCAGGTGAAAAATTCTAAATATTAAAATACTCATATTATTTATTTAAAGCTGGGAGAGATAGAGGACCAAGTTTTAATTGCTTCATTATTTCTTCAACAAGCTTATAGTAAAACTGACCAAAGAACTGTGATAGATTGACACACACACACACAAAACAAAAACAAAGGGAAGAAGGTAACAGAAGTTCAAAAGGCAGCTTCCCTGCCAAGTATTAATGTTCTCTTCCTTGAAATCATCCCTTCAAAGTGCCCTGCCCATACCACACTTTTTATCTTCAAGTCTCAACCTCTCACAGTACTGCATTAGTTTTTATATAATTCTTTAATTTAACAATTAAAAAATTTTTAAACAATTTCTTATCTTAATCTATCATTATAAATAAAAGGTCTCCTTAAGAGAGATCAATCTAGAATGCAGACCTGAAAACTTCAGTGAGCTGAACAATGAAGCAGACCTAGAATGTTCTGGACGACTGTGAAAGCAAGAACACATGTGCTTCAAACAACTGCACAGCCATTTTCTCACACTCTCGGTAGGCTGGTAAGCTCTTCTCAAGCGATATTGGCTCAAATTTGCTGTCTTAAGTGAGTAAGGGACATGAAATAGGTCCTGAAAATATTATAAGCTAACCATTAGAATTTAAGGACTAATATTCATAGTCAGAAAAAAAACACACTGTGTAGTCATATTAAACAGCAGTTCTGTCACCCAAACTTATATCATCTATTACTATACAGTTCTAAACCAACAGAAACACAGGAGGTGGTTGCTCTCCTTTCTACAATTCACATAATAATTTTTACAAAATGCTTCTGCGATCAGTGCTAATAAAAAGCACAACCAATAATATGTGAATGTGCTCTGCAATAGTAACATCTTACATGACACTATACTATTATTAATAATAGTCCTCACAGCATATATTGGCCTCAAGTGGAAAATATCCCATTTTTATGAATATATTCAATACTCACAGTTTACACCGTGAATTAAAAATGGATAAAAATTTCTTTATCTGGAAATTTAATATAGATAAATATAATATAAAAACAAAGAGCAAACAATCAGAAACAGAAAACATAAATGCTTAAATGTATAATGTACTATAATGACTTTCTGAACATTGAATACTAAGTCAAATAAACAGTTTTATGAATGAGAGATCAAATAAGTAGCTACAAAAATGCATGTAAATGCTTTCTGAAACAAGATTCAGCAAGCAAAACGAAACTCTTTAAATGCATGGCATTTGTTTTACCTAAAGGAGAAAAGTACTAACACTCAATCACAAAAGGAAAAAAAGACAAAGAGTATCCAGAGAACATTACATGATGAGTCACTGTAAGGCTTTGCAACTTTGTTCATTATAAAATAACATTTTAAGTATGCTACTCAAAGCCCAGTAGTTTTGTTATGAGAAGGCAGTAGAAGAAAGTAAAGTAAAATGTTATGAAAACTAGAAAGGTCAAGGTACGCTTCCTACCACTCTTCACAAAAACAATGCGGAACTCTGAAGAACAGTGAGGAGAGGACCACTGGACCTAGCCTCATGCATGAGCTATGATTAGACTATTGATCAGGGTCTAGTGCTGACCTAAATAGACAGTAACCAGCCTCCAGGATGACTCATATGAATATCTGTGCACAGTACAACCTCACTAGTTTCTTTCTTTTCTGTAGGCTTTTCATATAAAACAGACTTCTTGGAACATCTCTACTGAAACAGAATGGTCCTTAAATAATTAGAATTTAGTACATATATATGACTTTTGGAATAGAATAGTATCAGTTTTCTCACTATCTTTTGTTCTGTTTAGACCACTGATTTTTAACACGTTTTTTGAGCAATTTTGTATTCATAGCAAAATTAACAGAAAAGGACACATTCTCTAATCCTAGAATGAACAGCTTCCCCCAATAGCAGCTTCACAGGTTGGTACATTCATTACAACTGTGAATTTACATTGTTATTTATGTCTTTATCACACAAGCACAGTTTACCTTAAGATTACCTAATGTTATCTGATTGGTTCCTACATGGAGTAACATGAACTTGAGTTTCTTCTCTTCTTTACATTACATCATAATTGCTTTTAGTACTGAAAAATATCACATTGTCTAGAACTAACACTGTATACTGAATATCTTAATGATGGATATCTTTATTCCTTACAATTTTGTCACTTAATTGTATACAAGAGTACCATTACCTTTGTGCATTTCCAAAGCACTGGCATCCCTGATCCTGCCAGCAGTTCAATTTCAAATGTACGGATGTTTTATTCAACTTTTGCCTGATGACATACTGTGTGGGACCATCTGTTCACAACCTTATTTATTGTCCATGTTTTCTTTAATGAGATGTACATTGAGGTCTTAGGCTGTTCTCTTGCCATGTGTTTCATGTTTAGAGAATAGTCTTTTACCATAAGTATCTTTTACAAATACTTTCACCCTGTCGGTCACATGGTTTTACATTTCCTGCCAGTATCTTTCATAGAGAAGAAATTATAATTTTAATTAAGTTCAAATGATCAATTCTTTTTGTCATTGCCAATGCCTTTGGTGTTTTATCTAAAAAATAATTGCTAAATCCAATGTAAACAGTTTTATTTATCATTCATTGGAATTTATGGATTATATCAAACACTTTTATTTACATTAACTTGTAAAAAATATTGTAAAAACTTATAACTGATTGTGTAAACTCTAAATAAGCTATAATCTTAAGGTTTTTTATTATTTTTTTTCTGTGACAGTTATTTATAGTTGTCAACCTGACTACAACTGGACTAACTAAAATCCAAATAAGAAGAGTACTCCAGTGAGGGATTCTTTTTTTTTAATTTGAAGTAGGAAAATCCACTTCTAATCTGGATCTTGAGGCAAGAAGGTACACCTTTAATGTGGGCCACACCTCCTTCTGGAAGCCTATCTAAGGGCATGGAAGAAGGAAGCTTTTGCTCTTTGCCTGCTTGTCCTTACCTTGCTATAAAGTCCATTCCCTAACTGGCATTAAAACCTACTTCCTCAAGATTTCAGCATCTACTGAAGACCAGCAAAGACATCCAGCCTTAGCAACTACTGGATTCTCAGACTTCCTGTTCATAGCTAGCCACTATTTGAAGTAGCTGGATTGTGGTCTGTAAGTCATTCTAATAATCCACTTTCTAAATATAGAGAGATTAATTCTATAAATTCTGTTACTCTAGAAGACCCTGACTAATACATTTCCTCCCCTATTAAAATTCTTTATCTTGGGGATGTATGATCAAGACCAACTTTATACATAAACCAGTGATGCTTATAGATGTGCCCACTGGAACAACAGTGGCAAGACAGTTGATGGGGTTAACCAAACCCTCTATAGATTGGTTCTGAAACTTATTCTAGAGAGGGTTAGTCATGTCTGGTACTGTAAAAATGTTCAAAATGCACGGCAATGGAAGTCATAATCAACAGAGGAAAACCTGTGGCATCTTTGTAAAATGTCATGTCATATAACTGCCTCCTAAATATATTTTATTTCTATCCAAAGATCTATGTTGTTCCAGCATTGTTTCTTATTTCAGTTTCTTATTAAGAAGTTTCTTATTTCGGTGGGTACTGGTTAACTCAAAGATGCATTGCTGTGAAGTGTGTTCTGCCTACATGGAATATCTGCAGCAATATCCCCTACGCAAGACTCAGGCACTTTACAGAAGACTGAGCTGAAAGACTGTAAGAGCTGGTGGATGGGGAATGATGTGAAATGCTGTCCTGGAACAGGACATGGCTGCTCTATCTATGAACTCCCAGCAGCAGTGGTTATCTACAAAAGATCAAGTCTATTCAAAATTCCAACATGGAATGGGTAGGGACTCCCAAGGCCCCATTTCTATCTGAGAAACTATTCTCAGGAGAAAACTATTGGGAAAGGCAGAGTCACAAATCCCATTCAATGGCCGCTGTCCATATACAGTATCAGCAGCACTAAGTGGATTTAGTAAGCAAATAAATAAACTTTTGTAAAAGGAAGAACAGAAGGTGGGACAAGGATGAGAGCAAGGACCTGGAGATAACTGAAGGGGATGGAAATGCTGGGCATAATCAAGATATATCACATACATGTATGAAATTTTCAAGAAATAAATTAAATCATATAAAACAAATATTAACACCATGGGTGAACCCTAGTAGCTCAATTAACTATAAACATATATGTATAGATAAATAGACAGGAGATAGATATGAATAAATAAAATCTGAAGATTACCAAAAATTATTCAGCATCAGTTTTCCACATTTCTTACAATCAAAATTAACTTCTAATAAATATTAATACAAAAAATTAGTAGAAAATACATTAAATAAATTAATATAATAATTTTACCCATTAGAAAAATGTAGAAAATTTAAAGAAAAATCAATTTGTTTCCAATTATCATAAATATAAAAACTAATTTATCATTGTTTATGAAATGGAAAAACATCATAAATTACCTTTAGACAAACATACAGATTTTAAAAGGTGACATTCTAGTAAGTGGTTGCACAATGTTTCTAAGAATCTTTGCAAAAGTTTAGTATTTCAAAAACTAAATGAAAGTTCTGTATTACAAAAAAAGAAAAGAAAAATGCAAACTTAGTCCTGGACACTATTCTCTTATACCCATACCCAAAAAAAGAAAGAAATGTGTAAAAAAGAAAGCCAATTAAGTTAAATCAACACTGCAAATTACTATTACAGTTATACTTAAATATTTCTTAACATCCTACCATATAAGTCAGGAACCCTATAGGCACTAGAATACAAAGAAATAAAAGACATTGTCCTTGATTTGGATGACCTTTTAATATTGTAGCAACCAAGAAAAATTATATAACATAAAGCATTTCTTCAACTTGAAATAGGCAACATCCTAAGAATTCAAAGGAGGCTAGGGCCTATAGTCTCAGCAGGATATATCAGAAGGAGTACCTCAATTATCTGGGCTACATACAGCAATACCATATTTGGAAAGGAGGGAAGGAGAGAGGGAAGAAGGAAGGGAGGGAGGGGAGGGAAGGGGGAGTAGGAAGAGCAAAGCGGGAAGGAGGGAGGGAGTAAGGGATGGAAGGGGGAAGGAGGGATGGAAGGGGGGAGGAAAAGCAAAGGGGGAAGGAGGGAGGGAGGGATGGAAGTGAGGGAGGGATGGACTGGGGAAGAAGAAAAGCAAAGGGGAAGAGAAGGGAAGGGAGGGGAGGGGAGAGGAGGGAAAGGAATGGAAGGGAAGGGAAAGGAAAGAAGTCAGTAACTAGTTTTTCCAAGACACATGGTAAAAGTTAAATGAACAAAACCATATTTTGAAAGGTGATAAAGATATTCCCCAAAGGACACTGTGAAAAGCAAATGGAAGTTGAGACTAAGGAAACAGTACTGTACTGCATAACTGGATTACAGTGGAGATAAACTTGATAAGAGCAGACAAATGTACAAGCCATGTCAACAGGCTGTCAGTTTAAAGTGAGAAACAGGAACATCACAAGTATCTGTACACTCGAAATTGACAACAGTCCTTAGAAGGTTACAGACAACCTTATTCATGGAGCCAAGAGATACACGTCAACCTGCACAGTGCTAGAATTATCACACTCAGAAAACAATCCAATACAAAGGCCACTGAATGTGATACATGATATTTTAAAGATAAAAACATTCTTGAAAGGTAGAATGTAATGAGAAAAAATTCCCCACAGCACCTACATTTTTTTAAGGGAATAAAACCACTATCTTCTGATAGTTTATTCTATCTGAAATCTTAGCATTCTAGCAAAAACAGAAGTACATTCTCTGGCCAGGTGGCAACACTGGCCTTGTCCTCCAAGAGTTAGAAACTCCAAGAATTAATACAGTGTTGAACAAAATATGCTCCTCCTTGCAGCCATAAGCCTTCAGAACGTGACAAAGGAAAATATCTTAGCATTTTCTCTTTGATGCTTGCTCTCTATTGAAAATCAGAGATTTTTAAGCAAAAGTTTGCTACTAATCTTAAACATACAATAAAAAGAGGAATGCATTTATAGAAAGGAATTATGGGTCTGGGGACTTCAAGCTTCTCTGACATTTGCTTTGGCCATGCATATTGATATGTACATATAAATAAGATGAACAACTTAATAATGATAGCTTGAATTTTGCAGGAAAACGGATGGAGTTAGAAAACATTATTTTGAGTGAGGTAACCCAGACAAAGAAAGACAATGATCACGTGTACTCACTCATAGGTGGTTTTTAAACATAAAGCAAAGAAAGCCAGCCTACAAACCACAATCCCAGAAAACTTAGACAACAATGAGGACACTAAGAGAGACTTAGATATAATCTACATGGGAAGTACAAAGTAGAAAAAGACAAGATCTCCTGAGTAAATTGGGAGCATGGGGACCTTGGAGGAGAATTGGAGGTGGGAAGGGAGAGACAGGAAGAGGAGCAGAGAAAAATGTAGAGCTCAATTAAAAAAAATGTACATAAAAAAAAACAAAACAAAAAAATAAACAATTTATCCACGTTAGTAACATAACTTCAGCAAATCTAATTATTATAAAAATTGTTATTAAATTTTAGAATATTAAAATGAATACTTAAATTTGTAAAATATTTATAACTGGCCATCATGACCTACACTCATCAGTTCAGTTGGCTTCATTTCTGCTTACTCCTCAGATTTTCCCCAACTATTTGACTGGACAAGCCTGCGACACAAAGGTTAAAATTCTATAGATGCCAGAAAAGCTACTTTAGCACCAAGGGACATTAGTTTTCTTACTGACTCACATTTGTCTTCTGGTTTGACTTTATTCATTCACATAAAACATCATTAGTGAAACCAATATGAGGCTAAGTTAAAGATAAGACACATCTATCCAAGACTTCATAGATCTACTAGGAAAGTGTTATGGTTAAGATATGAAGTATCTCCCAGTAAGCTTAGAGTTCAAGACTTCATTCCTGGTTGATTCCCCCTGGACTGTTGTGGGATATTTGTACACTGTATTGCTGTTGTGGGTGTAATAAAAAGTTGAATGGCCAAAAGCTAGGCAGGAGATATAGGCAGGATTTCCAGAAAAAGAAAAGAAGAAGAGGGGAAATCTAGGCCCACAGGAGACACCAGGAGACATGGATAGGAAACCGGAGGTACAAGATGGAAGAGAGGTAATGTCAAGTGACAGAACTTAGATTTAATATAAATGGGTTAATTTAAGTTATAACACCGAGTAAGAAACATGCCTAAGTTATACGCTGAGCTATCATAATCAAGAAGTCTCCACGTCATCATTTGGGAGCTGGCTGAAAGGACAAAGAAAGACTTGTTAGACTATATTTCACTTGAAACAAGGTGCTTTTTTAAGTTCCTGTTATGATCAAAAGTTTCATTTCTAAATTCACCATTGAAGGAGATGTGGAAAAAAATAATTAAGTGGGTGCAAGGTACAAGTGAATGTATGACTCATAGTTCACAAAGTAAAATGATTTGGGGAAAAGGCACAGGAAGGAGAGGAGCAAATAATGGATTCTGAATGAAATGAAGACCTTTCGTGTCCAAGGACTGTCACCAGCTCTTTATTACTTGAGGATTAAGGGAATAGTGAATAAAGCTGCCTGCCAGACAGCTAAAAAGGTAAAAATAACATTATCTCTATGTGCGCCTCACTTGAAAATTTTCAGAAATAACATTCATAAAATTAAACTTTCTATTAAAAGTTCCTGGAATATCAAACTGAGATCAGAGCAATGGAAATGTCAAAATAAAATAGGATTCAATTTTCCCCAAGAACCTGAACAAAATGAAACAACAGTGTGGGTCAAGTTGTAGAATCGCCTATTTTTGCTCCACTTAGTTGCGAGCAAAGAAAGTATAGTAAAGATTTACTCGTGAAGTCAGTAGGGTTTCTTTTTGTTTGTTTTTCAACTACATGGGTAAGTACAAAATAAATGTTATTACTCCTAGGTGAGAACAGCAAACTGACAAAATGTGCTTCATTGTTGAAGTCCAGAAATTAATTAGAAGCCACTCACATATAGTCCCCACCATATATTTTCTCTTGTGTGTATGTGTGCATAAAATACAACATATATATTTCAATAATTTAAGTATATTTAGAACTAATTCTCAGTCCCTTGGCTAAGATGATGCATAAGTTGGACTTTAACTTGGACTTCTTATCTTTCCATTATCAGTCTGTATGGGAAATAAAATTTTTCCTGATGAAGTTGTATGCAAGAGTGTGTTTTACCCTTTGTGAATGTATTTAACTCAAAATGTACAATTATTTAGAGTTCCTACTATTTGACAGCATTCACTGAAGGCCTTACATACATGAACTCTTCTGAAAAGGCCAGAAAAAATTGTTAATTATTTAATGCCTGGGGTAAGTTAAGAAATACTTTTATGATAAAACAAATATGCCCTCTATCTCTGGTATATGATCTTACTTAAGGAAATCTCTAGAAAAATAGTAAAGAATGCAAAGATTCTGTTTGTGCATGTACTGTCCAAGCTACACATAATTCTAGAATACTTGCTCTGAACCACGAAGCAACATGTCTCCCATATACTAGAAGAAGCAATGTGTGATTTCCCACCCCCCCACTTTATTTATTGTTATTACTGAAACTTGTAGACCTGGCTGGCCTCAAACTCATAGCAATCTACTTGGTTCTACCTCCCAAACTATGGGATTAAAGGAATAAGCCAGTAGGTCCAGCCTTAGGAATGCTTTTAAAATGAAAGGTCCCTTCTCCCCTTCCCATCTCCTTCCACCATCCCCCCATATTCTCAATATTTTCAGGAGATCTTGTCTGTTTCCCCTTCAGAAAGGGATTCATAAATATTTCTCTTAGGGTTCTCCTTATTACATAGCTTCTCTGGAATCTTTACTATAGCCTTGATTTTCTTCACTTTACATCTAACAACCACTTATGAGTGAGTACATAACATGTTTGTCTATCTGGATCTGGGTTACCTTACTCAATGTTTTTTCTAGCTTCATCCATTTGCATGCAAAGGACAGATGACGGGGGAAACCTGCATAGAATCAAATTAGGTCCATTGAATGTGGGGGATAGTTGTGAGGCTTGGGCAGTCTATGGGGACATTGGTAGCGGGACCAGGAATTATCCCTAGTACTTGAACTAGTGTCTTGGAGCACATTCTCTTCAGAGGGATACCTTGTTCAGACTGGAGATAGTGGGGAGGGCCTTGGTCTTGCCTCAAAAGTGAAGTGTCAAACTTTGTTGACTCCCCATGGGAAGCCTTACCCTTGTGGGAGGAAGGGAGGGAGTAGGAAAAGGGATAGCTATGCAAAATAAGAAAAGATTGTACTAAAAAAAAAAATAAGAAAAAAAGAAAAAAGAAAGAAAAAGAAAGAACTAACTTAGATACATAAATATAGATAGATATAGATAGTAAATTATCAAGTTATACTTTTTTCTTTTCGAATATTATGTGTGTAACATCTATGTAACCTCCCTATATATTAACATGTTTCATACAAAATATCTTTTAATCCTGCCTACAAAACTATTAGTAAGATAGGGATGATGGTTAATTTCATGGATCAATATAATCAAGTCAAAGTGTCCAAAATGTGATCAAATATCAGTGTAGAAGTTCTGTGAAGGTAATTTTAGAAAAACAGAAATATTTGAACGGGCAGGCTCTAAGCAAAGCAAATAATTACCTTCCATAATATGGACAGAAAAAAAACTTACTAGAAAAAACTGAATGAGAAATACTGTCATTCTTTTGTCTTCAAGAAGTTACTTCCCTGGGTCTCCAGCCTGTCAACCACTCTTGTAGATAAAGGACTCTATAACTTTCGTATATCAATTCTGTAATATCTCTCCATTTCTTTCCCACCCTCCATCTCCCCTTAGCACTCTGGCTCTCCCTACCACCCTCCTTCCCTCCCTTACTCCACATCCACATCCACAAAGATATACATACATCAGTCTTCCCTCATCTGTCATTCACTTTCTATAATTTTAGTCACACAGAGGAGTTTGTCCAGATGTCAGTGATTCTAACTTTAAACTGCCCAGCCATGAAGTAGAATGAGAAGAATTTCATGTCAGCCTATTCTTCTCACCCCATCTAAGACAGTGAATCCACATTATACACGCTACCTACTCTCCATTGTTTATCATCTGCCTTCATTATCTGTGCTGCTTGTAATTAAGAAACCCTTCATGTACTACATAATGGCGTCTAAATTCGAGTACTATTATACTGGAATTCAGAGATGCCAAAGTGAAGTCAAAAAGTAAGTGAAGAGATAAAAAGTCATGACTTAATAAGGAAAGACAAAACATGATTGCTACAGTTGCTAAGATCTATAGTAAGAATTACAGGTATAAGCACCCACACACGCACCCACACACGCGCATACACACACACACACACACACACACAGAGAGAGAGAGAGAGAGAGAGAGAGAGAGAGAGAGAGAGAGAAAGAGAGAGAGAGAGAGAGAGAGAGAGAAAGAGAGAGAGAGCTCAAATAGTAGACATCTAATTTCTTGCCCAAGGGTTAATATGCTGGAAGCTTGTTCTCTGTTGTGGTAATGTTAAGAGGTCCTTGAATTTCAAACACTGTCCTTGCAGGAGGATTAGGGTCATTCAGGGTACTGCTCTCAGAAGGAAATGATACTCCTTACATGAGATTTGGAATAAACGAAAATGGCTGGTCTCTCCCCGTGGTTCAGCTTCCCATCTCACCATTCAGTCTCTCTCGTCCACGTGATATCCACAATTTCATTCACTACCATGTGATACAGACAAGGAAGTCTCCACTATAGCAACTGCCAAAATATGTGGATTTTCAGCCTCCAAGACAGAGCTACACATATGACTTTCCTTTAAATTCATCAAGCTTCAGGTGGTTTATATAGAAATAAGGATCCTCTCTCTCTCTCTCTCTCTCTCTCTCTCTCTCTCTCTCTCTCTCTACTGGTCAATTGGTTTAGAATCTCTGAAGAGTTTGGAATGACACAGATGGGTACTGGAAATGTAGAGCTAAGAAAATAGGAACATGGATTCAGAATGCGATCTTGTCTCTAATCACTCTTTAAAAAGATTATAAAAATCCTCAAGAAACTGTTGTGGAATTGAGTTTTCATATTCAACCTCTCAGCAAGTGTATATTATTCTGACAGCTGTGATTTGGTAAAACTAAACAACTCAGGTAAATAATTTCTCAGATTCTAACCTGCCAATCACTAGAGAATTCTATCTATGGGTATATATAAGAGAATTAAAATCATATATTCACACAAAATCTTGTGTACAAATCTTCATAAAATGTGCAACTATGATAACCAGAAAATAGTAACTAACATAACCAGATCCAAAGACAAATGGCTAGACAGAACACATTATACCCATAGCATGGAGAGGTCTACAGTAAGAAGGAACAAAGCAGAGCTGTGGTTGTAGCTCAGTGAGAGGGCACTGACTACTATGGTGACACTCTGGGTTTGATGCCCAAAATCACACGCATGCATGCATACAGATGGATAAAAGTAAAAAAATCACAACATTCTACAACATGTGTAAATCTTTAAAAAGCATTAAGTCAAAGAATGTAAACACAAAACATACTTTAGGACAATCCAAAATGACATGAAATAGGCTTAGTGAGTGGTTTTCAAGGTCCAGAGAAAAATAAACAAAAGACCAATTGCCAATGAAGATGAGGCTTATCCATGTACTGAAAAGGACCTGAACTAGAAGATAGTTATGACTTCACACGCACATCAATACACTAAATAACACCCAATTATATACTTTTAAATAGTGACTTACAACCCAATAAAAAATGACAATGACTTCAAAAAACCAACTCACCTGCCCTTTTCGAGGTGTCAAGCAATGAATAACTTCATCCACCATTACTGGAATATGCAGTTTAGTCATGGCTTCAGAATCTTTCTCTGCAGATCTATGAACGTTCCTAGGGCCACACAGAGCTGTCTCTTCCTGAGATTCATATTCAGCATGCACTGCTGCTGAAGTGTGCATTGCTTGGGGACAGATACCCAAATTAAATGCACCGGACTCCACCCAGCAGTAAAATAGTCCTTTGTACATTCTACTAAAACATGAATATCGAAGCATTCTGCAGATCAAAAAATCTAGAAAAGAAAATTAAAATGTGATGATTTGGGGCTTTTAATCTTTTTTATGCACTGGTACTTTGCTTTCATGTATGTCTATGTGAGGATGTCAGATTCCCTGGATTGGAAGTTACAGACAGTTGTGAGCTGCCATGTGGATGCTGGGAACTGAACCCATGTCCTCCTTAAGAGCAGCCAGGGCTCCTAACTGCCAAGTCATCTCGCCAATCCTGTTTCTAATTTTTTTTTTTAAAAGATACACTACTTGGGAGAAAGCTCATTAACGTAAAATGTTTAATTCACAAATAAAACATTTAAGACTCATCATCTAAGCAAGCAAAGGTGACTGCCTTCTTCACATGATACAAGAAACCCAAGTGAATACACAAACATAATTTGAATGTAATTTCTCACTGGGCACCATGACTACATCTACAACTCCAAAACTCAGGCGGGAGGGAAGTTTGAAGAGGACAATCTAAACTGCAAAAAATAATTAACCAATTAATTAAACAAATACAACTTTTGCAATGGCCTTTATGATCTCTGAAACCATCCATTTTTAACCCTAGTCAATATGAAAATTGGTAACTCATTTTCTGCAATATAATTATTAATTAGTTCTAAAGAATAGATTCAGAAACCTTAAAAATGTGTATTTAAAAATTAAACTTGGTTTATGGCCACAGCACCCAGAGTTCACCTAATCTTGTCTAAAAGTTAAGCTAGAGCAGGAAAGAGAATATAAATATTTTATTTTAAGTTTGGTTCATTCTTTATTTTCTGTTGTTCCACTTATTGTTCTCAGTGCTAAATTAGTACATTCAACTTAGCTTTGAGAAGACTGGCACTGGAAATGAGTAAACATGGAGACCAGACAAGAAAATACGTTCACTTTGTGAAAATCTTCCAGATTGTCCAAAGGGTCTCTGACAAGACAGCCTCAGCACAACCTGTACCCAGGAAGCACACACTGAGTCAAGCTACAGCTTAACACTCAACAGGGTATATTTGGGTATTCATTTCTTCCCTCTCACCTTCAATCCTGAAGATCAAGCCCAGTTTACTCATACCACAAAAACAATCAAACGTTAAATACATTGTTATTCCTTTAAAAAAAAAAAACTGGGCTAGGCCTTGCTATGGAACCAGGTAAATCTCAAACTTGATATCTGCCTCAGCTTCGCAAATACTACATGCCATGACACCTTAATATACTTTGGAATTTAAAAGCTACCATTTTGGTTTGGTTTGTCTGTTGTGGGTATGTGGGGGTGGTATGTGTTCCTTGTTAGCTGGAGTTAGATACTGAACCAGGCAGGGCCTGTGTACACTAAGCTCCCTCTCTACAAGACTATACCACAGATCTCTGTTTGCCTAAAACCAAGCAAACAGATAACACAGTCATTGAGATTCTCAAACTTTCTCATCTTCTGTAATTTGAAATTCTTCTAAATTTTAACTGTATTTTTTTACAGAAAGCACTGCTGTCAATAAAAAACTCAAAATAATGTGGAAATAAGGCAAAGAAATATGGATGCAAAATTGTTTGCATCATCATTTTATTCTTTATTGTACTCAAATTTTATTCATTCATTTAATTATGTTCAAGGTAAAGCCAAGTTTTTTTTTACTTGTTTGTTTATTTGTTTGTTTGTTTTTGAGACAAAATTTATTTTTTCTTTTTTCTTTTTAATTGATTTTATTCAGCTATACATTCTTCTCCGCTCCCTTCCCTTCCTCTGCCCTCCCCCTCTACCTTCTCCCATGGTCCCCATGCTCCCAATTTATTGAGACAGTGTTTCTTTGTACTACCTTAGCTATCCTGGAACTAGCTCTGTAGAAAAGGCTGGCCTCGAACTCACAGACCTCCGCCTACCTCTGCCTCCCTCCCAAGTGCTGGGATTAAAGTGGTGGGCAAAGATGGAGAAGGGACTGCAAATGATTATTTGTAGCCTTGAGATTGTTTATAGTATCCCACTTTGTTGGGATGGTACCCTAAAAGTTATTGAGTACAAACTATAAAGGAAATTCCACCCTGGTACCCCCGTCTACCTACCCAAAAAAAAAAAAAAAAGAAAAAGAAAAAAAAAACAGATCCCTTTGCAACCTCGGATGACTGTTTAATTTATTGTGAGTCAGTAAACCTGGTCTCCAAAGCAGATTGCAGTGTGTTGTAGGTAAATCTTTTCACTTTTCGACCCTGGCAAAGTCATCTTAAGTTGTGGAGACCACAAAATTGACCAGGTTACTCTTTTAATTGTGGAAATACAAACTGACGACTAGTACTTCCTTCGGACTGCTAACCGTCACTATGATTAGTCTACCCTGAGAGGAAATGTTACAAATGTAATTTTAATTCTAAAAACGCGACCAGCGGGCTGGCGGGAAGGCAGAGGATTCCAGCCCGTCCCGGCCAATCTTCAAAGTCTGGCTCACAAGCAGACCCCAAAGCGGTTGGGGGGAGGAGCTTCTACTTCCTTTGCTGGGTGGAGATAGGATTCCCAAAACCCATAAACCAAGAACACCATCTCCATCCCAGAGCTAGCCACTTGCTGCCTTCTCCTCACCTGAGGAAAGAAGAGTCCTCAGTCAGCCTGTAAGTTGGGCCAGCCGCGACACTAACAAGCAGAAGAGCCTGGACTTGCAGAGAACTAGGTCGGGGGTGGGGGAAACTTGTCAGGACGGACTGATAGGCTCCAACGCGTCGGGGCAACTGAGGTCTGTCTGACTTTCGTTCCGTTACTCCCAGCACCTGCCAGGAGAAGGTGTTGAGGGTCAAAGGTTTCCAAAAGAGCTTCCCAGGAAAATAAGATCTCATCATTGCCAAGTTTAAACAGACCTTTAAGGATTTAAAAGCCAAATGTCCGTCGCAACTTTAAAAGTAACTTTCACTTTTCTCTTGGGTCGACTATAAAAGTATTTTAGTTTTGTAATGACGCCATACATCATCGCCAGTTTCTAACCAAAGATGGAAATTTCGATCTTCTTAGCCCTGCACATTTGGAGAGCTTTGGTTCTTCCCCCCACCCCTTTCATTTCGTTAGAAAGCAGGAGGTTCTCTTGTCCTGTTGTTACGTCTGCCAAACTCATGAATTGCCAACTACACATTAATGGCATTGATTGTATTGCCCAGACCGCTGTTTTAATCAAATGCCAGATTCCTCAAGAGTATAGATTGCATAATTTGAACACTACTATAAAGCAAATGCAAAGGGGAACTTTAATTAAATTTATAGTATTTGGATTAGGTGTGGCTATACCTGTATCACTAAGAAACCTATTCAGTGTGGATGTAAAAAGCAAAAACTGAAATGTATGTGCCTTATTCATTAACCAATGTTATTTTGCAAAATGGCAAGATAAACATTTTCAAACTAGATTAAAATATCATTTTATAGACACTTGACAAAAAAATGTATTTTAAATACAAATAGCTGGATTTTGACTTTACAAGACAAATACTATACTTCTCTATAGAGATTTTTCTAACACTTCAGTTTTCTCGCAATAAAATCAAAACATGTCTCTTTCTTACTGTCTGTTTTTGTTGTTGTTTTGGCTTGGCTTAATTTTGTCTCTGTGTTTCTCTGGCTGGCTGTCCTAGAACTCACTCTGTAGACCCAGCTGGCCTCAAACACACAGAGATCTGCCTGCTTCTGTCTCTCTGCGTGCTGGGATTGAGAGTGTGGGCCACCACCACCTGACTCTCAGTCTGTTCTGAGACTAATGTGAAGTAATATGTAAGGAGTTAATAATATGCCTGGGACACCAAAGGCCAAGTACTATGTAGTGAGGGATTTTATTTTATTTTTATTGGTCTTTAGAGACAGAGTTTCTCTGTGTATCCTTAGAGCCTGTCCTAGAACTTGCTCTGTAGACCAGGTTGGCCTGGTACTCACAGAAATCCACCGGTCTCTGCCTCTTTGTGCCAGGATTAAAGGTTTGTGCCACCATTGCCAGATGTGAGGGAGCATTTAAAATAAAATTAAGTCTTCTCAATTTTATTGCCAAACCCAGTACAACACAAATGATGTCATTAGCTGGTACATTTAATTCAACCAGAAATAGTCACTTTATTGCTGGACTATCCAGGGCTCAGGAAAAGTCATAGAACATGCATGATATATAGTTTGCAATGTTCCTGATTTTCTTCAATAGAAATAGGGACTCTCCATTATAATCTGTGAGGATTCAACACAAAATTCAACTAACAGTTGCCTGCACTGCTGGGTGTGGTGGCGCACGCCCTTAATCCCAACACTTGGGAGGCAGAGGCAGGGAGATCTCTGAGTTTTGGGCCATCCTTAGCTACAGAGCAAGCTCCAGGCCAGCCAAGGCTATGTAGCAAAACCCTGTCTCAAAATATAAAATAGAGATATGAGAGACAGAGAGAAAGAAAGAGAGAGAGAGAATTCACTATACTGAAACATCCACAATTTTACAGTGATATTCAATCAACTGGAATCTAACCTCCAGGAGGGCAGAGACATAGACTTCATTATGGATTAATGAGTTCCTAAAATCTTCAAGTAATAATTGCTAAGTAAATGGACAGTCATATAAACAACAGCAATGAAATTAACATCAGAATACTAAATTTATCTCAAGAGCTGAGGGAGTCAACTCACTGATAGGGGGCTTGCCTAGCCACAATACAAATATAAAATACAAAATACCCTGCCAAATTAAAAATGAGTTATCTCACGAAAAATATTTCCCATGTTTTCATGCATTTTTTTCTAAAGTATACATTCAGAAATAATACAATCTAGAACAACATTCACCTGGTTGAATAATGTACTAAGCCAATATCATTAAGTGATTTTTTTTTTTAATTTGGTAATGTCCTTGGACATGTAAAAAGCCGTCAAATACCAAATATTTTCAGTCAGCCATAACGAGAACAGGCCAGGAAGCCCTGACAGGAAGACTTAGGACCTGGAGCCAGAAGTCTTGAACTTATAATTATTTCAGGTAGAGGCCCCATACCTTCCATAGCATGAGACCTAATTCTTGGAACCCTAAATAATCAGAAAGGAAAAAAGAACAAAATAACCCTTGCCCTTTAACACGTCCACAGACTCCGCCTTCTGCTCCCAAGGAGAAACACACCACCCCAGGCCATTGGACCCTACTCACTCCCAGGGTCTGCGACCAAACTAAGGCTCCCAGGTGGCTTCCCACCTGCTCCTCCGCCCTAGCTCCGCCCACTCCGCCAGCGGCTCCCGGAAACGACCGCGCGCGTTGCCACGGAGACGCCCAGAAAAGCCGCTCCCCCCCCCCACTCCCCCCACAGGCCTGGGAGGCCCGGCCTCTGGCGCCAAACTGCTAGACGCCGGGGCAACGTCCGGCGTGATGACGTCAGCAGAGCGGCAGCCAATGATATAGGTCGCTGAGGAAGCTAGCTTAGGTTTGAATTTGTGGCTGTGCTTGTAGCGCCTGGAAGCCTTCTCCGTCAAGTTGCCGGAGACGCTTTCTCTAGGTGAGTGAGCTGGGCACTGTCTGGGGACGGCTTCTCGGTCACGGGAGTGGAGGGTCCGGCGGCGGCGGTCAGGTTTGCGGACAGAGGAGCTTTGGGCGCGGAGTGCGGACGTGGGTCCCCTTGGTTCCGCGGCGGGAAGGACCCAGGGCTGCCTGTCTGAGGAGGCTTGCGGTTCCCAACCCCGAGGTCCCGGGTTTCGCCTTCGAGCCCCGAGAGGAAACAGGTCCCTTTAAAGGGTAGCTGGCCCCTTTCCCAGACCTGGACTGAGGGCTCTGACAGTCCAGCCCCTTGGAGTGTGAGGTTCCTTCCGGATTCCAAATTCGGAGTAGCCTGCTTAAGCTGCACACGTCAGTGTGCGACGTCTGTGCTTTACTGTCAAGTGAGGAGCTTTTGTGCAGAGCACCTCTCTCTCTCTCTCTCTCTCTCTCTCTCTCTCTCTCTCGTCAGTCCGGAGCCCAGGTCTAGCCACATTCTGTTTATTTTTGCAACCCTTTCCTACAGGATCTCATTGGCCTTCGCCTTCCAAAGAAACTAACTTTGTTGGTGTTGTCATTGCACCTCGCCCAGTTTCCCACATTGGGTTTGATTTCTTTACCTTTGGTATTAGACCATGAAATCCACGGAGATAAAGAACACTTGCTATTAAATGCAGTGTATTGTAAGAACTATTTAAGTAAACAAGAATGATTTGCCGTGAGAGGTATGCTCGTTATTGGACCGGTATTTAGAGATATGCAAGGTTTCTCATGTTAAACAGCATCTTGCCCCACTATAGTTATACCGCAAATCAGTAACGACATGAGACATAATTAAGTGAGTTTCTGGTGTTAATGCTGTGAAGAGCGATGGAAAAGGTAATCCACTCTCAGTGCTGACCTTCCCTCCGTGGGAGCTTGTCATTCTGCCCTGATGTCTGTAAGCCAGTCAAATCAGTGGCCCTAACACTGAAGTTAATATACAGAAAGGTTTATGCTAGAAACTCTAAGTGAGGAGAGTTCCCTGTTCTAAACAGTGTTGAAGCAGAATTGTATGAGTTTGACGTAATTCATAGCTATGTCATTCTACTTCTGTACCCCTGTTTGGAAGCAGTCTTTTCTGTTTCTTAGTCGCGTATTTTGGATTTGGATCTGGGTCCAGTTTCCGTCTCATTAGTCAAAGCAGTTGGGAAAAACTACGGAGTTCCTACGTTTATAAACAGACATTGCATGATTATTTTGATGGGGGAATGATATGAATAGGAAGCATTGGTCGTACTTCCTGGCAGAGAGAAACTCATACTGTCACCGCTATTGCTAGTCATCGCCATATTGAAGTAATTCAAGTATTTTTAGCATAACTGTCAAGAATAGTTCCTGTGACCCAGGTGGTGGTGGTGCATAGCCAGCTGGTGGTGGCACTCATCTTTATGCACCGCTTGTGTATTCAGAGGACCTAGTCTTTGGTGTCTTAATAACATGGAAATTCAAAGAGTATCAGTATATGCATCAAGTGTGATTGAGCTTTATGACAGTCTCCCTGGAACCAAAGGAAACTGACAAAGAGCAGTAGTGTGAAAAGTTCAACTCTACGACTATCCTCAGAACAGCTTATTCCACAGATAACAATAACTTTCATATTAAACATGGTCTCTGCACTTGATACAGAGTCAACTAGATACCAATCCCTTTTTTAATAATTTATTTTATGTGTGTTGGTGTGTATGTCTCTGTGATGGTGTCGGATTCCCTGAAACTACAGTTGCAGACAGGTGTGAGCTGCCATGTGGCTGCTGGGAATTGAACCTGGGTTCTTGGAAGAGCAGTCAGTGCTCTTAACCACTGACCCATCTCTCCAGCCCCCTAGATCCCAATTTCTTAGTTACCCATGTTAGAAAAAAAAAATCACTTCAATGTAGCAATAATATCATTAATTTCTGAAGATGTCAGTATCTTGAAGTATTTTTTATCTTTAAGAAATCTATATCTGAAAAAAATAAGAAAAAAAAATGCCAGACAGTGGTGGCACATGCCTTTAATCCCAGCACTCAGGAGGCAGAGGCAGGTGGATCTTTGTGAGTTTGAAGCCAACCTGGTGTACAAAAGCTAGTTCCAGGACAGGCTCCAAAGCTACAGAGAAACCCTGTCTCGAAAGAGGGGGAAAAAAGAAGAAATGTATCTCTGAACCTCTGAACCTGGTGGTGGTGGCACATGCCTTTAATCCCAGCACTTGGGAGGCAGAGGCTGGCAGATCTCTTGAGTTTAGGGTTAAACATATTTTTTTGCTCAGTAGGGCTATTTTGAGCAAAAGTGATGGGAATATGTGAGGTAATAGGTAAGGATGATCAAAATACATTATATACTTGTATGAAATACTCAAATTTATAAAATGTCTTAAATGTAGTTCTCATTGAGTCGATGGTCTCTTTGTTATGGACACTAGTGTCCAGTTCCTGGGTTTAATCTATCCTCCTTCAGCCTCCTCAGTAGCTATAACTACAGGTGTGTCATGGGTCCTGTTTGTTTGTTTGGTTGGTTTTTCTATCCACCCTAGGTATTTGATTAAGAAGATTCAACCATGAATAGAACTCTATGGAAGGGCACAGGTCTTGGGTTCAGTCACTAGTATGGAGAAAAAATAGTTTTCTTTGCTTTCTTGTATTCAGGAAGTAGGAAAATGCATGATTCTGTAAAATAGGATCAGTCTGCCATTGTTTAAAAGGATAAAACTAGGTAAGAAAAGACCAATCTTGCAAATTTTTAATGAGATCTAAGAGTTTACATCTGAATTTGAAGCTAATTGGGAATTTCATGGGTTTTTTAAAAGGCAGTAAATATTGGTCAAGTAACATTTTTAGAAGAAATTCTGTCAATCTCTTAAAGGAACTTAAGAAGAATAATGTCACATGTAACTTTGTGTCTCAACCTGCTACAGATTTTAAGAAAAATTGATCTTATTTCTCATTCCTCTTTGTTCTCTAGCTGGAGCACAAGAAAGCAAGGAGTCCCTTGAGCGTTCTTTGAGCTCTACAGATAAAATTACATCCAGGCACTTGAAACTAAACAGTTATAAAGGAAATAAATGATTTAATTAAATTGACCGTGCCAAAACCTGCCTTAGAGCTCCATTAGCCTCCCCTTTCACAAGCTTGTTAATGTCACAGAATTTTGGACTTACCACCTGAAATATACATGTGTAGCCAGGAAAGTGGCTTAGCAGGTAAAGGTACTTGCTGCCAAGTCTGATGACCTGAATGTGATGCTCAGAATCTACATGAAAGAAGAGAATCAGCTTCTGCATTTGTTCTTAGTTACCCGGAGTTGTAAGCTTACGCATAAGGTCCTTGTGATTCTTGTTCAGTTGATGTTTATTTAGGTAGTCACGTTGGTGAGACTTTGTGGATGTAGCTTCTGATATTCCTAGGAGATACAATCTCGCTGCACATTAAGAGATCAGAGAATAGGACCTCTGAATACATGAGTAGTGTATACTATTTCTCTCCCCTCCAGACATGTGCTGGCTAGCCACTGCAACTTAAGAACTAACCCACTGTATCTCTGACATGCAGGGAGAGACAGCCTGGATGCAGCTCTCCACTTCCAAGAGACTACAGGCAAGATCACTTTTACTAAAAGTAAAAGGAGTTCCCAAGCTAAAATTTCTGTTATTACCCTGATCTGATTTAGAAAGATCCTTCCCTGCCCATTTTCCTCATCCAACCTAAAACCTGTGCTAGAGCCATTTGAAAAGTCAAATCAGAAAGTGAATTAGCTCTAATGTTTGAGTTTTTTTAAACCCAAGAACGTGATTAATATCTCAGGAAATTCTTACCATGCTTTTGTGTACATGTGTGCCGTTTGGGGGAGATGTTTTAAGTTTATAGGACTATATACATTTTTCCCAGTAATACATTTTCTAGGTAAATGGAACATAAACATTACCCTTTAAACAACTATTACATGCCAGTTTTAAGTAAAACTAATCGTGACTTTTTCCTGTTTAATTTCAGAAAACTGCCCCAGCATTCATGTGAGCAGGAATCAAGATAACTAAAAATGTCTGTCACTCAGGAGGATTTATGTCACCACATGAAAGTAGTTGTTCGTGTGCGTCCTGAGAGCACAAAAGAAAAAACAGTTGCGTTCCATAAAGTTGTTCATGTTGTGGATAAACATATGCTCGTTTTTGATCCAAAGCCAGAGGAAGTCAGTTTTTTTCACAAAAAGAAATCTACAAATTTTGATATTACTAAAAGACAAAATAAAGATCTAAAGTTTGTATTTGATGCTGTATTTGATGAAACGTCAACTCAAATGGAAGTTTTTGAACATACTACGAAGCCAATTCTTCATAGTTTTCTGAATGGTTATAATTGCACAGGTAATTGTTTCAGTTTGAAGTTGAATTTTTCTTTCTAACTTCAGTTTTAATCTTGTAATAAATCAAGTTAAAGATACAAGCATTCCAATAGTTTTAAGACTTTAATAGAGCTGAAGATATGCCTCAGTGGTTAAGAACACTGACTGCTTTTCCAGAGTACCTGGGTTCAATTCCCAGCACCCACATGGCAGTTAAAAACTGTCTATACCTCCAAGATCTGATACCCTCACACCAGACGTACATAGAGGCAAAACAATGCACATAAAATAAAAATAAATTCTATTTTAAAAAGAAAACTTCAGTAAATTGGATTGAAGTGCAGACTTTTTTTGACATGTAGTCATACATAGCTTATTCTTAATGAAACTTTCTCTTCCTGGAGACCTGCCATTGGCCCTATAAACACTCTTTGCAGTTTTATTAAGCCATCTGCTTCTTATAATTGGTGCCAGATTTGTTGCCATTTGAATTGACGAGTATATCCACTGTTGACCTCTACAGTCATCTGCCCCTCTCAAACAGCCTGCCACTTCTGAGCACTCGCCGTTTCTTTGCAGCACCATCTATACGGTGCCTTAATATGAAAAGGTTAACACGGGGTAAGCTTGAGAGTTGTGTGCTTTTTAGCAGATCTTCAGACCAAGAAGCATTCCTTATACCATAGGGAGGCGATATTTAGTCTTTGAGAAAAGACCAGTTAATTCAGTATCATAATACTAGCATACTAGTATCTCATTTTTAAAATTATCAGTTTTTATGGCGTTTTCTCTAACCTATTCCACATTATAACATGTTTCACTAAGACTGTCTTACTCAGTTTGGTCACAGAAAATTGACATTCTTCATCCTTGATCAAGAACAAAATGCCGTTTATTGGTTGGAACTGCTGGTTCTAACTTGTATCCAGATATTTTGAAGATTCCTCCCTCCTTATTTTTTTTTAAAAAAAAAGATCTCTGTCAATACCATTTCTTTAGTTTCTCTCTGGCTTTGTACAATTTAGCTATCTTAAAGCTTCTTTCATAAGCTAAAGTGAAACAACAGCTTAATTCATTCCAAAAACTATTTTATCAGTTATTAATATATGAGAATCTAATGACTGAATATGGAATTGAGTGTTTGCATTTCTAACTCCGTGGATTTCTTCTACATTTGAAGAAATATATGACTTCTTTATGGTACTGGAACAAATTGTACAAATAAGTAATTTGCCTAAAACAATAATTAAAGAACAATTTTATAAATCACCTTCATGAAATTCGTTCATCTAAACAAGCTTATACCTGCTTTGCTTCATGTTATTTGCTAAAGCACAGTCTGCCTTGGTGGAGGCAGTATGGTCATGCTACCGTAGAGGGATATGGATGATGGATATCATAATTCTGATGACAAATAAGTGAGTAAATGTTTCTACCTGTCACAGTGTGGAAAGCACAAAATAACGTTAGTGCTAAGTAGAAACAGGTGATATCTATTGGATTTAAGTTAGTTACTATTCAGAATATCAGTTAGGGCTAGCACTAGACTGCATTTAGTATTACTATATTGGAACAGTGGGTGTTGATCTCACACCTTTCGTTGAAACCTCAGTACTTGCATATGGTGCCACTGGAGCTGGGAAGACTCACACAATGCTAGGATCAGCTGCTGAGCCTGGAGTGATGTACTTAACAATGTTAGACCTTTTCAAATCCATGGATGAGATTAAAGAAGAGAAAGTGTGTACTACCGCAGTTTCTTATTTAGAGGTAAGTTGACACTAACCTCAACATTAATCACTGTCTGAGAAAACTCAATTGCAATGGTCCTTTCAAATTCTTTTATGCAGGAATCTTCTTGTGAATGTTTTCAGTCATTAAAATTCCTAGTCATGCATGTTTTTCATGATCTTTACGCTAATTTTAATTTTGAGGTATAGAGATATTGCAAAAATAGTATGTAGAAAGAACTTCCAAATAACCTTCACTGAGATGGCCTATATGTTAAAATTTTACACCTGCAGTATACTCTCTGTTGTGTGTGCATTTATTATTTGGTACTATTTATGGTATATATTTATTGAACCAGGTAATTTTTAAACCACAATCACTGAATGTTTACCAAAATCAAGAAATTAACAGTGATTATCATTGTCTAATCGATGAACCTTAATGCACTATTGATAATTTATATTAATAATACCTTTTCCAGAAAGCATTCCAGATCATAAATTGCATTCATTTGTATGCCTTTGGTTTTCACTCATGAGCAGTTTTTGTTTTTTTTGTACTTTATGATACTGCCATAAACCCCTCAGTTTGTTATGTCCCTATTAGACTTGGTTTATTATCTGGCAGACACACCACAGAAGTGGTACTGAGTACTTCCTACTTGCATCAATTCACTTGTGTAGTTGATTGGTCCTATTATTAGGTCCTATTATTATGTTAACTTTTATGAATTTTGTTATGGAATTTTCAGGATTTGCTGATGATTCATATTTGAATATATTATAGATAATGGTGGTCTTTAGACGCCAACATTTCTTCTGTTTATTCCGTAGCATTTTCTGTAAGGATACCTTTCCCTCTATGACAATCTCATAGACTCGTTGATTATTTAATAGTCAGTAGACTGTAGGTATTTTCTGTGATTTGAGGGATGGATGGGAACTTTTTAAACTAATTTTCATGTGATGTGAATGCAGGCATGGATGTGAATGTGTGAAGACATCTTTTAGGAATTGGTTCTTTCTTTTTTTTTTTTTTTTGAGTTGGTTCTGTCTTAGCACCTTGTTGAAGTAGGGGGCTTCTTATTTCTTCTACATTACACCAAGCTGTCTGGCTTTCAGGCTTCCAGACCCTGCTTCCTGTCTCCCTTAGGAGTGCTGACTTTGACTTTACACATGATCTTCAATATGTCTGGTGCTTTTTTAAAAAATAGGACTTCATACAGTATATATTTTATTTCATATCCCACAACTCCTCCAAGATTATCCCCTCTCCCTATCCACACAACTTCATGTTCTTGCTCTCTCTTAAAAAAGAAAAAGCCACAAAAAAAAAAAATGGAGTACAAATTATTCTTGAGCATGGACCTGCTCTCAAGTGTAGTTGGTATACCCAGTGTCACTCCTCTGAAGAAAACTGATTTTCTGTTTCCCAGAAGCATCATTGGTGAGTAGCTTCTCTGTAGTGGTGGGGTTTTGTACCTACTCCCTCAGGCAAATGCTGAGGTTTGTGTCTGCCTTGAGCTTGTGCAGATCTTGTGAACACTGTCACAGTCTCTGAATTTAAATACATCTGTCCTCTTGTGTCTACACAATCTCTTTCCTTAAAATTGTCCTTCACCTCTGACCTTTCAAATCCTTCTACCCTCTCTTCGCTGAGTCGTGAAAGGAATGAAATAAAGATGGGCAATTAAGGGCTGAGCAGGATCTAACTTTGATCAAGTTTTCTTGGTGTGTATTTTGACCCATCTTAAACACTCTTTGAGATAGAATTTTGTGGGGGCCTATCCTGGCCTTGAACTCATGATCCTCCTACCTTAACCTTATGTTGGGATGGTAGAAATATGTCAGCACATTTGCATTTGTGACTCCTTTTTGTGCACTCAAAGTGTGAAAACCTGGTCAGCCGAAGTTCCTTAGTGCTGCCGCTACCTTTTTTCCATGTCTGTTGTTATCTCCCCCTTTTCATTTCTGATTTTGTTAATTTGGATATTCTCTCTCTGTCTTTTGGTTAGTCTGGATAAAGGTTTGTCTATTTTGTTGATTTTTCTGGACCAACCGACTCTTTGTCTCATTGATTCTTTGTATTGTTTTCTTTGTTTCTATTTTGTTGATTTCAGATCTCAATTTGATTATTTCCTACCCTCTAGATCTCTTAGGTGAGTTTGCTTCTTTTTGTTCTAATAAGTTTTCAAATGTTCTGTTAATTCACTAGTGTGGGATTTTTCCAGCTTCTTTATGTAGGCGTTAGTGCTATAAACTTTCCTCTTAACACTGCTTTCATCTTGTCCCATAAATTTGGGTATGTCGTGTGGTCATTTTCATTGAATTTTAGGAAGTCTTTCATTTTCCCCTTTATTTCTTCCTTGACCCATTGATGATTCAGGTGAGCATTGTTTAATTTCCATGTGTTTGTGAGTTTTCTGGAATTAGTATTGCTGTTGACTTCTAGTTTTAAACCATGGTGATCTGATAAGGTACATTGGGTTATTCCAATTTTTTTGTATTTTTTGAGGTTTGTTTTGTTACCAAGTATGTGGCCAGTTTTTGAGAAGGTTCCGTGAGGTGCTGAGAAGAAGGTATATTCTTTTCTGTTTGGATGGAATATTCTATAGATGTCTGTTAAGTCCATTTGAATCATAACATCTGATAGTTCTTTATTTCTCTGTTGATTTTTTTGTCTGCTTGACCTGTCCAGTGGTGAGGGGGGAAGAGTTGACATCTCCCACTATTAGTGTGTGAGGTTTAATATATGATTTAAGCTTTAGAAGTGTTTCTTCGACATTTGAGGGTATTGCCCCTTGTATTTGGGGCATAGATGTTAAGTGTTGAAATTTCCTCTTGATGGATTTTTCCTGTGACTAATATGAAATGTCCTTCTTAGTCTCTTTTGACTTATTTTAGCTTGAAGTCTATTTTGTTAGATAGTAGGATAGCTACACCCGCTTCTTTCTTAGGTCCATTTGATTGGTATATTTTTTCCCAACCCTCTACTCTGAGACGATGTCTGTCTTTGAGGTTGAGATGTGTTTCTTGTATACAGAAGAAGGATGGATTCTGTTTTTGTATCCAGTCTTTTAGCCTGTGCTTTTTTTATGGGTGGTTGAGTCCATTTACATTAAGGGATATTAATGACCTGTGATTGCTATCTCCTGTTAATTTAGTTTTCATCATTGGTGATGTTAATTTGTGTGTTTTTTTTCTTCTTTGGGATTTGCTGTTATGAGATCATCAATTGTCTGTGTTTTTGTTGGTGTAGCCATCTTCCTTGGGTTGGAGTTTTCCTTCTAGAATTTTGTGTAGGGCTAGGTTTGTGGCTAGGTATTCGTGAAATCTCGATTTGTCATGGAATATCTTGTTTGGTCCTTCTATGTTGATTGAAAGCTTTCCTGGGTATAGTAGTCTGGGCTGGCATCCTTAGTCTCTTAATGTCTGCATAATGCTTGACCATGACCTTCTGGCTTTCATTGTCTCCAGTGAGAAGTCAGATGTAATTCTGATAGGTCTACCTTTATATGTTACTTGGTCTTTTTCCTTAGCAGCTCTTAATATTCTTTCTTTACTCTGTATGTTTAGTGTTTTGATTATTATGTAGTGAGAGGACTTTTTTGGATCCAGTTCATTTGGTGTTCTGTAAGCTTCTTGTATCTTCATAGGCATATCTTTCTTTAGGTAGGGAAAGTTTTCTTCTATGATTTGTTAAATTTTCTGTGCCTTTGAGTTGAACTCTTCTTCTTCTATACCTATTATTCTAAGATTTGGCCTTTTCATGGTGTCCCATATTTCATGGATATTTTGGGTTAAGCTTTTGTTAGATTTAATGTTTTCTTTGACTGATGAGTCTATTTCCTCTAATGTATCTTCAGCACTTGAGATTCTCTCTTCCATTTCTTGTTTTCTACTGTTCGTGCTTGTGTTTGTGATTCCTGATCTTTTTTCATGATTTCTGTTTCTATAATTTCTTTAACTTGTGTTTTCTTTGTTGTTTCTATTTCAGTTTTCAAGTCCTGGATAGTTTCTTTTATATATTTGATTTCTTTTTCTTGGTTTTCTTTAAGTGATTTGCTGATATCTTCCAATTTTTTGTTTGTCTTTTCTTTCATTTCCTTAAGGGAATTTCTCATTTTATCTTTAAGAATTTCAAACATTCTCTTGAAGTTATTTTTCAGGTCATTTTTCTTCTGGTTCATTTATAGATTTTTTTTCTTTTTTCTTATTAGATCTTAATCTCTTATTAAGACTATGATCTAAGATTATCTCTGTTACATTCTAGAAATAGATCTGTCTATGCTTTCACTCCTTGGTTATAGCCAAGGCTTCTGTGCTTATTAGAATCACCAGGTAAGGGCTAGAGAGTTGACTAGGTGTTTAAGAGCATTTGTTTCTTACAAAGGGCCTTGGTTTTATTCCTAGCATCCATGTGGCACACAGACATACATGCAAGTAAAACACTTAACACGAAAAGCAATAAAGTAACTAAGTCTTTAAAAAAGAAATTCTCAGGGAACTGGCCCTCATAGATCACCTTGAGAGTATTCATTCTCCATGATGCACTGAAGCCGTCAAGAGCAATTGCTATACATTAGAAAAATAAGATCTAAAAAAACTGCTCATTTCAATAAATTTATTACATTTTTAAAATGATGTTATTATTGAATATAAAGACATACCAGAAAAAGAAAAATGCTGTGGACTACTAAAACGTGGAAAGAAATGGCAGTGCATACACACCTTCTATGTCACATTGTAGGAGTCTGTGTATGTACATTTTGTTTTCTATGCTTAGGATCATACCTGGAATGTCATGCATCTTAATAATGCAGAATGCTCTACCAAAAGCTTTATCACCAGCCGAGAAAAAAAAGATTTTTTTTAAAGGTCTGGTTTTCTGATTTTTCTTAACTTTTTTCAGAAGTCCTGTTATCATTCTGTTGGCAAATGCTAAATGTTGTGCCTTTACTAGATTCATAAAATTTCTAATTATTATTTGTACAAATCTCTTTTACATGATCCCAAAGTTATAAAATTAATGTGTGTGCTAAATGTAGACCATAAAGAATAACCAAGCTTCAATCCTTATTCTGTTGTTAATTTTATAATCATGGGCAAATCACTCAGTGTCTTAGGTGTTATACATATAGTTCAGATGATGGAGACTGTAACTAATTATATGTTAGACTGAAATTGAAGGATTAAATGACATAAATATACCTATTTCTTACTGGGCTTTTGTTTAACATTTAGTCTATTTCTTACTGGGCTTTTGTTTAACATTTAGTCTCTAAAATTGGTGTATTTTGCAGTGGTGAGAAAGCTGGCTTATCTTTATTTTGTCAGAGTTGTCAAATCAGGAATTAGTGGATGAGAATATAATAGCACCGGTTTTAATAATCATTTGTAAACTGATGTGATCAAAATCTGGGATTGTACACCATCAGTCAACAATGTGCATGTGAGATAATCAGTTAGTTAGACACCACTGTATTGGTTCTTTTTATTTTAAGGTATATAATGAACAGATTCGTGACCTCTTGACAAATTCAGGACCACTTGCTGTCCGGGAAGATGCCCAAAAAGGAGTGGTTGTTCAAGGTCTCACTTTACACCAGGTATGCTTATGAATGTCTTTTCTTTTTAGAGTAGCAAATCTGCAGATTTCCATTTCTACCAGTTTGACTCGACTGTGTTTGGGGAAAAAAAAAAACCCAACTAATGAACTTTAAGACTAAAGTAAAATTACAAGGAATCTAAAACTAAGAGTGATTTTTCCAAGGTCACAGAGATGCTTGCAGAATAGATATCAGAACTGAGGATAACCTCATTTTACTTTATTGACTTTTCTTGTATCATCTTCTTATGAAATAATTGATGGATATTTTCCCTGCTAAAAATCTGGCTGAAAATTTATTATTCTGTTAATTATGTTTGTATTTTTATCTCAGAGACTAGATTTTACCCCTTACTCTTTGTATAGCACCAAGTACTAAAGAGATGATACATAGTCAATATTTATTAAAGAATAAATTTATATTTAGCCTTTAAAACTATTGAGTAAGTTTACTAAGGGTCTGCTATTTAGCTCAGTGGTTGAACATATTCCTCATATTCATGGGGCCTAACATTTGAGTCTCTAGCACTTAAATAAAAGTTAGTTGAAAATTTAAAGATCGATTACTAAATTTTTTTTTTCTATTTGAACTCCTAGCCCAAATCCTCAGAGGAAATATTACAGCTACTGGACAATGGAAACAAAAACAGGACACAGCATCCCACTGACATAAATGCTGCATCTTCCCGTTCTCATGCTGTTTTCCAGGTATCAGGCCTTTAGTCTATTACTCTTATGTTGGAATTTAAAATAAAGCCAAGTTGATAAATAATTTTCATATGTGTCAGCAAAATCTCTTCTATGGATAGGTCTCTTTCTCAGGGCTTTAATTTGCAGCTTTTGTTTGCAATATTACTTTGTTTTAAGATATAATCTCATTAAGTTGACCAGGTTGGCTTTGACGTCACTTAAGTAGTACTGGCCAGCCCTGACTTCATTTCATTTTACCCCAGACTCCTGAGTCTCTGGGATTATTGGCACTGTGACATCTTGCCCACTATTAGCATGAATAGTATATTCCATACAATAAGTACTAAGATGCCTTCCCAGCCCACTTTGTTCTTGAAAGTGCTTCAACATCAAAAATATTTAGAATTGAGATGACATACTACACTTCCAATACATGGGTTTCTATTTTTGTGACTTGCAGAATTTCTTGAAAATAGAGAATATTAAAGTGGAAATGGGAGATACTTACCATATAATCAACTGATTCTTTAAGAACGATTCAGTACTGCATTGGAGAAAGTATCCACAAAGATCCAAAGCCTCAGATATTAGTATTCATTATTGATTGTAGTTTCTGGTGCTGTTCATATCCAGATGATTATTTATGTAAAGTTTTACTGTAGATTATGTGTTATGGTTGTTTGTGTGTCTTATGTATGTACTTAGGTATAGGTGTCCCATGGTGTATGTGTTGGGGAATCTCTACTCTTTCCACCATATTTGGATTCGTGAACTCTAACTCAGTCATCAAGTGTTGGAGGGAGGATGCTTGTTGGTTCCCATCGCCCGGCTACCTTAAACCCTGAAGTAATCACACAGAAACTGTATTATTTAAATCACTACTTCCCCATTAGCACTAGCTTCTTATTGGCTAACTCTTACATATTAATTTAACCCATTTCTATTAATCTGTATATTGCCACGTGGCAGTGGCTTTACCCACAAAGTTTTGGCATCTCTGACTCTGGCAGCAGCTCCACAGCTTCTGACTCCAGACTCCACCCTTCTTTCTCCTAGCATTCAGCCTAGCTTTCCCTACCTACCTAAGTTTTGCCTTGCGATAGGTCCAAAGCAATTTCTTTATTCATTAACCAATAAAAGCAACACACAGAATAGACAGAAGGACTTCCCACACTAATCAAGCTTGGCAACAGGCAACTTTTACCCTCTTTGAAATTCATCTTCTCAAGAAGTAATTGTTACAGTCGAAAGTGGTCGTATTAAGCCATTCCGATAGTTTTCATTCAGTAGGTTCACTGATCTTTTCTCTTCCACTAACATTTTCTTTATCAAATCTTCAGAGAAATGTTTATGACAATGGGATTTTGCCAGACTGTATTACATCTTTCCTATGTCTTCAACTCTTTCACCTGTCTTGTTTCAGTTGAAGTGTTCAAAGCAACTGAAGATAGTTATATAAGGGAGGCAGCCCATTTGATGGAATGCATACCTACTATACGCAAATTTCAAATTTTAAATCTTCAGCACCAGTTAAACTGGCATAGTGACTCAGACCTATAATTCTGGTGTTTCAGAAATAAAAGATTCTGAAGTTCAAGGTCATCTTTCACTAGTAAGCTTGTAGCCCACTAGTCTAATAAAAGAAGTTGAGTGGAATATGCCTTCCTGAGCAGCTGACATACTTGAATTGATCAAATTATAAATAGACAGTTTATTTTCACTCATAGGGCTGAAAGATTCAGTCTGCTGTCAACTGGTCTTATATCTTTGGAACCTATGGTGAAACAAAACATAATTGAATGGGGTGTTGCTTACCTTATAATCTGTATTTGAAAAAAAGTTAGTCTTCTATTATTTCCTTGAAGGAAATGCCACCTTGATCCAAAAACCTACTACTTGCTGCCCTCTTTGCTTTTTGTGAAGTGTAAGAGAAATATCATATGCCCAGGTTATTCGAAATTCTTGGAATTAAGTGATCTATCCACCATAGCCAAACACACATACACACACACACCACATACACACACCCTTCCCCACAATTAACCTGTACCTGTATAGACACAATTAACCTGTATAGACCTATTAGGTTTTCATCTAGTGATATCAAGGGGGATAAGACAGTCAACAAATGGGCCCTTGGGACAGCCTTTAGTATCTAAACTCATATGTACCAGTCTTTATTTTCATATTTTTCTCAACTTCAGTAATTCTGGTACTATAAGTATCAGACAGATAATACATTGTTATGCTGCCTTTTAAAAGAATGACTTTGTCTTCGTATATATGATTTTTAATGAAACATTTCTTTTAATTTTATTAAATTTTACCCTTATTTTTTCTTGTTCTATAATTTAAGATTTATTTGCGACAACAGGACAAAACAGCGAGCATCAATCAAAATGTCTGTGTAGCCAAAATGTCACTCATTGACCTGGCAGGATCTGAGCGGGCCAGCACTTCTGGTGCTAAAGGGACACGATTTGTAGAAGGGACAAATATTAATAAATCGCTTTTAGCCCTTGGGAATGTCATCAATGCCTTAGCAGATACAAAGGTAGGTACTATATGTTTACTTGCTAAATGTTTCGAAAAATAGTTTCTACAACATGTGGTGAATTAGATCTTAAACATAAGTGACTCTGAGCTATCTAGTGGTGCTATGTGAATGTCAGTGTCATTTTATGTTTGTTGTGTTGAGTGAGAGAGAGCATTTTGTGGTACTTTACGGGATTGAACACAATACCTCACATGTGCTAGGGAAGTCCAACTGCCCCTGGTTGTCTTTTGAGGCTGGATCTCAAATGAGTTGATTAATCTGGTCTTGGACTTTGTAACCTCTTGTTTCATCCTCCACTAGTTGTAATTACAGGACTGTTCCTCCAGACTCAGCAGTGGTTGCTTTTTTTCAGTCACCCAGCTTTGGACTTGATTGTAAGCAAATATTCAATGATCACTAGACAGCGAGAATGATAGTAAAATTGACAAGAAGTCATGAAAAAATAAAACCTTTCGAGTAAGTCTGTCTAGTTAGTATTTTATAATATACTGTAAACTTGAAGTAATACAAAAGAGTTAGGAAGGAAAGGAGGCTTAAGGTCTGAAGTGTAATTATGTAATAGGGTGTCTACTAAATGCTTTGAAGCATTTAAAATTTTTACATGCACTGTATAGCAGAAGTACTTACTAGTATGTAGTATATTTGACAGTATATTAAGTTGTTTCTAAAATGTGGTAATTGATGTCAGAACAGACTTAAAAACTTTAGGAAGACTGGGTAGTGGTGGTGCATGCCTTTAATCCCAGTACTCAGGAGGCAGAGGCAGGTAGATCTCTGTGAGTTCGAGGCCAGCCTGGTCTACAGAGCAAGTTCCAGGACAGGCTCCAAAGCTGCAGAGAAACCCTGTCTCAAAATACAAAAAAATAAATAAATAAATAAACTTTAGGAAAATTACTGTTAAATTGTTGAAGGTGTTGTTATTTTGATTTAGAATAATGTATTTTAAAATGATTATGAAGACCTTCATGAGAGAGCAAGTTACTAAATTCACATGACCATTGAAAAGCAGCATGTTTTACATTCAATGTTGAACACTCAAAGATTTGCACATGTTATAATACTGATTTGTACAGTCAAGCCTTCAAAGTGGAGGATGTTTGCCATAATTTCCACTTCTTTAATAGTAAAGTTATATGATGATAGCATTAATAACAGTAATGATTCTTTATATAAAATTTGTGTTGTTAAAATGAGAGCTGTATTTTTAATATATCTTTTTAATGAAATATATATTTTAATAAACTTAAGTATTTAATTTAATGAAATATTTTATTGCATTTATTTGTGTGTGTTTGTGTGTTTTGTCTGTGTGAGCATGTGGTCTCTTTATACACTTGTGGAAGTCAGAGGTTTGATTACATTTATTTATTTTCTGGTTAAATCTCTTTTTAAAAATTGATTTTCCTGCAAAATTCAAGATGTTATTTTTTTGGCTGTGTAGTACTCCATTGTGTAAATGTACCACATTTTCCTTATCCATTCTTCGGTCGAGGGGCATTTAGGTTGTTTCCAGGTTCTGACTATGACAAGCAATGCTGCTAGGAAGATAGCTGAGCACATGTCCTTGTGGCATATTGATCATCCTTTGGATATATACCCAAAAGTGGTATTACTGGAATTTTGCAGGAAAATGGATGGAGCTAGAAAACATTAGTTTGAGTGAAATAACACAGACACAGAAAGACAATTATCACATGTACTCACTCAAAGTGGTTTTTAAACATAAAGCAAAGAAAACCAGCCTACAAATCATAACCGCAAAGAACATAGACAACAATGATGACACTAAGAGAGACTTATAGATCTCATCTACAATGGGAAGTAGAAAAAGACAAGATCTCCTGAGTAATTGGGAGCATGGGGACCTTAGGGGAGGGTTGAAGGGTGGAGGGGAGAGGCAGGAAGAGGAACAGAGAAAAATGTAGAGCTCAATAAAAATCTATTAAAAAATTAATCAAACTGGTTTATAAAGGATTCTTGTTTTCAGATAGATTTAGATTCATAGAAGGTTGATAAGATGATGCATATTTCTTAATCCTACTTCAACTTGCTATGCCATGCCCTGTTGATACCCATGGGAGGCCTGCCTCCTCCTGCACAGAAAGAGGAGGAGGAGACTGGGGATGTGTCGAGGCTTGAAGGGAATGGGAGGAGAGGAGGAAGGAGAGAGTGCAGTCAGGATGTAAAATAAATCAGTGAGTTTAATTAATTTAAAAAAAATAGCAATTGTGATCTTACCAAGCAATTCAACCTCTAAGAAACTATCCTATGGGTGTAAGTATACAAAAATGTTAGCTTAGGTAGTCCTTAGTATATTGAATAAACAATGCTAACATGATGTCCTATCAATTTTAGAAAGATTGATTGATCTTCAATCATTGGTGGAAACAATCACTTAGAGATTTTTAGAGGATGAATGCATTCTTGTGTGTTGTTGCTCTTTGTGTGTTATCAATACTTTTATAAGTATCTAATAAATAGGAAACAATGCTTATTTCAAAGAAAAAAGGAGATGCACATCTTAAATATGTATCTCATGCCTAGTTTCCTTGTAAGTTTTTTGATTTGGGATGGGTTTTGCCGGGGGGTTGTTTGTTTTTGGTTGTTTGCTTGGGGTGTTTTGCTTTGTTTTGAAAATATAATCTTGCTTTGCCATCCAAGCTATGTACCAAGAAGGTGGGATTAGAGGCACTTATTGTCACGTTTCCTCTATTGAAATATATTTAAAATGTCACCTTTAACTGAAAAATCAATCTTGATCGTTGTTTTGTTGTGAGGTTTGTTCTTAGAGGTGTTGATTTCAGATGGAGTTTTTATTTATTTATTGTGTGTATGAATGTGTATGATGTTGAGGTCAGAGGACAGCTTTCCAGAGTGAGTCTCCCTTTTACCTTGTCAGCTACCTTTCTTTACCTACTAAGCCTCCTGTCAGCTAGTTGGGACTTCCATAGTAGTCACTGGGTAGTCAAGATTCGTTTGCATCCATTAAACACCAGTTTTATCAATGGACATTGCTTAAATTCCTCTAGTGAAATAATTGTCAATTTTCATTTCTATGTGGCAAATGATATAAGAATTCTTGTTTTGTTCTTTCAGAGAAGGAATCAGCATATTCCTTACAGAAATAGTAAGCTTACTCGCTTGTTGAAGGATTCTCTTGGAGGAAACTGTCAAACTATAATGATAGCTGCTGTTAGTCCTTCCTCTTTATTCTACGACGACACTTACAACACTCTTAAGTATGCTAACCGTGCAAAAGACATTAAATCTTCTGTAAGTGTATTTACTTTGTCTTGTTGTGAGACTGTTGGATATATGATATTCTGATAACTCTAATTGAAGTATTGATTATGGTTTAGTTTTTGTTAATGATTTTGACAATATTAGTTATATTAGAAATGTCCTGCCGGGTTGCTGAACTTTAACTTAGTCACACTTTTTGTGTCTTGTTTACTTATGCCGTGGATGTTGTTATTCGTTCCAGTGGGTGCTGGAGTACTCTGGTGCCTTTTGCTGGTCTTCACATCATGACAAGTAGTGTTTGGATTGCACCACTGAGTAATTAGCTAAGAATTTGATATATTTAGAATTTTTTATTTAATGTAATAAATATTTCTGGAAAATATTGCAATTTATCTGAGCACCTACTAATAATATCTACCTTGGTTTATAACATTCTTTACAAATGAATTTTCACATACATAACATTATGCTAAATCAAGGAGTCTAACAATGACTAGTTAGGGAAATGTTCTTTGCCTGAATTTTGGGACACTTTAAAAAACAAACAAGTGAAAACATACCTACTTTAAAACTACAGAAATCTGGATTAGAAGAGACCTCAGTTAAATTGATACGCTGTCCCTTTGACTACTCCCTTTCCTCTTTAAGTGTCTGAAGATGAGCAGTGTGACACCCTTTGAGAAATGTCCATATACTATTTATATAAAAGGCCAAACTATATGAGTGTACAAAGATTTTCACACATTTTTATGTCTTTACTCCAACTGATTGTGGAGTATTCTAGCTTTGTTTTTTATACTCCACATTACAACTGTTGGGCCAAAGCTTGAAGCAGTTTAAGTACTTGATTTTTAACTTACTTAAATAAGAAATTTCTAGAATATTAAAAACTGTTTAATTTCTTCCCCACTCATCTATAAATGTGGATGGGGTCATACTGTTCTAGAAAATATGAAAAAGAGTAAAAATCTAGTATGAACTCAAGCATAAAACAGAATTCTGAATTTCTTAAAAGAACAAAGAAAATAGGCAATTTTTATTATAGTATACAGAAATACTTGAGGGTATTTTTTTCAGTAAGCCAATTTGTTTATAATTTCATATACATGCATACCATACTCTCTTGTCACAGATTGTAAATTATGGTCATAATTAAACATGCTCACATAGTCATGGTTGTCAAAAAGTCAAAATTAGTGGAACAAAATTAATGAGATACAATGCCACTTTGTGCTGTGTTTAGCTATGTGATTATAATCCTAGTTTCTTTCTTTTGGCAGTTGAAGAGCAATGTTCTTAATGTCGACAGTCACATATCTCAGTATGTAAAGATCTGTAATGTACAGAAAGCAGAGGTATGTACCTTGTTCTCAGTGATACAGTAATTACCTGCAGTTTTTCCCTTAAGGGATACTTTATTCCTTACTGTCCAAAATTTAATAAATTTTCTATTATAGTAGAAATCTGTTTTATTTTATTAATTATAACTGAACTTTTGCTGCAGCCATGTATGATGGAGACAAATAATTTGATTTGTATTTTAATTAATGTTTTCTCTGCTAGATTTTAAGGTTAAAAGAAAAACTAAAAGCATATGAACAGAAAGCCTTGACTGACAAAAATGACTGTGGAAAATTAGTGCATTCAAACACTCAAGACAAAGAAATTGAAAGGTAAAACTATTAAACCAGCTGTTGAGAAATATGTAGTTATGAAATATAGTCTTACGTTAATAATAATCCCTTTTTTATGTATTATATATGTATATCTAACTATATATACTCAGTTGAATTCATAAAATTAATTGTCCTTTGTATTTGACACTTTGAAAAGCATTTCTTTTGATTCTATAGATACAAATATCAGAAGAAAAAGCTAGTTTTATCATGTGTGACATTAGTCCTTTTACATACTATGCCATTGACTGCTGTCATTCTGTTTTTCTTCCTAAACTTTATTTACAGCTTTGTAGATTATGTTGAGTTCTAGAGTATTAATTTTCACCTGACCACTATACCACTGTTTTTAAAGTAGAATTAAAAGTCCTAAATTCTTAAAACATTTTAAATGCCATATTCTGTAGTTTTTCAAAGAGTTGAAGATTATCTAACTCAAATATATTTCTATGTATCTAGAAAACCTAACTAACATGATTATAAGCTTGACTTTTATAGATGATTATCTACTAACCTATATTTCTTAGTTATACATTATGTTTTTGAATGAGGTAGACAAACACAATGCCTTAATCAAGATCAAAAATAACAAATACACATAATAACAAATTGACCTTAAATTTGTATCAATAAACCAAGATACATACCAATGCAAATCTCTGAAACATTTATAAACAGTATTTAGAAATTTGGGCATAATTCTCTCCAAACTGCTTCCTGCTTTTTGTTGAACGAAATAGTTTTTTGAGAGTGTTCAAAGCAAGGCTTCATGTGGTCTTGGTCCATTAAACCACATTAGTCTGGTTCTTATCTTTTGTGGAAACAAAAGCAGAACCTATTTTCCAAAGCAACAAATCCTTAGACCCAAATTTTAGAATGAAGATACCTTTAAAATATATAGGTTGATGTAAGTTAGCAGCCCACACAATGAAATATCTCTCTGTACTTAGCTCCTTCACTGTCAAAGAATTCAAAGAAAGCTCAATAATACACATAATCCAGACTCTCTGTGTATTTTCCATCTTTATGATTTCTTTAGTCTATGACTATCTGCACTCTGTCTTTTTAAAGACTTTGTTTTATATTTTGAACGATTTACCTCTTTTTCAACTTTCTATACTCTTTCTTTTCTCTCCCTGGCCTACGTATTTTTATCCAACATTGTGACCCACCTAGAGGTCTTTTTTGTCTGAAGCTATCTTTATTGCATTTCTATATTTCTGTTCTGACCAGGATGGCATTGTAAAAAGCTAAATGCTTCTTAAAAACTTAAGTATACAGCCCTGCCTGCTTGCTCCACCCAGTCCAACATGGAGGAAGTCTGTTCACTGCCTCTAAAACTGCTGGGTGGGAGCGTCCTCACCACCTCAACTCTGATAACCAGTTGGCCGATGCTGCCACCAAGTAACACACTGCCCATAAACCCCATTACATGCTTAGCCTCCTGAAGGAGCCAAAGTTTGCGCTGGCAGCATGGCCCAGAAAGCCACCATTTCAAAACTACTTGGCTTTCTGTTTTCTTGCTACTACTGAATCAGAAAGACCTCTCTTAAAGAAGCTGAGGCACGCTGCCAGCAAAATGCTGGATACCAAGAAGCCTTGCTTAACTTTGTTCTTTTATGTCTAAATTTACTTTTTAAGTCTTCTTAGGTTTTTATGTGGATATAGTTACCCATGTTGTTATGTCAGTTTGTTGTAGAAGGTTGCTCCTTTATTTCCAGCCACTTAGACCCAAAATAATCACTCAGAAACTATATTATTTGGAATATTGTTTGGCCAATAGCTTAAACATATTGTTAGCTAGCTCTTACTTCTAGAATTAACCCATCTCCATTATTTTATATTTTACCCTGAGGCTAAGGTTCTAACTGATGGCTTGCATCTGTCTCTGGCAGTGGCTCCATGGCTTCTCTTCACTCCACCTTCTTTCTCCCAGCATTCAGTTTAGTTTTCCCCACCTACCTCTGTTCTGCCTGCTCAGGCCTAAGACAGTTTCTTTATTAACCAATGGTATTCACAGCATACAGAGGGGAATCCCACATCATGTGTCTGCCTCCAGAAGGAATTGGGATTGAAGGTGTGCCCTATCACCTTCCGGCCCTTATTTGTCCTATCAAAGAAAACTTCTACTTTGATGTAATATTCTAATTGATAATTAATTTTGTTAGTTAAAACATGACAATAGTACTAATACTATACATGTTTCTTGGAATTTAAACTACTAGTTTTCCAAAACTGGAGTGATTACTTTTATAAATTTATTGACATTAACCATGTATAATTTGCCAGTTAAATTGTAGTTCCAGCTACTTCATTTCTGAGGCAGAAGGATTATAGTTTCAAGTCAAGACTGGAAACTTCGGATGATAGTATATCAAAATTGAAAGCATAGACACAGTTATGGTGATATAACTCATGAAGGAGTGCTTGCCTAGCATATGTGGGACCCTAGGTACAGGTTTAGTCCTTGGTACCACAGTTCTGGTGGAGGAAGGAGGGTGGACTTAAAAATTAGGAATCTTTTTTGAGTTGATGGCTTTAAATCATTCAACTCTCTCTCTTTCTCTCTCTCTCTCTCTCTCTCTCTCTCTCTCTCTCTGATTTTTAGTTGTGTCTGAGGGGATGTCTGTGTGTATATATATGTGCACATGGGTGCAGGTGTCTAGAGAAGTCAGAAACATTGGATTCCTCTGGAGCACAGACAATTGTTATCCATCCTAAGTTTTGGTTTCCATAAAACTTCAATAACATTTTTGTGAATTTTCTGAAGATAGCGGAAAAATATGTAATATTTTCTGACTCTAAAAGTTTTGTGACAGCAATATACAAAAGAGAATCATAAAAAGAAAATGCAATGTTTTTTTATACACAACAGTTGTAAGACTTCTTCTGTGACTATCCCAAGGAAGTAGTATGATATGATTTCCTGTGTTCCACCTAAAAAAATTAATATAAACTTTGTTTTCTAGTTAATTTAGATGTTCTAAATGACTGGAAAATACCTACTACACATTCTCTTAGGAATTACTTTTGTTTTGTTTTTTAAAGATGCTACCTAGAAACACTTGATAATGATTACTTACTTTCCTTAGTAAGCAGTAAACACCAAGTGTTTAAACCACAGAATTACAAATTTGACAGTATTCAACTCTGTCCTTGAATCAAAAAGTTACAAAAACTAAGATAGTGTCTTGGGGTATAACCTAAATATAACTTATCAATTAATTTATTGGCACTAGCATTGGTGTCATAGAGTACTGTGCAATCACAATGTCCACATGTACTTCCTATGAAATATTCATCAGCTTAACAAACTGCAGGGCAGTCAATGTACTGTGGTTTATCTTCACTCCCAGGAGAGTTTCATTAAGAACTACTGACGTAAATTGGTAGTACCTTTACCACAGATCTTTACAGATATTTCTAGTGCCAAAGAACATTTATTTCTTAGTGCACAGACTTGGTTTTATTTTAAAGACTTTGTAACTACTTTTCTTAGATAATTTTGCCTGTGTCAGATTTTTGATAAGACTGAAATATTGTTGAGCCCGGTGTTCTGTTAGTTAGAAGTTGCCAAACTAAGCATTGCCTCAATTTTTCATAGGATTTTTCAGTTTTGAATCATTGGCTTCTTGAGTCTAATAAACTCTACAAATTAGATTCTTTATTTTGCCCTTTGGCGAAGGAAACTACAACCTCATTTCTAGGTTTGCCACATTGTTAACTTGGATGTTTTGGGTCCTGCCAGTGTCAGTTGACTTTTTGCCAAGCTGTAGGGGGTACCTAACCGTATGGTGGATTCTCACTATAATAATCTTTGAAGCTAAAACTGGTTCTCTCACTTTCCCTAGGGGGCCATGGACATACCATATGATAATGCCCCCTATTGCTTTTTCTTCACAGTAAGCCAACACCAAACAGCACATGATGCTCTGTTGCTAATAGGGCTGTGAGAATTGTCACAGTACAGATCCATGTTACCGTTCGTTCTTTGCATTTTTGCTAAGCTTTAAGACTACATATGATAAAATGCAGCATCTTATTATCAGAGGCCTTGTGACACCTAAATATTTAAATAACATTATTTTCTTTGCAGGAGAAAAGCCTACAGTAGTAAAAATTAAAGTTGATATTCACTTCTAAACATTTTTATGGTAGGAGAAAGTTGTTCTCACCTACCTACTATTTATCATTGAGTATAGTCTGAATGATATATGTTATTTAAGTAATCTGTATATTAGATAATATAAATTTAATAAAATATAATGGTGTGTTTTATTTTTGGTAGATTTCAAGAAATTCTAAAATGCTTGTTCCAGAATCGAGAAGAAATCAGGCAAGAGTATCTGAAGTTAGAAATGTTGCTTAGAGAAAATGAACTGAAGTCATTCTATCAACAACAGTGCCATAAGCAAATAGAGATGCTGTGCTCAGAAGACAGAGTAGAAAAGGTACTTCACCACTTAATGTCTAAACTTCAGAGAACATGGAAATCTAATTCCTGAAATTTGATAAGCACCATTTTTTTACTCAACCATTTCTGAAAAGTATAGAAATGCTGTGAGAATCAGAGGAAACTCTAAATAGCAAACTTTAGTTTCATGTGGCTCCTTAGGGACAGAAGCAGCCTGTGCAGTTGTAGGTGACACTTTCTGTAACACCCGATTCTGTGTTACCCTCTCGGTACAGTTTGCGCACCACTATACCTTACGCGAGTATGGGCAAGGGCCTGGAGATTGAAAGAACACACAAGAGACCTGGGTCATTTGAAAGGAGATCATCTGAATGCCGTTTATTCAATTTAGGGGAATCCTTATATACCTAGCTGCTGCACAAGGATTACTGCCCAGGCAGGTGGGAAATTACCATACCAAAGATGAAACAATGCCCTACAGCTAATCACCAGGCCAGGCAGAGGGAACACAGGAACAAACAGAATGTTTAGCTGGCTGACCTGAAACTGTCCTCAAGATGCACCCCAGGAGCAAGGGTAGACTGGGCCCTACAACTTTCCAAATCAGGCCAAAAGGAGAGTATCTGTTATTATTCAGAAAACAGTACATTTTCACTTATCTTGATAGGCACTTCTACAAGATCCTAACCAACTTTTAGTATTTTCAACTGTTGTTTCTGTTTACCGTGGTGAGCTACTCTCTACTCCACAGACCAATCTTCACCCCCCACCTTTGATTTGAGCCACTAACAATGCACTGACTTAAAAACAAGAACCTTCAAGTACAACTAGAAAGGTCAGAGATCTACACCCCTTCATACTATGGAAGAAAGGACCATATCAGAGGGAAACGGGCAAGGAGTAAGAAAAATTGTCTCATCTGAAGACTTATTAATGGTGTTCATTCCAAAATGGTTATGGTCCAAGCTTTAGCGAACTATATATTTTACTTAGAAAATGCCTAGAGTTGACATATAACATGACATCAAACCAGTGCTACCTCTGAGAAATCTAGAAAAAGCCATGCAAAACTACCCTATGAAATAAACCTTAACTCTATCTTTTACATTCACTGTAGGTAAGAGTCAGCAGACTTAACATATAAGACAGAAACCCTGAGAATTTAGACACCAGAGTAATCCAGTGAAAACTAAAAATGGAGTATTCAAAAAAGGAATAGAAAACATCAAAGATAAAGATACTACCAATAAGGAATACCTAAATGTGAAGGTCACAATGTGGGGAAAGCAAATGTAATTTTTAGAAATTATTTATTAAAAATCTCATGTTATCATACAGTACCAGGCAATGCTTAGGCAGTATTCACTTAGTTGTCAGAAAACTCTGTGACGTATTTAATAATCTTCTTTCTAAGCAAGACCAAGGGCAAGTCATTTTGTCAAAAAATAGTGAGCAACCTTAGGTAGTTTAACTATGGTTTAAACTCTTGTAAGCTAGTGCTAGAACTTGCACTTTACCTCTGCTCTTTTGCATGGTGAATACTACAGAATTCAGTATTTCGAAACTGGAAAACAGGTCTAAGAAATTCAAACCAAGTATAACATAGCTAACACGTAGACAAGATGTTTTCAACCCCTGTGGGAGTCAAACATTTCATAAGGGTTGCTTAAGACCATTTGAAAACACAGATATTTACATTACAGTTCATTAACAGTAGGAAAATTACCGTTATTAAGTAGCAATAAAATTAAATTTTGGTTTTGGGGTCACCATGACATGAGAGACTGTATTAAAGGGGCACAGCGTTAGGAAGGTTGAGAACCAACCGCTCACTGTTTTACATTCTAAATCCTGTAGAACTGACAATCGAGACTGTCACAGCATAGTAGTGGTGGGCTTTGTTTGTTTATTTGTTTTTTGTTGCTGTACCTTTGCTCAAAACAATATTTACACCTAAAATTTTAGAATCATGTTTTCTATCTCAAGGCCTGTTGTTTTCTGAACATTTGGTTCCTTGAATGTATAAAGTTCTCTCGGTCTCAATGGAGAAAGGTGCCACCTTTATGTCCTGAAGACCAATCACCATAAGGAATACATTTGATGAGCTCAGAATTATCCTTTTTTGAGTTTTCAGTTAGATCCGTTGTCTTTACGTCCATAGAATACTTCTTGCCCACATTCCTGGAGTCACAATAACATTTGTAAATGTTAAGGCCATGTAGATGTAATTTAGCCACTAACCACAATCAAGGATAACCCCTTTAATTTCGTTTTTCAGAAGATAAAATGACTAAAGACTCATTGAGATTGACTTACTTGAGTTTTCACACTTTCTGAATAACACATTGCCCACTTTCTGCTCTATCACTCCCTAAGCTTCAAGTTTCAGATTTTTTTCTACCATTAAACTTGTCTAGTACTTCAAAGACCTTTGTTTATTGCTAGACTTAGTGTGTTAGAGATTGCTAATGTGATTTACAGAAATATTTGTTTTCTTATAGTTACAGTTCTATGAAGATAATTGATTATTTTCCAAAGCAAAAGACAGCTTGTGAGAGCAACAGCATTGTTTTACATCCTTCCAAGTCTATGCCTGTCTGCACAAAAGTTGTGTTCTCTTATCAGCTTCTGTGATTTTCTGTAGTGACCTTACACCTCTGTTAGCTCCTGGAAAACTCTTAGCCTGAAGTACCATTAGGAATTTAAAAGACTGGCTAGAGAGGTGACTCTGTGGTTAAAGCATTTGTTATTCTTGAAAAAGACCTGGGTTCAGTTTATAACACCACCGATGCAGTGCCTGACAACCATCTGTAACTCCAGTTCTTGGTGATCTTATGGCCTTCTCTGACCTCTGTCCATACCTAACATCTAAGCATACACATTCAAATAAATCAGTCTTTTTATAAATTTGTAAAGAATTAAAAATTATTTTGACCTAGTAAATCCCCTGCAAGGACCCAGGCATCTTCACATGAAAACTGCAGGTGCCCATAAGTTCCCCGAAGTTAGGGACCCTTGCAGTGTAGCATTTGTTGTGTTAGCCTTTGTACTCCATCCGTCCTCTTTTGGGAGAAGATGGGGATTTTGTTTGTTTAAGCGGCTGTTTTGTTTTGCTAAGGTCTTGCCATGAGAAAAAAAAAAGGATCATTTATCATATGATTAGAGAAATGGCAATAAAGAACTAAGAACCTTGATGAGAATAACTTTGCTTATCAACCACTATCCCTGTCATTTGACTCTAGCCTCCTGTGAGTCTGTCTTCCCTTGAGCATTTTGTTTTCCAGGAAAGGAAGTTAAATGAGTTATATAGATAACTAGAATCTGTCTGTGACTTAATAGCAACCACACTGGTTTAACGCTAAGTATTTACAAGCTAATATCATGCACCAAAATGAAAACGGTTTTTTTGCTTATGTTATCTGCCTGAAAATATTAATAATTAGTAATTTTTAGAAATGCTAAAAATAATGATTTATTATTTAAGGAGGACAGGGTCTTTGACCAAGTACGCACAGCTCTGCTCTATTTGTGGATGCCCGTGCTTTACTTCAGAACCAGCTACAAGTGATCCTATCTCTGAGGACTGATTCTTTCATATATACCCATCATATATAGCAATTATTTAATTCAGTGACCATTGGCAAATTACCAAGACCAAACTATTCTGAATAATGTCTCCCGTGTTAGCATGCATAGCCTTTGGGCTAAAAAAAATCAGAAGACCAAATCTGACCAAAAATAGTCATGAAGATGTAAAATATCAAAGACAAGGTATCCATTGTGGTATTCAACCTGACCATAGGCAAGGTCAAGTATTGATATATACCCCCGATTTTTTTTTTTCTCTGTCATTTAGAGCAGGCAAATTAAATCAACAGAACCTTTTTTTTCTTCATATCTTTCAGATTGAAGACAAGAACAGAGTGTGCATGCTTTTTTTTTTTTCGAGTAAGGAAATCATGGAATTTATCTAACCTTATATGAACTTTACAAATGTATCATGCAAAAAAACTGATATAGCTTTCCATTTGACCACTGCTTTTCTTAAAGCCATAAACTCAAGGTGTAATTTTATTAAATGACTCACAACTGATTTGCTATTTTGCTATGATATTTTAATAGGAAAATAGCAGAAGGCCTTAACATATTGTACTATACCGATATAAGAAAATATGACTTTTTGAGTGTTATACACATCAAATATAAGAATTTAATATATTATTAAATACATTGTTGTGTTTCAGGCCACATGCAAACGAGATCACAGACTTGAAAAGTTGAAAACTGTTCGCTGTTTCCTCGAAACAAAGAAGGAAGAGGTGTTGAAACAGTTTGATGAGAATACTAATTGGCTTCAGCGAGTGGAAAGTGAAATGAGGCTCTTAGGTCAAAATGGTGACATTCCAGAGGTACAAATATGTATATATGTGCTCAGATTTAATCTTAAAGACTGAGCTCCTTAAATTTCTTGTGTTTCTTGTTGAGTAAATATCTTTCGTGTGACGACTGCTGCCCTGCTTCTATGGGATTTAATTAATTCACTTCTCTGTTTTAATGACTATGTCCTTAATTCACTGATTACCTTATTGGTTTGTGGTTTTTGCTTTCAGAAGGTTCAGTTTACTTTTAAGTGTTTTTTAAGTAAATGTCCTATATGAAGTAACTCTTAATATAGAATGAAGCAAGTGTTTCAAACTGGTTGAGGCTGCATCATCTGGGCCTCTTACACTTTTCCTCTCACAACCTCTTTTTCCCTGAGAAAGTGTTTTGTGATCATGAATATATAAGTATGTAATAGATTTACAGATCAAGAGTTTACACATTATAAATAAAGGAACTTATTTTAAAGCAGTAGTTCTTTTGTGAGTGAGAGTGTGTCTGTCTGTCTGTGTTTATCATTTATTAAAGACAAAATCAAATTTAAGTACTAATGAAATAAATGGTCTTGTTATTAGGGCAACTTTTTAGAATTCATCAGTTTTTGTGGTTTTTTTATTGATCTGGAATAGCGAGAATGTTACCTTTTTATATGGATAGTACAATTTGGCAGAGGTTTACTTAAGGCCATTTTCGAAATGATTGGAAATTATTTCGTGATCTCAGCAAGCCAAAAGTCATTGCTGATGTTTTATGAAACTCAACCAATATCTCAAATAGTGGCTGGTAAAAATCAAACATAGCATAGTAAAATCCAAAGATACAGAAATTCGATACTTTAGTTGCTGAGGAACAAGTCTTTATTCTCTGTGAGCCATTGTGTTTCTGTAGAATAGAAATCTTCGAATGTACAGTAAAAACAGTACAATTCTTACATTCACTATTCTTGAATTAAAGCAAGTGTGTTTTCAGGCAGCTTTTATTGACATTAACCAGTGCAGAGTGCTATGTATTAAGGGCCAGTTTTACAGTGAAGTTGTGATTCAGTTTGAGGATACGCAGCCCAAAACACATCTCCTATTTACATGTTTGATGTTGAATTAACTTGTGATCCTTGTGTATTCAAAACCTTTTACTGTGGCTCTATATTCTCAGCGCCCTATATTCAGGTTCATGCCCCAGCATGGGAGTGCACCCACCAGTTAAGAAGCTGTGAAGGGAATAGTTATGTTTTAAACTTATATATTCATTTAAAACTTAGCTAAAGTATTTGTATTTTTAGCATATTGCTTGCCTTTTTTTAATGTTGTAATGTTTATAAAGTTAATATCATTTGAGTTACTTGTAGTGAATTTAGTTTTTTAATATGCTGGCACATAATCTTTCAGATAATCTAGAATTTTTGTTTCTGGTTTGTTGAAAGGTCTGTGTTGCCTTGGCTGTCTTGGAACTCAGTATTAGGCCCAGGCTGGCCTTGGATTCATAAAGATACACCTGCCTTTGTCTCTCCAGGCCTGATATTAGTAGTGTCTACCCCCAGTCTGCTAACACTTCTAGCAGTATTATCGTATACCAGACTATGAGCCATTACTTTTTAGCCCTTTATATATTTTATTATAAATAGCTCAAGAAAGATAACACTTTCTAGTTCTACCACCTAACTCCTTGTTCTGTTTTTGTAAGATGTCTCACAGCTGAAATAATTATCTAGCCTTAAGCACTTACTTGTATAAACAAAGTGTGAGCTGACTTCACGGAGGGACTTACCCAAGGTCCTGCAATTCATGGCAAACACTACTTTTTTTTCAATTTGAAATGAGTGCTCATTTCAGTGTGTGTGTGTGTGTGTGTGTGTGTGTGTGTGTGTGTGTGTGTGTGTGAGTGTGAGTGTGTGTGTGCAGTACCACAATTGTATTTCAGACTAACACCAACAGTATCACTCTTCAGTGTCCTGTCCCTACTGTACGCTGTGATGGCTGACCAAACCTGGCACAATCTGGCACCCTGTTTTTCTAAAGCTTACTATGCCCTCCCATTGTACTCTCTACTTCAGTGGTTAGCTGACTTGTATTTCTTGTACTTGTGGTCTGCTCTTCAGATGTGATCATTGGTATACTGAGACAAGAACACACTAAAATTACAGTCTTGCCATCTACCCAGGATCTATGATGGATTGGGTGGAAGAGTGGTTGCAGAGGATAAAAGCTAAGGAAGAGCTGGGTTTTATGGTTTGTTTGTTTGTTGTATTAGGAAGGCATTTGGGGTTCTTTGGAAAACATGTTTGCACACTTATTTGATGTTCTAACTGAAAAACTATAAGGAGATCAAGTCAGATGAATCAGTTCAGCCTTCCACGTTAGTCAAGTAAACTGATCTCCATAAAGGCCATGTATTTGGCTCGAGTTGACATTTGTTTCAAGACTGAGCATATCCCTAAAAATCAAATGACTCATAGGTCAATCCTCTAGACATATCCTGGTTCCATAAAAAGTGTTTTTATCCAAAATACATGATATATTTCTTGAAGTATAAAGGTGAATTATGTAAATGAATTGTGCTGGCTAGTTTTATGTCAACTTGATGCAAACTAACGTCATTTTAAAAGACAAAACCTCAGTTGAGAAAATGCCCCCACCAGATCGCCTTTGGGCAAACCTATGGTATATTTTCTTGAATCTCAAAGTAGCATTTCTTTGTCAGAGTTCCTAGTTATCAGTGGTATGAGATGTATTTTATATGTAACAAGCCTGGTAAAGAGGCTATATTTCTTTGTCCTTAGTAAAACATTAACTCTTTATGTATCCTTTTGTTCTTGAACATAATAAATTTGATAATAATAATAATAAAAAGAACCCCACCCCATTCCAAAATCTCAATCTGTACTTTAGACAATCCATGTTCAACTGTAGACTAGCAAGAAGTGTGAAAAAAATTGAAATGGAATACCAATTTTTTTCCTATAAGATAACTCCAGGCATAACTCTGCTGTTTATTAGATTGTAGTTTACCAATCCAAATGTCCCAGAAACACATTTTATTACACAGTTAAAGATGCTAAAACTGCTGGGGTATTTTTTTTCTTTCATATCTCTTCATATTCTCTGAGGTGATTCTTTTTTTTTTATTAAGGATTTAGTGAATTTCAGAAGAAAAAGAATATAAGTGGTAAATTAGAGGGCACCTGACCCTAAACAGAAGAGCATTGGGAAAACTGAAATATTCAAGAGACTTTTTTATTCTTTTCCTAACATGAGGCTTGTTAGAAGAGTATAAGGGATGAGAGAAAGAATTGTGCAGCATGCAACTCAACACTGACCTGTATACGGAACTAACTGATCATAGTCCATCCTCGGATGAACCTTACCCTCTAGTAGAAATGCAACTGCACAATGAATAAATAGCATTCTTATTGGTCAGTACTGTCGCGGTGTGGGGAGATAGAGATTGTCCATCCTTAAGTGTAGTGCTCAGGGAATCCCTCTTTTAGTGGTGGCATTTAAGTAAAGACTTCTGGCACAACTGTTTTTTCACAGTATTGTAAAAAATTAGGTCAACAGAGAAGCTGTTGTCATGGTATGCCTTTTTCCAGATGCCTAACATTTATTTTTCTGAAGAAATTTAAACTCTTACCTTGCTGCTAAGTTCTTGGCTATTAGTTTTATGTTCAGGTTGACACAAACTAAACTCATTTAGACAAGATTTCTTATAGTCTAAAATCTTCAGCGTGTTTTTTACAACTTTAAAAAAACTTGGTATCTACATGAAATAAGTTATATTAAAATTAGACTAATTCTTTAAAAACTCTACAATACATTTTTCATTATTTTTCCTAGGTACTCAGTAAAGATCTTCATTGTCACCATTTTCGGCTCCAGACTAGAGACCTGAAAACACAAATGGGATATTTGAAGGCCCTAGCTTGTCTCCAAGAGCGGCAGCACAGTCAGACTGAGGCGTAAGTACATGGCATTGGATAGTCCACCAATCTTAATGCTACAGGAAATAGAAATTTATCTGAGAAGGGATTCATTAATTTGAATTGTTGGTCAGCATCAGAAAACATTGAGAGAATGTGAAGGATATGGTTCTTTCCTAACAACTAATTATTTATAGTACTTTGTAGTTTTTCAATGTATTTTATTTTTTAAGATTTTGTGCTAAAAAAATTAAAACTGCTATTAACACCAATTAGATTAGATAATTTTTGGTTATTAGTAATTCCAGAATGATTTTTGTTTGTTTGTTTGCCTTCTCAATCTTCTACCTTCTGCACTCATCCCAGTCTTCAGATGAAGTCTGGGTCCCATAACCAGTGCCCAGTAGCCAAGTCTGATAGCATCACCTGTAGCTTGCCTACCTGTTTGCTTGGACTAGGAGACATATCCTGTTTGCCAGCCCATCCTTCTGTAGTCACATGAGACATGTAACCACAGAAAAATCCATGTGCTCAGATCCCATTACTATTACTAGCTTTTAAGGAGAATCAGGTATCTCAATTATTTTATAATCTTTATTATTTAAATAATTTTCTTTAACAGTTTCACACATGTGCAAAATGCATGATGACCATTCCACATCCACCCCTTCTCCAATCTCAATCCTGTCTTCTCTCCCTTCTTCCCTATGAATCACCTTTTCACCTTGCTGTCTTTTTCTGTTTTTTCTTTTCATTTGGTTTTGGTTTTGGTGTGTGTGTTTGGTTGGTTGGTTGTTGTTTGTTTTTCTCTTTTGTTTAGTTTGGTTTTTTTCTCTTTTATTTGGTTTGGTTTTGTGACCGATCAAGTTTAACCAGACCCATCTATAAGATCATAATTATCCATTGAAGTCTCCTGGGCTCAGGAATGGATATGCAACTGGAGATAGTGGTTCACCCTTTCCCAACTTCTATCTTTTCATCAGTAATTCAGCAGTAACCCATAGGCACCTTGAGCCTTTCTCCCTTCCTCGGTTGATTTTTGACAGGACCAGTCTTGTGTGTGCCTAATGTTGGTCACAGCGGTTGTTATACATTCATGGTTGCAGTGGCTGCATCAAATCTAGAGAATGGTACTTGCAGCCCTTCACCCTATCTTCCAGCTCTGAGATGCTTTCAGGCACTTCTATCATAATGATCCTTGAGCCTTGGAAAGGGTGGTGTAAATGCCTGTTTTAGGGCTGAGCCCTCAGGCATCACTTTTTCTCAGCATCTTTGCTGGCTGTGAGTCTCCAGATTCATTATTGTTCAAAGCAGAGACTTCTCTGATTAGAGTTAATAGTAGTGCTTTTTTTTCTTTCTTTCTTTTCTTCCTTTTTTGCATGGGTATAAACATAGAAAATTTTAAACAGAGATAATCAGTTTATTCAATAGTACTGAGTTACCCACTTGGCCTTTGACTTCCCCTGGCATTGGTGCTAACAGGCTTCAGTCACAAGCATGAATTCAGTCCCATGGATTGTGCTTCAGATCTAGTCAGTTGCTTACCCTTTTTTTAAATAATAGTTTTTTAATTTATTTTACATACCCCTGTCTCCTCTCCCCATGTCCCGTCCCTCCCCACCTTCTACTTTTGCATAAGTTGTGCCACATCTTGTCCACAAAATTGATGGGGTTTTGCTTTGGTTTTTGTACTAATAGGTTCACAGCTGATAAAACCACTGATACCTTTCTCCCTCTACAACCTTAATAACATCCTCCAACACTTATATTCCAGTAACCAAAAAAAAAAAATCTAAAAGAAATAGAGGATTTTCTGCATAAATGAGTTTCCAAAATGAAGCAAAAATGAAATAAATAATTCAAACAGCAATAACAGTGAATCAGCAATAAAAAGTCTCTCAAATAAAAATCTCCCAGGACCAAGTGGTTTTATTACAGATCCTGTCAGAGCTTCAAAGAACTAATACCAATGCAATGCAAAGTGTTCCATAAATGGAAAAGGAAGGAAAGCTTCCAACTGTATTACCCTGGTAACAAAACCCAGAAAAGTACACACATGTTACACACTGTTGTGATGAACACAGATGCAAAACTTCTTGATGTAATACTGACATACTGAATTTAAAAATCACATCAGAAAGATTCTTCATCATGATCATGTTAGCTTCATTTCAGAGATTTCAAGATTTCTGCATATATAAATCAATAAATACAATACATCACAAAAATGGACAGAAATCACAGGATTATCTTCAGAGACACAGAAAAGGCCTTTGACAAAATCCTATGTCCCTTCGTAGCATAAATCCAAAGAGACTAAAGATGCACAGAGCACACCTCAGCACAATAAAGGCTCTATTTCACAGACCTGTAGCCAGCATTGGACTAAATGGAAGAAAGCTCACAGCATTCCCACTAAGGTTAGAAGTAAGACAAGGGAGCCCATTCTTTTTACTTACACTAATTACAGTGCTTGAAACCTGAGCTAGGACATTAAAAAAGAATGGAGTGCCAGGTGGTGGTGGTGTACATCTTTAATCCCAGCACTTGGGAGGCAGAGGCAGGCAAATCTCTGAGTTCAAGGCCAGCCTGGTCTACATAGTGAGTTCCAAGACAGCAGGACTGTTTCACAGAAAAACCTTGTCTAGGGGGAGGGGATTTGACACGGGAGTGGGGGTAATTAAAAATAAGTCAAAGTTTCCCTACTTGAAGATGATATGATTCTGTAATTAAGAGAACTTAGTGGCTTCACTAAAACCTCTTACAACTGTCCAGTGCTTTGCAAATAGTGAGGTACAAAATAAACACAGTGATACAGCAATCTTCCTGTAACTCCAGTGGCAGATCTACTGAACCAGCAATCAGGGAAACAGTCCCATTCACAATAACATTAAACAATAAATAAATAAATGCCTGGGAGTAAACCTAACTATGGAAACAAAAGAATTCTACAATGAAAAATTTTAAAACACTGCAGAGAATAAAAATAGCACCCTTGTTTGTTAACTGGATGATATAATTCTGTGAAAATGGCCAGAGTGTTTCCATTTTTAATGTCTTCTTATAGTCACTGTACAACTCACTAATAGAATTTTGTTTTCAGTTTTTTAACTATGATTTTCCTCAAAAGTGTGGATTAATCTCTTGTCATCTTTTATAAATCAGTTACAGTTTGTTAGGTAGGCATTGCTTTGAGGTTATATAAAAATGAGAGGTCTATGTCTCTGTGGGCTTTCATTCAAAAATCCCAATTGCATTCCACAGGTATTCTCAAATTACCTGGGATTAATTTTTCTATGCTTTTGATTTAAAGTAAGCTATTTTCAAGATGAAGAAAAGCAATATTTTATAAACGGTGGCTTACACTCATCACCCCACTTGTGGGTCCTCAGTCACAGCAAATCACCTTCACTTGCTATCAAGTGGCATGTGGGAGCTTAGGCTTTCAGAGACACGGTCGTTTATTTTAACCCCACTATGCTCTTATATCAGACACAGATTGATATGCCTTAATAAGCTTTACCTTAACAATGAAATAATGAGATAAAATCGATTCCAATTGATTTTAACAACTAGTGAACCAAATTATCTCCAAAGCAATGTAACATTGTAGAACGTGAATGAGTTTTTCGGCTCAGTCTTGAATTCTGCTTGTTTTAGCAATAGACCCTTGTAGAAACTATGTAGCATTGCTAAGCCTTGGATTCTCATTCATTAAAATAAATTATTATATAAACATAACATGGTACTTGAGTTTTTTAAATTTTTCCCAGGTTTAATTATTTACTAATGTTCATGAGATTCATATAGTTATACTCAAAGCTATGAGTTAGTTTAGCAAACAATACAAAATAAAACCAGCAAAATGGAAAGGTGTATTGGATAGTTCGGAAGAGATTAGACAAATAAAATTTAAAGAATCTTGTTAAGTGCCAAACAGGATGGCATTTGCCTTTAACTCTAGCATGCAGAGGCAGAAGCAAGATTCCTGTAAATTTGCAAACCCCCAGATCTGTGTGGTAATAGTGAGATTCTAACTTCAGAAAGGAGGAATCTTGTATAGTATATGCTTAATTTCAGCAAAAAGCTATGACATAACATCACATTGGAAATTGGGTTCTGTCAGTGACTCAGGGTTTTATTGGGGTGATTTATGTGACAGATAAAAATGTCAGACTTTCCAAAGGAAAGTAGGCAATCCCAATAATGCCTGTTGCTTAAACACACACTTTAAATATAGTGAAACACTTGTCATTTCCAATCTGGAAATTATGAAATATTCCTAACATCAAAACAAAGCTTTCATAGCACTTTCAAACCTAGTAATCTTACTCTGCACAATACAGTTGCCGAAAGTACGGGGATGTAAGTCTGTCCTACTGTAGCTGGCCTCCTCTCCTCAGATCTGCAGCCCCTTTCCAACACTTGCTACTCTAACTTGTTCACTTTCTATCTTCTGTGTAGTTGCTAAACTGCATCGTGTATTCCCTATACCACAATGTCCATAGGTTTAATATTGATGCAATGCCTATCAAGCTGTAGGTTAGTCGTAATCAAAAAAGTGGCAGAGAGAAATTGAGGACTTGTAAGATGGCAGTGTTCCAGCCAGGTATATCCCTCAGGGTCACACAGACGCCTTGTTTTCCTGATTCCCATCCAGGATTCTCTTTATACTGAATGTATTAAGTATATGTTGAGCTGTTTGGGTGAAATCACAATTTTTACAAAGCAAATTTTAATTTTGAAAAGGTTTTAATAATTGATGTTTACCTGGGTACTAAGGGAAAGAGGGACAGAGGTAGTCTTAGGAAAGGACAATTTGACCTCCCCTATACTGGTTCAGGCTTCGCTAGAGAATTTGCCAAGTAATATTATGAGAGAAATCATTTTAATGATATTATAATACTTTGCCTGTTTTGCAAAAGAACAGTAATAGTGTCTTGACAACTTTGTTTCTTGCTTTTTTCTTGTCATCTTCTCTTCGTAGAGTATTGAATGCTTTACTTCCAGCCTTAAGGAAAAAGTATTGCATGACGAAAAAAACTGATCTGTCAAAGGATGCTTTTGATTCTGACTTCGAAGATATTGAGCGTTTGGTGGAGAGGAAGAAGGTGGTGGTTTGGGCCGACCAAACTACTGAACATTCAAACCAGAGTAATCTTCCAGGGATTTCCCTACTTATGACCTTCCCACAGCTTGGACCCATTCAGGCTATTCCTTATTGTAAGTACAACTTTGGTTTTTTTTTTTTTTTTTTTTTTTTTTGATCTATAGTGTTACTAGCATGTATGCTTTTTTTTTATTTATTTATTAAAAATTTCCATGTCCTCCCCCGCCTCCCTTTTCCCTCCCCATCCCCAACTCCTTCTCACTCTAGTCCTAAGAGCAGTCAGGGTTCCCTGCCCTGTGGGAAGTCCAACGTCCTCCCCCCCTTCATCCAGGTCTATGAAGGTGAGCATCCAAACAAACCAGGCTCCCACAAAGTCAGTTCATGCAGTAAAATCAAAAACCATTCTTGCTATTGTCCTTGGCTTCTCAGTCAGCCTTCATTGCCAGCCACATTCAGAGGGTCCAGTTTGATCACATACTCCATCACTCCCAGTCCAGCTGGCCTTGGTGAGCTCCCATTAGATCAGTCCCACCTTCTCAGTGGATGGACGCACCCCTCGTGGTCCTGACTTCCTTGCTAATGTTCTTCCTTCTTCTGCTCCTCATTTGGACCTTGGGAGCTCAGTCCAGTGCTCCAATGTGGGTCTCTGTCTCTATCGCCATCCATCGCCAGATGAAGGTTCTATGGTGATATGCAAGATATTCAACAGTGTGGCTATGGGACAAGGCCAGTTCAGGCACCCTCTCCTCTGCTGTCCAAGGAACAATCTGGGGACCTCTCCTTGGACCTGGGGACCCCTCTAGAGTCAAGTCTCTTGCAAACCCTAAAATGGCTCCCTTAATTAAGATATTTACTTCCCTGCTCCTATATCCACCCTTCCTCCATCCCACCCATTCCATTCCCCCAAGCTCTCCCAGATCCTCCCTTTCTCCCTTCTCTCTACCAATCTCCCCTTACATCCACTCCCCCACCCCCGTGCACCCAAGTTTTGCCTGGCAGTCTTGTCTACTTCCAATATCCAGGAGGATAACTATATAATTTTCTTTGGATTCACCTTCTTATTTAGCTTCTCTAGGATCACTAATTATAGGCTCAAAGTCTTTAATTATGGCTAGAATCCACTTATGAGTGAGTGCATACCATATTCATCTTTTGGGGTCTAGGTTACCTCACTCAGTAAAGCGTTTTCTATTTCCATTCATTTACATGCAAAATTCAAGATGTCATTGTTTTTTACCGCTGAGTAAAACTCTAATGTGTATACGTTCCACACTTTCTTTAACCATTCTTCTATTGAGGGGCACCTAGGTTGTTTCCAGATTCTGGCTATTAAAAATGTTGCTGCTATGAACATAGTTGAACAAATGTTTTTATTGTATGATAGGGCATCTCTTGAGTATATTCCTAAGAGTGGAATTGCTGGGTCCTGAGGTCGGTTGACTCCCAGTTTTTTGAGAAACCGCCACACTGATTACCAAAGTGGCTGCACAAGTTACCATTCCCACCAACAATGGATGAGTGTTCTCCTTATTCCACATCCTCTCCAGCATAGGCTATCATTGGTGTTTTTGATTTTAGCCATTCTGACAGGTGTAAGATGGTATCTCAAAGTTGTTTTGATTTGCATTTTCCTGATTGCTAAGGAGGTTGAGCATGACCTTAAGTGTCTTTTGGCCATTTGAACTTCTTCTGTTGAGAATTCTCTGTTCAATTCAGTACCCCATTTTTTAATTGAATTAATTAGAGTTTTAGTGTCTAGTTTCTTGAGTTCTTTGTATATTTTAGAGATCAGATCTTTGTCTGATGAGGGGTGGTGAAGATCTTCTCCCAGTTCGAAGGTAGCCTTTTTGTCTTAGTGACAGTGTCCTTTGCTTTACAGAAGCTTCTCAGTTTCAGGAGGTCCCATTTATTCATTGTTGCTTTTATTGTCTGTGCTACTGGGGTTCTACCTTGGAAGTGGTATCCTGTGCCTATATCTTGTAGACTACTTCCCACTTCCTCTTCTATCAGGTTCAGTGTGGTCAGATTAATATTGAAGTCTTTAATCCATTTGGACTTGAGTTTTGTGCACGGTGATAGATATGGATCTATTTTCATTCTTCTACAGATTGACATCCAGTTATGCCAGCTCCATTTGTTAAAGATGCTTTCTTTCTTCCATTGTCTAATTTTAGCTCCTTTGTCGAAAATCAGGTGTTCATAGGTTTGTGGGTTAATATCTGGGTCTTCAATTCAATTCCATTGGTCAACATCTCTGTTTTTGTGCCAATACCAAGCAGTTTTCATTACTGTAGCTTTGTAATAGAGTTTGAAGTCAGGGATGGTAATGCGTCCGGAAGTACTTTTATTGTATAGGGTTGTTTTGGCTATCCTGGGTTTTTTGTTTTGTTATATAAACTTGATTATTGTTCTATCAAGGTCTGTGAAGAATTTTGTTGGGATTTTGATGGGGATTGCATTGAATCTATAGATTGCTTTTGGTAGAATTGCCATTTTTTTCTATGTTGATCCTCCCAATCCAAGAGCATGGGAGATTCTTCCATTTTCTGGTATCCTCTTCAATTTCTTTCTTCAAAACCTTAAAGTTCTTGTCAAATAGATCTTTCACTTACTTGATTAGAGTTATACCAAGAAACTTTTTTTATTTTAGTTAGTGGTAGCATTATTTCTGAGGAGACTATTTATATTCCAATCTACAGAACAGTTGGTTGCCTTTCAGTAGATTTAGTTATTTGATGACCACTATCAAAGAAACTAGCTTCTAAGTAATTTTAATTAACAAGAATCTCCCAGGCCCTACAAGCATGTATATACTGATGTTCTGAGTAACTAGCAGTCTCATTTAATTCTCATTCTTATTTAAATTTAACTTCAACTAAAGACCAAAGCTTATAATAAATAATATTACATTCTATAATCCAACCTTAAAATCAGTACTATAGAATTTAGTGTTTTTCTTTTGTTTTTTTAGTTAGTTTTTTTTAGTTTTTTTCTTTAGTTTTCTCTCATTTTTCTAACAAATTGTGCCTAAGATATTTTCATTACAAAACTAGCCTAAAATCTTGGTTTAAAATGACACTTTTTAGCAATGTAGAATAACAAGCAGAATGCCTTGTCGTTGAGATAACCGATATTACCAATTTGGTCATCTTTATATGCGCTCTCTCACTTGCATCTTCTGCCTTCCCTTGAGCTCTCTGGGTTTGTTACACAAATATGTTTTTATTGAGTAAGCCTAGCTATTTGTTTGGTTCCACATGAATGCTAGCACATTACATTTGGGTCTGCAAGTTTTCTCGGTTCCTGAGTTTTCTATAAACATTTTAAGTATACCTACATCAGAAATTTACCTCATTTAAAACTTTGAGAGCCTCCAAAATAAATTTGCAGTGATTTAATCAGTATTCTGTTGAATAATGCCTTAGAGATTATGCCTATGTGTGTTACTCAGAATTTGCATTGTTCTAAACAGATTCCTGAGAAAGGTTTTATTTTGATCGAAGATTTTTCAAAAGATTCAGTCCATGATCACGTGGGCAGACCATGCTATGAGCAGGAGCACATTGTGGAGGAGTTGGCAGATAGGGAGCAGAGAGAATGGGGGGGGTGCTGGGGGCCAGGTATAACCTTGTAATTTATGCACTCACGTCTTCCTGTGATGTCCAACCTCCAAGAGTTTCTAAAACCTCCCAAGAGGGCACCTACTGCTTATTTAACACATGTGCCTGTGTGAGACATTTTATATTCAAACCATAGCTGTGTGTATTTGCATCTATGCTTTCCTAGAAACTGATTTACTAGATTAGAAAGCAAAAATAATTTTTTCAGTATAAGTACTTTGAAAATTTTGAGCTCCAAAAAGTGTAAGTTTCTTGTGTAGATACCTAAAATCCCAGATGCCTCAAAACTGAAGCTGAGAACCAATGTGACAATCAGAAGTTTTGAATTTTGGCTCAATTTTTATCTTCAAGTTGCATATGTCTATACAAATATCCTAAATTTGTGTGTGTGTGTGTGTGTGTGTGTGTGTGTGTGTGTGTGTGTGTGTGTATTCAATTATTGTCTCTGGTGTTTAGGATAAAGGATACAATACCTGTACCTAGTACTTATTGACTAGCAAGTTCATGTTTAATCTTTCTGTAAACCAGAGCAGTAACACATGCCTTTAGAATTTATTACTATTTGGATTGCTGATAGCATTGCTGCATCATTTACTATATATTTTTGGGTGTTTGTTGAGTTGCTCAAGGTTTTTGTTGTTATTTGGGGTTTTAAGAGGAATTTGTTTCTTTTTTTGAAGATAAAGAACTTAATTCTCTTTTAATTTATTTATTATTTTATATACATTGGTGTTTTGCTTGCATGTGTATCTGAGGGAAGGTGTTGGATCCCCTGGAACTGGAGTTACAGACAGTTGTGAGCTGCCGTATGGTTGCTGGGAATTGAATCCTGGTCTTCTGGAAGAGCAGCCATCTCTCCAGCCCCAGGAATTTATTTCTTACACAAAGTCTTGACTATATAATTCATACTTCAAGCCTGCAACTTGAAGCCAAAGCTAGCCTCAAACTTGAAATCCTCCTGCCTCTGCATCCTGAGTGTTGGATTATGAGTTTATACCACTGCACACAGTGCTTTATCAAATCTTTAGTCGTTCTGTATTTTTACATTTATGTAGTCCATTGTGGAGAATTGTCTAGTGACCTGACATCCTTCATGAAGCTTTGTTACCTCTCACTCTCAAGTGCTCCCAGTGTACTGAGCTTTTTTTGTCACTTCCTCTAGCAATGCTAAAATTTCTCTTTTGGTTATCAACTTGATATACCTTTGAAGAGGGACCCATAACCGAGAAACAGCCTCTTTCAGATTGACCTATGGATATGTCTGTAGGGCATTTTCTTGCTTTCTTATTGATGGAGGAGGGCCCAGCCCACAGTAGGTTGTTTAAGAAATCTGAACAGAAATAGTGAGCAACAAATAAGCCTTGTCCGTCTATGAGTTCTGCTTCAGGTCTTGTATTCAGGTTCCTGTCTTAAGCTCTTGTCCTGACTTTGATAGAGGGTGGACTTTATATACTGTAGGCTGAAGTAAACCCATTACCCTAAGTTACTTTGGTCAGTAATTATCACGGAAACAGAAAACAGATTTCAACAACTAGCAGATAACCTTAAAGAAAAATTAGCTTTAATTTTAGACATGACCATCCTTAGCTTCCAGCTTCTCGTTTTACATGTAGCTCTCAACAGTTTTGTTAACAATTCGGTGCTTTCAAACTGATGTTTTCACTTTGTACAGATTTTTAGTTATCTTCAGAAGAAAGATTTGTTTGGATTAGCTACACCTATTTTATTAGCAGAAGTTAAAAAACATTTACATGCAATGTATTGATCATATTCTTTTTCCACCTGCAGTTTCTCTCAGGTCCTCTCTACCTCACTACCCATGCAGCTCATGTTCTATCTCTCTGAATGCACTCATTCTTGCCTGATCTCAGGAGCTAAGCAGAACCAGGCCCTTTTATTACTTGGGTGGGGGCTTTCTACGTTTTGGGATTTTTTTTGGTGGGGGGGTTGGTTTTTCGAGACAGGGTTATATTAAGATGACAGGAGTTAGATATATTATTTGAAAATCTCTCCCCATTTCATTCTCCCCTCTTCTCACTCTAATATGTAAATGTACATTTATTATCATTTTTCTTTTAATGAAACATTATTATCATTAGAATTTACCTAGATGAGATATTTGGAAAGTGACACTTATATTTTCATCTCTTGCACTTGCCTCTTTATAATGAGTTCAAGATGTTGGAAAGGAAGCAGGGTTTTAACAAAAAGACTGAAAACTACCAACTACCTGCTATTAAAGGATATTATTCCTTATTTTAAACCCCTATCTCAGTTACAATGTACTTGCACAGACTATATTTGTCAGCAATGAAATAAAACTTTTATTGTTTTTTTCTATGAATTACCTACCAATCATTTCAGTAAAATGTTTATTAACAGGCACCTAAGTATGAGGATATTTGTTTATTCATCAATAATAAAGAATTACTGGATATAAAGTACTTAGGAATATGCACGTAGACATACTCACAGAGACACAATAACATTTAGAAATATGGAAGACATGAATTTGAAGAGGACAGGGGCAGTACATGGGAGCATTTGGAAATAGGAAAGGAAAGGGGGAGATGTAATTGTCTCAAAATATATTTTTTTTTTCAAAGTCTGTTAAATTATGAAAGTTTCCATTTCCGCCCCTCCTCCCAACACCCTCCTACCCCCCCCCTCCTCCTCCCTCTCCATCCCTAAGAGCAGTCAGGGTTTCCTGCCCTGTGAGAAGTTCAAGTTCCTCCCCCCTCCCTCCAGGTCCAGGAAGGTGAGTATCCAAACAGACTGGATCCCAAAAATCCAGTATATGCAGAGGAAACAAGTCCCAGTGTCATTGTCAATGGCTTTTCAGAAAGGCTCCGGGCCAGCCACATTCAGAGAATCCGGCCACATTCAGAAAATCTGGTTGAATCACGTGTTCGTTCAGTCCCAGTCCAACTGGCCTTGGTGAACTCTCATTAGATCAGTCCCCTTGTATCAGTGGGTGATCGCACCTCTCGCGGTCCTGAGTTTCTTTTCATGTTCTTCCTCCTTCTGCCCCTCATTTGGACCATGGGGGGCTCAGTCCGGTGCTCCAATGTGGGTCTCCGTCTGTATCGCCATCCATCGTCGGATGAAGGATCTATGGTGATAAGCAAAATCTTCATCAGTATGGTTATAGGCCAAGGCCGGTTCAGACACCCTCTCCTCTGTCTAGAGAACAATCTGGGGATCTCTCCTTGGACCTGGGATCCCACTTATAATCAAGTCTCTTGTAAACCCTAAAATGACTCCCTTAGTTGAGATATATTCTTCCCTGATCCCATATCCATCCTTCCTCCCTCCCCCCATCTCAGTCCCCCGAGTCCCCCATTCCTCCCCTACTCCCTTCTCTCTAACCCTCTCCCCTTCCAACAACCGTCCCCCCCCCCCCCCATGCACCCGAGGTTACCTGGGACTCTTGTCTATTTCCAGTCTCCAGGAGGATAAGTACATGATTTTCTTCAGGTTCACCTTCTTATTTAGCTTCTCTAAGATCTCTAATAATAGGCTCAAAGACCTTTAATTATGGCTAGAATCCACTTATGAGTGAATACACCGGTCAGATTAGCTAAAGTCAAAAACACCAATGATAGCCTATGCTGGAGAGGATGTGGAGAGAGGGGAACTCTCATCCATTGTTGGTGGGAATGCAAACTTGTACAGCCACTGTGGAAATCAGTGTGGCGGTTTCTCAGGAAACTGGGAGTCAACCTCCCTCAGGACCCAGCAATCCCACTCCTGGGAATATACCCAAGAGATGCCCTATCATACCACAAAAGCATTTGTTCAACTATGTTCATAGCAGCACTATTTGTAATAGCCAGAACCTGGAAACAACCTAGGTGCCCCTCAATAGAAGAATGGTTAAAGAAGGTGTGGAACATATATACACTAGAGTTTTACTCAGCGGTAAAAAACAATGACATCTTGAATTTTGCATGCAAATGGATGGACATAGAAAACGCTTTACTGAGTGAGGTAAGCCAGACTCAAAAATATATTTTAAAAGCAAAATAAGCTCCTTCCTCATTGAACTGATCAACTGGTAAGGAAAGAGAATGTACTTCAATTAAACAGAGTTTAGAAGTAGATTGCAGATAATTTGCTGTTTTTTGCAAGCATAAAAAGGGTAGTTTCACTGATAAACTCTAAGGATCTTCCAGGTACAGCCGGAGTATCTAGACTGTTTTTCAAGTAAGGCGAGTAAGCCATGCTAAATCATAACTTGAAATTTTGTCTTAGTTGTTCCAAGAAAGGCAAGCATGAAACACAACTCTTGACAAAGGACGGTAAATGCTAGAATCAGATTAAAGAGAAGGCAGATCACACAGGATTATTATTAAGAGTTACTTTTTTATTCTGCATGACATGGGGATGTATAGCATGATCTGAGTGTAAATGGTGGGCTTGCTGTGTGCTGTGAGTTGAGCAGCTACAATGTTGAGAATATGTTATGACAAGGAAAGTTTGGAGGGTTAGGAGACTATATTATGTAAAGATGAAGTTGCCTCAATTACTGAGACAATAGTATGGCTCATAAGATTTTTAAACTTGACATCTTAAAGAATGTGTTCATGTTAAAGGGGTTGGAAAGAACCTCACCTGGAATAGTTTTTCAGAGACAAACTAGTTTATATATATATAGAAATTTAGTATGGGGCTAGTTAAATTTGCCTTAAGGTGTATTCAAAATGGAGATGTCCTCGTAGGCAGTTAAGAATATGAAATTCATGAGAGAGTTATGATTAACTCTAGCTTTGATGATTGATAACATTTATATAGTATTTAAAGCTGTTGGTCTGGATGCAAAAACTATGGGGTATTAGCTCTTATTTATCACTTCCCTCTAACTTTGAGGTGTTGTGGTATCCTTTTGGGTGCTAAAATTTTACTTAAATTTTTTTTCTCAATGGTCTTGTAATCATTTTCCATCCATAAATTGTGTGGATGTTTGTGAGTACCTTTGTTTTACACATATTAAGTGTAGGCACGTGTGATTTTATTATTGAAATCTCTACTCTTTAGAGCAGGTAACTGTTTTTCTTTTTTATTTTTATGTGCACATTTGTCTAAGGGTATCATCCCCTGGAACTAGAGTTGTAGACATTTGTGAACTGCCATATGCTGGGAATTAAACTCAGATAGTCTGAAAGAGCAGCCCTTGCTCTTAACCACTGAGCCATCTCTCCAGCCCTGGTAGCTGTTTTTCTATTATAGTAATTCTAGTTCCTCTTCGTTATTCATTGTTTTGAAATAGCTTTTGTTGTAACACCTAGAAGCTGAATGTTAAACTAATTATTTTTCAATTCTAAGGAAATAAACTCTGCTTCAAAATTCATAGCTTAGTCTTCGTTCTTTTTTACCAGATTTTCTCTGTTTGCCCATGTCCTCAGCTACTTGAGCATTTTCTTCATTTCTCTCCATTTTTTATTAAAGATATCCTTAGGGCTTGTTTATTTGTTTGTTTGTTGAGACAGGGCATCACTGAGTGTAAGCTTTGACTGGCCTTGTATTCAGAGGCCCACTTGGCTGTCCCTCCTGAGTGCTGGGATTTAGGTGCATGCGCTACGACACATGACTATCTGTAGATATTTTATATTTTTTATGCAGGCTGCTCTTAACATTTTTGCTCTGTATTAATAACCATTATTTCTTATTCAGGAAAAAATAATTTCTTTCATTGTTAAAATGTCAGTACTTTGCCAATATCAGTACTTCAAACTTTATGGCTAGATATGTAACTTTAAATCTTTAAGTTTGTATGTCTATAGAGTAAAGTGTACACCTATCTTGGGTCTTAAAACAGAAAACTCACTGACAGAGAACTGAGCGTACTGACGGACAAGGTTTATTTATGGAATTGATAAAATTTTGACATTAAATGAAAAGTCAAGACTTCCTCATTACCCATCTGGAAACTCACAGTTTGTATTATTTCTGTCTCTAACCTTTCTCTCTGGTTTGTTTTCTTTTTTGCTCTGTCCGTGCTTTGATCTTAAAGCACAATAAAAGGAAAAACACTAGTAGAAGCCAGTCTCTCACAGTACAGATGCTCTTAGTGAATGCAGCCTTCCTCTGTCAGCTCAGATCTCCCCTACAAGAGTTTGCCGACAAGGAAATATGTAAATACAAAATCTTTATAATTTTCAAATGACAAATGGATGGGAGCAGAACTATTTATTGTTAAATCTTCCATATTTTTCCCACTTTTAGTCATTACCAATAAGCACAAGTTATATTCAGGGCCCTAAATACATTGCATTTGCCTCTTCCTCTCCAAGTACATTATGACAGTGTTTACTTATTCACATATAACCATAAATATGTCTGTAAAGATACTTTGCCTTGTTTTTGTTTTTTGTTTGGTTTTTTTTTTTTACGTCTTAAATATTTACAAGTGCTGTGAGAATAAAACTGTGTAGAAATCGTATTTTCTACTATTTTACACAGAGGGAAAGGTCAAAGGGTTTTGGTTGACTTAACTCTTAACTGCTGTATTTTATTAAACCACTGTAATAATTCTTAAGTATGTGGAAAATTATATTGTTTGTAATATTTTGTTTATAATTGATATTTTCTTTATAGGAGTTAATGATATATTGTCACAATGGTATTGCTTCTTTGATAGCACCTTTTATTTGTGTGAGTGTTTTGGTTTGGTTTTCAGTACTATTTTAACCCAGGGCCCTGAATATACTAGGTAATTATGTTACCACTTACAAACCTCCACAGGTCCCCTTTTTTCTTTATTTGCTTACTTGCTTGCTTTTGAGAAGGGTTGATGTTAATTGTCTGTCTGTTGTTGGGACACTTTTGAGATAGGATGTCCCAGTAAGTTGCCCAAACTGCCATTGCACTCGCAGGGTAGCCCAGGGAAGCACTCAGATTTCTGTGTTAGCTCCCAATTGGCTAAAGTGTGTACCGCTGTGTGGGGGTACATACATAACTCTTAAATTTTTTAATTTATTTACCTGTGTAACTGACTTCCATGAATTTTTTAAGTTGCAGATCTGAGGAAAAGAATCGATATATGATTAGTACAATAATTGTATCAATTATTTGTAGCCAAAAGTGTTCATAGAAATGCATATCTCTCTAGAACTTTGCCCTCTAGGTTTTTTCCTTTTCTTTTTTTGCTTTGGTTCCCAGAATACCTTCTCTTACTTGCATTAGCAGAGGTGCTAGCAAAGGAAGAATCCTTGCCATCGTTTTGTACCAAATATCAATTAGAGCTAATCCCATTCATCAATGTCTCCCTGTCACATACAGCCAGCTTTTTAGCCTGTGACTCATGTTTGCTAAATGCTGCCTTCTGCTTTATACTAATGTACAGCTCTATACTAAATCTCTTAACATTTGCAACCGTAAGCTTATGATAAATCGGTTCCTCTGGGTAAGATCACTCAGAACATGTAATTTGGCACATCGAACAATGACCCAGAAGGCCTGCCCAATTTTTAAGAGAAGGATTTTAAACTCATTAGTGACAAATGATCATGTCTCCTTATTTAAAGGAACCACCTGTGAAATATTTCAATAAGCTGAAAAATAAAATTTATTGCCCCTCTGCATAAGGAAACCATATGAATTGACAGTTAATTTTGTGTCTTAAGTATTTATTTAATAAAGAGAAAGCGAAAAGAATGTTCTTTATTTCTTAATGCAATTTATTTTAGAACATTCTGAGAAACTTTGATGCAAGAAATGAGTAATTGTGGTGATGTATAAACTGGTTCTCATTTTTCTAATCTCTCCTGTGAGTCTAATCCACATCTACCACCAAACTATCTTCCAGTAAAGTGCAGAGATCCTATGGTGGCTTCAAAGGCTTTCCTGAGCCATCGCCAAGTCACAGACAGCGGTATCAGCCTTCCTTTCAGCAGGCTTTCTGAGCCAGGCCTCTGCAGTTTCCAAGGTTTTTTTTTTTTTTTTTCAGTCCCAGATGCTGCTCCCATTTTCTCCATCCCACACCCTGAGTCTTTCTCTGCAGTAAAACTCTAATGAAAATTGTACTCTTTTTATGAAACTCCCTTTGCTCAAGTCTTAGTGTTGGTATAGCTGTAGTGTGCCTTCTTGTCTCCAGCAAACTGTAAGAGTTGGAAACTATGTCAATAATTCATTTGTAAGTTTTCTTCCTTCACCGTATTAACCTTTGGATTAAGACAGTGGGCTTGTTCTGGGGTTTTGTTACCAATAAATACAGAGATCCGCCTGCCTCTGCCTCCAGAGTGCTGGGATTAAAGGTGTGTGCCACCACCGCCCAACTGAACCACATGAATTTAAGTCACTTGTTTTGTGGTGTTAAAGATTGAACACAGACCCCTGTGCATGCAAACAAGCACTCAGATGCTAAACTACACCCCAACTGCTAACTTTCTACTGATTGCTACGTGTTATAGTCATCTAATAATACACTAAGAAACACTGGGTTTGTTTTTACTTCATTCTTCTGATAAGTAAACCACCAAATTCTCTGTACATATGTGCTATAAGTTGTCTAATCATCTCTTAGACTGTATCCCTAAAAGAATAATAGGTAGGTCAGGTAGTGTGTATGTTTTTAAAGCACTTGATAGTCATCAAATTATTCTGTCTAATAAAATTGTATAATGTACCTTCCTAAATGAATAAATGAAAGAGAAAATTGTTATATACTTTTTCTAATGTAATTAGTTCTAAATTGATTGCCTAATTATTTGATTTACCTAATTGTGTTATCTTTTCTCTTGTTTCTCTCTGATTATTACAAAGTATACATACCTGTGCATATCTTGAAAGAGATACATATTATGCATACATGAGTCCTAAACATGGATAAATATTATATTTTTTTCTATTGTTTATTCATATTTAAGTAGGCCTTATAGGTTTAGGGAAGTTTATAGTGCTGGGAACCCAGGGCTTCATAAATGCAAATTTTTAAAGTACCCCAATTTTAAGTTATAAAGATAGCCATTGTTAACACACTTACTTTCTTTCCTAATAATAGTCAAGAAATACTGTTTCTATATACTACCATGTAAGTAGTGCGGCATTTTCTGTTCATAGATTTGGGGTCTGTGGAGGTAATTTGACTTATGTAAGTTATTATATTAATCCTGTTGTCATTATTTCATGTTCCTCTATTTCTTTCCCCGAGCTTCCCCCTGGTAAATCCCAGATAAACTAGAAAATGACTTCAAAGTTTGCCAGCAGCAAATATTATTGACATTGTGAGTTGGAGTCTGTCAGTTGTCTTACTACTGAGCAGCACAGTATTAAATAAGAAAGTTTTAATGAACACTGAGATTGTCTAACACTAAATTCTCATTCTGAAATTGTAACCAATGTGACTTTTCTGGTGGTCTGCAATTAATCAGACTACCTCTCTAGTTAGAAGATTCAGTGAAAAATAGAGAATACTAACCATATTATTCCCATGACTAAGGAATGTGAAAGCTGATAAAAAGTCCTAAATCATGGAAATAATTACTTTATTACTTCAGTTTTTATTGTTGCTTTTGTTTGGGTTGGGGCTTGTGGTGGACAGGAAGACTGTTCCTAAGTTTAGTAGATAGGACTGTTTTGGTAGAGTAGCTAAGTAGGGTAGTTTTGGTTTTTTGGAGGTGGAGGTCTCAAGAATCTGAAGGTAGCTTCTGTACCCAAGGGCAACCTTGAATTTGTGACCTTCAAGACTTTCAGGTATTTTGCTAGGAAGAAACATCTCTGTATGTGAATTCAAGTTTCTTTTCTTCTATAGTTATGATTCAACAAAACTACACATTTGGCTTAAAATTAAGATAGACTTCTCATTAATTATCTATTAAGCAATAGTTCTTATAGTTACTAAGATAATCACTTAACACGTTTCACTTTGAGAGGCTGGTAGGGGGGCTCACAGCCAAGACTGCGTACTGTCCTTACTAATGACCTGAACTTGTTTGTCAGCACCAATGTCAGAAGTCTCACAGCCTCCTGTAACTCCAACTCCAGTGAATCCAAATCATCATAGTAATTATATATGATGCTAAAAATGTAATATATGATTACTAAAATGTATAACTTAATTGAAGAAATAAAAGGAAAATATTAATAGAAGATTAAAAGCTTTTCAAAGCTGTAATATACTAATGTTTATTTAATCTACTTGTAAGAAGATGAAAAAGTTTATTCTATGTTCTGAAAGTATTTCAGCTGAGATAGACTTTCTAGAGAATTGAAATTTTTGAAAAATACAAATGGTAAAGCAGGTTTATGATCGGTAGATGTGAATAATGTCATGAGATATACAGCTAATCTGTACGTGTTTAGGTATTTTGTGCCATATTCAGTGATTTTCATCAAGATATTTTTAATGTATTTTTCATTAAACTCCCATAGTTCATTTTTCAAAGCAAAATTTGCCAACATGTTGCTTTGTTATACCTACATTATTTCTTCATATTCTTTTAAAAACAAATCCCAGAAAATTGAGAGAAAGGGAGAATAGCAAATAAGTACTTTACTTTTTCATTGACCAGTCATTAAATATTACTCATAATCTTCTAAAAATTTTGATATTACTTTTAATTTTAATGATGAGTATTTGTACATGTCTATGTGTGGATGTGTGCAGAAAAAGAGTATTAAAACCCATAGCTGTAGTCACAGGTGGTTGTGAGCCTATATATATTGTCTATATAATCTTCAGCTTTTGGTCTTCCACTGGAGTGTGGTCAACTTAACAAGGAACTATAGTATTAGAGTAGAGTATTAGTATTAGTATTAGTATTAGTATTAGTATTAGTATTAGTATTAGTATTAGAGAAAACTTTCTCTCCCTATCCTAGCAGCTAACCATTGCCAAGAGTTCAACAGCTGGTGTGATGGTGGGAGTGAGTTGTACTTAACTCCTCTTCCATGCTTGGTATTACTCTGGTTTGGGCGTACACAGGTTTTTGTGCCTGTTGTCACAGCTGTTCATACATGCACCTACTCTGCCATGTCTAGAAGACAGTGTTTCCTTGTAGTTATTTATGGCCTCTTGCTCTTGCACTATTTCCAAATCCCACCCCCACACTTCTACAATGATCCCTGAGCCTCCGGAAAGTAGATGATGGGTATATTTCCCTCTTAAAACTGAGCATTCTACTATTTCTTATTGTCTGCATCTTGGCCAATTGTAGTTCTCTGTGCTAATCATACGACTACAAATAAAAGTTGAAAGATATGTTTATCTTTGGTATAACAATGTCATTAAGAGTTGATTTATTTAATACTGTGTGCTTTTAACAGAATAACAGTACTGGACTCTCCCTAGGATATTGAGCGGTCTTGTCAGAAGTTCTTGGCCAATAATGGTTCCAAGTATGGGTTTTGTCCCAGAGTGGGCCTTAAGTTCAATCAGAAAGTAGTTGATTGCTCCCATGATATCTGTTCCACTATTACACTAGTGGACTTTATCTTGCCAGCCCAGTCATTTTTGTAGCTCATGGAATTCACAGCTAGATATTATTGATGATTGCTTTTCTATCTAAATAACATTTGTAGTACCCTCCAATATTATGTGCACTGCTAGTCTTTAGATGAAGCTTCCAGATCATTACCAGATTGATGTTGCCATATTCTTTGACTCAAGTATGTGGTGTCTTCAACAATAGGGTCTTCTTGTAAAGATCTAGAGGGCAACCAAAAGCAATGCCAGTGGTCTATAATGTTTGGGGATTTGGGAATCTGTATTATTTTAACTCTTTATGAATGTGTATGTTCTTTAGGAAACTTTAGCAGTAGTAGTTTTCCATATATCTTTTTCAAAGGGTCTTTAATGTTATCTTCTGCATATGCCTTCTCTACCTTACAGTCTGCTCCCCAACTGCCTTCGTGTTTCCATATATCCTTTTAACTCTACACCAGTGCATACTACACCTCTCCTTCCTAACTTGCGTTTCCTCATGTTATGTCTTAGCAACCAATGGGTATTCCAAATAAAACATGCACAACTTTCCCAGCACTTTTTATACAGACTTAAAATTTTATTTTTCTCTGTTTCATCTGCACCATGTATATGCAAATAAAGTCTTGTCCCCATAGTTATTTAGGCTTAAAAGAGGTGGAGTTTGTTTTGTCTTCTGCTTTGTTTTTGACAATCTTAGTTTACATACCAATCTCTGTTCCCCTCCTTCCCTTCCTACTACCCTCCCACCTTCTCCCCTCCCCAGAGTGAATGAGACCTCCCATGGGAAGTCAACAAAGTCTGTCACATCACTGACCAAGACCATGGCCCTCCCTCTTGTATCTAGGCTGAGCAAGGTATCCCTCCATAGGGAATGGGCTCCAAAGGACTGGATCATGCACTAGGGATAAATACTGGTTCCACTGCTAGTATTGCCACAAACTGTCCGTGCCACACAACTGTCACCTACATTCAGAGGGCCTCATTCAGTCTTATGCCGGATCCCCAGCTGTCAATGTGGGGTTTTTGAGCTCCCACTAGCTTGAGTCAGCTATTTCTGTAGGTATAATGGTCTTGGTCCTTTTGAAGAGCTGGTTTCTTAACAGCTGTCTTCTTCCTACTCTACCTCAGACATCACTCCTACGAGGTGTGTGTGTGTGTGTGTGTGTGTGTGTGTGTGTGTGTGTGTGTGTGTGTGTGTTTTAGACATTGTCATGCATATTACATAAAGCGGTCACTTTCCTAGTGACAGCATAATACACTGACTGACACACTGTACCCGCCATATTTCCTTTTGCTATACCTTTCTGAGATTTCCTGTTTGTGAAGGTTTGTTATATACATGATTTGTATTTGGTGACCTTTTCCTTTGTTTTGTCCAAATTAAAATCAAGAAGCTTACAAAATTCATATAGTAGTACTATATTATTTAACAAATATCTCTTGTATATCAAATCTATAAAAGGTGGTTATATGTAGCTGTGAAATTGTGAACGTTTTATGTTTTATTTAGCTATTCCATAATTGATATAATTCTTTTCTTATAGTAGAGGCTAAAATAATGTAATACAGGAGGATGTACCTTCTAGATTTTCTTCTATTTCTCTGTATTTTTCTCTTAGGTCAGGCAAAGTTATTATAAGTATGCTTTTATTTATGAAAAGCTGGGCATGGAAATGCATTCCTGTGTTCCAGCTACTACAGAGACCGAAACAAGAGGATTCTTTGCTCTGCGTTCACTATGATCTTTGACAATATAGTGATAATTCTTCCTATCCCCCCCCCCAACACTGCCACCATTTTATAAGAGATTTGAGTGGAGACTGGTATTTGGGAGCCATTCTGACATCAGTCCCCAGTGATACTCAGATGACTTACTCCTCATCTGAACTACTTACTTTGGTCCCTCTGATGGACAGCAAATCATACTTTATATCATTCGCATCTAATTGAATTCTAGCATGCTTTCTATATTTCTCCATCACTGCTCTAAGTACCCTATCCAAGCTGTCATCATTTTTCACATGAGCTGTAGAGGCAGGCTATTACTAATTTCCTATTTCAACTTTTGTCCTTGCTAACCCGTGGTTGGTTGGTTGATTAGTTTGTTGACAGGGTGTTGCTGTATGACTCAGGCTGACCTTAAACTCTCAAGTCTCCTTCCTTGGCCTCCTGAGTGCTAGGATTGTAAGCATATGCCATCTTTTCTGGATTTTTATGGAGGCATTATAAAGGAATATAATCTCCTTTCAGGTTCCTTTATATCACTTCTACAGTCTAAGTTTGAGAATTATGGAATCTTGATAAATAGAACTATCTCCACTTGATAGATAACATTTTCTTAGGCTGAATTAGGTACATCTGCCCCAAACCAGCTCTTCTGGAAATTTACAGTATACCCCTTTCTTCTAATGGAAAAGTACAGCAAATCTTCTTTGTAAACACAGGCCTAGCATATTCAGTGGATCTTAGAGCATATAGATTATAGTAACCTTAACCTTACATGTTCTACTTGTTGTACCTTCCTAGAGAGTCAAATTTGAATAAAAAGAAATCATTATATTCTAGAAAGCTTCTTCGAAATGAAATGTCATATCTTACGTGTTTTAAGTTTTTGCTAAGAGGGGTCATAACCTTGTGTATAGTTACAGTGTGTTGAATTTTTGTGGAACTGTTTGAATATTGGTTTTGCTTCTACTGTCTTCTAAACCTTTCTTGTCAGGTATTCTACCTGGGCAGTCTTAAATTGACCGTCTACCCCCTCACTATTTTATCTAAATAAATAAATTGAAAACTGATAAGAAAAGCTCTATCATATACATTTTGTATATTTCTACACCAAGCACAACAATCAGTATAATTCCCTATTTACTATATTGGCATGTATTTCCTCCAACTCAGCCTTTCATAGTGCAAAATTCTAGCTAATGATATATCATTATGAAGTTATTATTTCTTTCTCTAACCGGTTATTGTTCTGGACATATATTGTTCAATGTTAAGTCTATGTTTAGATTATCCCAGAAGACAGGTGGCTTATGGAAGATTCTCATTTCGTATACTATTTGCTGTAGGAAAAAAGTAGTTCTCCGTTATATTCAGTTGTCAGATTATCACTTAAAAGGTTATTCACATTAGATATATAGAAGAAAAGTAGTGACTATGGTTGTCACCACCCCCTTGAAATTTTCTGTACCATTTTTCTAAGTTTTGTATGTTACTATTCTTACATGACAAGTAACACATTTATGGTCTTATTTCAACAATTAATTCATTTGATTTATATTTTAATTTATGATTAACCTTAATAAATTTTATATCTATCATCTGAAAGGAATTGTTTGAAATATATTGTTTTGTACGTAACTATGAATTGATTATTGATAGAGTATTGGAAAATAAATTACCCCCTTGTTAAAATTTTAATTCTTTAATTTGAAGCACTTTTTTATTTCCAAAACTTTTCATTGAACCCTAAATGTTTCTATCATCTAATCCTAGAAAATCCTTTTTCTATACAATGATGCCGTCTCCACTTTTCAACAAGGTATTAATGTGTACACTACTTAAAGTGAGTTGCCCAAGGTCACTCACTGGGTCTTTGGTAAAATCAGAAATAGAAGTCAAGTCTTCTGACTCCCAACTCAGTTCTCTATCCTCAATATAGTTTTCTGTCTTCTGTACCCCTGTGTCTCTCACGGGAAAAGAAGTTAATCTTCTAGCTATTATTAGCCACCAAATTGGTGGTAGCAGCACAGTGGAGAAGAGTGACTGTCTTTACACTGCAGCATTAGTATAAAAATATCTGGTAATGGAAAATTTGACAAATGTCATGTTAAAGGGAGTGGAAAATTATTTTAAGATCTAGATCTCATTTATCTAGTTCTCAGAAAAGTCAAATTTCTTAGTAGAATGGAGATCATTATTTCTTCCTGTTTTTAAATTGTGTTTCCCAGAGGGTAATTGTCAACTATCATAATAAGAATAATGCACATACATCTGGTAATTGCCATACATGTATTTTTAACTGAGCAGGAGTTGTGAATTGCCTTACTGAAATACATAGGTGCTTCTACCTGCATTTAAGTAGTATTAACTAATAAAGCAAATGTAACATCAATTGGGAGCTTTTCTGTCTGATTTTAAAAATTCATGGAAATAACATAGTTTTCTACAAAAAATTAGGCTAAGAGACTTCATGTCAGGTCTCTTGAAGGTCATAGCAATGAAGCAGGCAGGAATATTAAATGTAAGATAAATATATTAGAATTTATGAGTTATACGGTTATATTCTGTTATTATTTTGGATATTAATATAAGACATTTGATAAACATTTGTATACTTAAATGGTGTGAGCATTTCTAGGACTCTGAGAATTCACTTTAAGTTTTACCAGAACAATTTGTTTTCTTAATTTTGGTTCAAACCCTAAAAATTACCTTAGTGTGTTTCCATTAAAGATTACTAAAAGATTTGAATTAGAAGGATTGTACAGTCACAACTGTTCTAGTTGTAAGTATTTTTAAAACATAGACTTCATGGCGGTGCTGACAAATAGAAAGGAAAAATGAGATTTTCTTGGGAATTGCTTCCTTGTTTATCTAGACAATACAGCCACTTACTCCTATTAAGCAGGTGTTATTTGATAGTTGGATAAGTATTCATATATGTAGCTACAAACAGTAAATATTTGTTCTTAACCCTATCACAAACATGAACGCCGGAAATTGCTTGTGAATTGTCAGAAGTGGTTGGAAATTTGAATTTTTGATTGCTCAGTACTTAAAGATGGCTATACCTATGTAGCTATACATATGTATCTATTGACAGTAAGAATTTATACTCTTAAATCTATTCAGTAAATTTACTATTAAAGTTATTAATAAATAATCATACTTTATTCCTTTTCTACTTAGTTATTCTCTTTCAGATTTCTAACAAATGGTACATACGTTACTAGTGATTTTATTTTCTTAATTATTGCAATTTGGGAAATAACTATTGAGGTCACATTATTGAATTTTTTAATTTTATAATTTTATTGAACAGGCACAACCTCAAGTGAACCTAATTTGCTTGATACTACTCCACAAAAGAGAACCAGAAGAAAGTTATTGTCTTCCTCCTTGAAAGAAAAACATGCTCAGAAGACTCCACTGTCTGAAAGTTCACAGCTCAACGATTCTTTTAGCAAGGAACTTCAGCCTATTGTTTATACCCCAGAGGACTGCAGAAAATCTCTTCAAAACCCATCTCCAGCCTTAGTAAGACCTTTGTCACATACTACAAGCATAGCCAATGATAGTTCTTTGAAAATGCCGTGTGAAGTAGGTTCTCCTCTCAATGGGAGAACAGAGTGTAAACAGAATGCAGACTCTTCATTAACTATATGTGATGATATCAGGAGCCTGAAGAATAAATTGCCTGAACCAGAATCACTACCAAACAGCAAAAGCAGTTTACCCAGGTACAAAAACAGAATACTTTACAATTCTTTTTTTCCCCAAGCCTTTGAAACTGTTAATGTCCTTTCTCTTCTTTATTTATATTGGAGGTTTATTTCATAGATCAAGTATCCTCCCCTTGGTATAAAAGTTGCTTATTTATTACTGATAAATTGAGTGTGGGTATACTAACTACTTTTTTAAATCATACATTTGATATCCTATGTCAATTGACCTTAAACTAGAAGAAACTTTAAGATATATTTCATCTGTGCTCCTTTTCTGATGCTGTGTGGCCTAAGCCACTAATGAAGGACTACCATGCTTCCTACTAGTCATCAATGCCTCAGTTAAGGAATATACAGAATTCAGTGTAGCCCAATATCCAGTGTGTGACTGACTGGATGTCATCAAGCAAGCATTCGACTGCATAATTACATCCATCCAATCTAAACATGGGAGGAAAGATACCTGTACTTTTTTTTTCTGTGAGAAATACAGAAATGTTTGACATCGTCACTGGTATTTTTTTTAAATAGAGAATTCAATCGAGGGAACTTTTTATATAGAGGAATATCTTCCTATATGTAAATCAGTTTTTTCTGTGTAAATCGAACTTATTCTCTTCTAATTCTTCATTGTTAATGTCTAGGCATGAATCTTCCTTATTTTCAACTAAAGAGTCTAGGCCTGTATCAACAAGTGTGCCGTCCTATATGGCTATGACTGCTGCTGCCAAGAGGAAAAGGAAGTTAACAAGGTATGATGAAGTGGAACTGTTTCAGTCTGTATAGAAGATCATCTTTAGACTTTCAGTTACCACAACTTTCAATTATTGTTGGACTCTCAGTTTTTATTTAATCCTATCCATGCTAAGTAAGTGCTCATGAAGCCCTGGATTTATATTATTGAAATATGAGTGAAGCCCAAGATTTCACTTGAAGTTTATATGAAGTATCCCATTGTTAGGTTACTAAAAATGATTTGAAAAGTCCTCTATCTTCCAAACTGTCATTTAACTCTTACTTTTCTTCTGACGACAATTGTCTACTTATTTGCATATTTATTCTGGATTTCTTTGCTCCTAAAGTTCAGTTGTTTTAGTGGATTTTGATGCATACCAAATATAATGTATAGCGAGGAGTCTGCTATTTCTGGCCATGACATTGTAACTTATATTAGACAAAGCCACCAAGCAAGAATAATTAAAATTGTCTTTGAATTATAGCAGCTAAATAAAATACAACTAACAGCTTATTAAATGTTATATTAAAAATTTGACTAAGAGCTTATTATAAAAAGCAATCGTGGTAACCAGGACTTGAGAATATAACATCCAAGAAAACAACATGCTACAGGAACCAGGCCTTAGTTTTTGTAGTCCCATTATTATAGGACTTGCCAGTTCATGGCATAAGGCTGGAATGACACTTTAAGTCATTCACAGTTCTCACTGAGCTAGGGTTGTTCTGTGTAGCCATTTCTTTTAAGGCTTGCCTTCTAAGTGCTGTTGAGAACCCAGCTGAAAGTAGCTGCCGAAAGACCACTGTGTTAAGCAGAGCTTGACATTCAGGGATACCAAGGATCGGGATCAAAAACTATGGAAGAAGGGAGTCTTTTAAACACCCCAGGATTTTATTTGAAATTATCAAGGTGTTATGCCCTAGGGATAGGATAAACTAGAAACAAACCAATTCTGAAAAACATAAAAGAAATCTTGGGCTAACTCAGTCTTTGCTTAAATTCTTGTAATTTTTCCAATTCCATATTCTTCTAAACTAAAATTTAAAATCACTAGAGCATGCTCTCTGTAACCTTTACAGATATCCATACATGATTTTAAAACAAAATTATGGAATGTCAAGACACATAACCAAAAGACTTAAAGAAGGAAAAGCAATCAGAGAAACAATGATCCATTGATAATAAGGATGAACAAATAGGAACTATTGATTTTAAGCATGATTCATTTCACCAGATTAGCTAAGGTGTAAGATTCACCAAAGATTCTGTTAAAATTAATCAAGTAGATATTCTAGAACTACAAAGATGTGTTTTACTGAAATTCATAGCTCAACCAATCAGTTTAAGGTATTAGTCACAACAAAAGAGAATATTAATGAGCCGGAGGGTAGGTGCATAGAAAAGTGCCTAAACCGATAAAGGAAGAAACAGAAAACAGGAGCACAGGAGACGTACAGAACCCTACATTTTTAAACCTGGAAATACGTGTTTTCAGTCTCCTGAAGAAAAGAAGAATAGAGAAAAACAGTATTTGATAAGATACTGGCTAAGAGTTTTCTAAAATGGACAAAGGCCCTTAAGTCATCAGTTTGCAAAACTACTACAAACCTCACATGTTGTTAACGACAATAGCCTAAGTTGTATGGTGTATCATGGGTACGATAACAAAACATACTAAATATGAAATGATGTGATGATCTGATTTTTTTCTACCCCTTTTTCTTTCCAGTAGTATATAGAGAAAAGTATAACAGCTAAAGTTAATTAATTCTTCTAAATTTCTTATTTAGGCAACAGGACACAAATTTACAAATAGCATAGTTATTCACACTTCAGGAAGTATTTTCTCATAAGTGTATTTAGAATCTTTTCTTACCCTTCCAAAACATGGGACAAAAGAATCTTGAAGCATCTAGATGAATTGAATTTTTTTGACTGTATGTGTCTCTCTGTGGCACTTAAACAGTGATACAGTAGTAGTCCCCTCAACTCATACCTTTGCTCTGTTTCAGAAGCCAACAGTAAAACAAGATTTGAAAATATTAAACATTCCAGAAATTAACAATTTGAACCTTATTTCATGCCATTCTAAGTAGTATATCTCAGCAATACCTTGTCTAGTGTATCCATGGCATATCAGTAGCCATGTTTAGAACTGCCATGGAATAAGCAGAGGTTGGTTTTAGATAACACTTACTTTACAAAATCATCTCCCATGTACAAAAGACAACTAACTGATTCTGGCAGTGGGATGGTCCAACCAGAAGTCATAAGCTGCTTCCTTTAAGCAAAAAGTAGAAGTTTATCCTAGGTACATGTTTGGGGGGGGGGGAGTAAATTTTAGGTTTAATTCCTTCTTTTCGGGACCCCACACAGTGGCAGTCTTTTAATAGTGCTCTGTGGGCCAACAGGGACTCCTACACTTTGTTCGGGTGTCAGTCTGAATTGTGCTTTTAATCTGGCTCACTTTGTTAGACTAACAAACTATTAGCGTCTGTTTCACCACCCATTCCCACTAATTAATATTGTTTTCTGGGTTTTTGCATGTTCCCATGCTTTTATTAAAATGCTGCAAGTGTTTATACTAAGAATGTTCTCAAAATGTAAACACAGTCATTATCAAATACAAGTTTTCTTGAAATGTCTAGTTGTGTAAATTGTATTTGTGGGGTTAGATGTGTTAAAGACTAGCATATGAGAAACCAATACTGTGAAATAATATTAAAGAAAATAATAAAGTATCTTGACTATTCACAGACTATCTGTTACTACGCTGTTACATTCCCTCTGGTGTCAATAATTAGATCCTGCCATTAACTAAGGTTAAAAGAGATTAATGATAGATATGTACATAATTACTTTTTCTTAATCTTCCTTTTTTCCCCAATTAAAGATAGATGAGCTTGAAAGTAATAAGCTCTGGTATTTTCCACTTAGTAGATTCCATGGACATATTTAGGGGTGTATATGTTTTAATGTGGTTTTAAAATATTAAAATCTCTTCTTGTGTACTTTATATACTGTCAGTTTTTTCTTTATAAAAAAAAAAGAAAATTAGAGTCAAAATCCCTAGAAATTTTAAAAATCTACTAGACTAAATTTTTCTGGTGAAATTTTAATCCTAACAATATTTTTAATTTTTTTAAATCTTTATGATCAGTGGATTTTTTTTTTTACCCCTTGTGATGTCTCTTCACACTGTAAATAGCAAACAGTGCTCATTCCCCAGGAAATATTCTGCAGAACTGTTACCTGTACCCAGTATAATCCTAGCTATCTAAATTATATTGGCATCAATAAAATTACGGATAACTAGATTTAGTTTTTAAGTATTTTTAGTGCCTCCAATTACTCATGCAGGATTTTACAATTATTTCTGTATTTGATTTCTTACTATATTGCATATGAATTAAGAATATTTTTTTACTTATTTATTTATTTATAAAAATTTCCACTTTCTCCCCTCCTCCCAATACCCTCCCATTTCCCCCACTCCCTCTCCTCCTCCCTCTCCATCCCTAAGAACAGTCAGGGTTTCCCGCCCTGTGGGAAGTTCAAGGTCCTCAGCCCTCCCTCCAGGTCTAGGAATGTGAGCATCCAAACAGACTAGGATCCCAAAAAGCCAGTACATGCAGACAAAACAAGACCCAGTGCCATTGTCAATGGCTTCTCAGTCAGCCCCCATGTCAGCCACATTCAGAGAATCCGGTTTGATCACATGCTTGTTCAGTCCCAGTCCAGCTGGCCTTGGTGAGCTCTCATTAGATCAGTCCCCTTGTATCAGTGATTGAACACATCCCTCGCAGTCCTGATTTCCTTTTTCATGATCTCCCTCCTTCTGCTCCTCATTTGGCCCTTGGGGGCTTAGTCCAGTGCTCCAGTGTGGGTCTCCGTCTCTATCTCCATTCATCATCGGATGAGGGTTCCCTCTGATCCTGCCTTCCTTGCTCACATTCTCCCTCCATCTGCTTCTCATTTGGACCTAGGGAATTAAGTCCAGTATATGTATTAAGAATATTTTTGAATGCCTTAACTAAAATGAAAACTTTTCTCCACAAGTTCTGCATCAAATGCTTCATTAAAATCTGACGAAAATCATGGATTGGCCAAGCGCATTCGACAGGATAATTCAAGTGATAAGCTCTTGCAAGAAAACAGACTGACAGTAGGTATGTTTGTGCTGTTAATCTGATAATTAATTACATAATTATCTATCATACATAAAGTACCTTGGTTTTATGTCTTTATAAGTATCTCCCTTTATATTTTGTGGTAGGATAGGTGTGATTTTTATGCTTTGTAGAAAAAGAAATTTAAGATACATTGTGAAGCATGTATTCAATATTAAACAAATATTAAGGTTCCTGACTGAACCAGATTTTCCAACTTGTTACTCTGCCTACCCTTTTTGTTGTATAGACTGCCTCATATTATAGTTGCCTAATAATTGAAATAGTAGTTAAATGTATTATACAGTAAATCAATTATATATGTGTATGTATTTAAATGTTTCATTTTTGAGGCAGGGTCTTATTATGTAGTACAAGGTAGTTATGAACTAGTTATTTTCCTGTTTCTACTTCCCAGTGCTGAGATTACAGGCATTTGCCACCTAGCTCATTAACTATACTTTATAAATAAATTAGACCCACTTGAAATTTTTCTCTCAGTGCTTGTGTTTTTACATCTGGCCTCTGAATCATTTATGTAATTAATATACAGTCTCTACTTTGCTCCTAATTATAATCATATTGTGACTCCCCTGACAAATTGACAAAAAGACATTAATGAAGGATTCTACATACCCTCAATCATATGTGGGAGTAGCATGAATCCATGGGTACAAAAGTCGTTCTGTTTGACTATGAGTGTATTATATCAACAAGTTCTAGACCACAAAGTCCAGACCTGTCTCTGACATTACAATTCCTGTGACTTGCTACAGTACTGATTTATTAAGCATTCTTGTGCTAAGTCCCAGAATGAATATGAAGATTTCTAAGACTGGTTTCTTCTCTGGAGAAACCTATAGCACTTGGAATTTAAAAAAAAAAAAAAAATGTCATGAGATAATGTTTATGTCTCTGTATAACATGAAAGCTTTTCTTATTTTTCCTCAATAACTTTGCCAATTTCTTTAATAACAATTGATACTTGTTTACTTTTTCAACAGATATATCTATTATACAGATTTTTTTAATTTGCACAATAATTTAAAAATATAATGATTAAAGATAATGGAGTGCTTGGAGGTTATCAATTCTAATAGAAGATAAATATTCATAAAATATGTAATATCTAAGCCGGGCAGTGGTGGCACATGCCTTTAATCCTAGTGCTCGGGAGGCAGAGGCAGGCGGATCTATGTGAGTTCAAGACCAGCCTGCTCTACAAGAGCTAGTTCTAGGACAGGCTCCAAAGCTACAGAGAAACCCTGTCTCAAAAAACAAAAAGCAAACAAAGAAAATGTAATATCTAAGCCAAACATGTATTAAAGATTAGTAGAAATAAAAGAAAAGAAAGAAAATGCAACTGCTTTTCTTAAATTGCGCTCACCTGAGTTTCTAATAATGTATAAGGGTGAAATAACACGGACCAGCAGTGGGGGAAAGGCGAGTGTTTTCAGCTGGGCAGTTATAGAAACAAGAAAACAAGAGCCTCCAAAGCTGAAGCATGTGACCAAGAACATGTATAAACAACTGAACTGGCAAAAGGATGAGAAGGTAGAAAGGCCCTGTTTGAGAGAAGAGAAGAGACCATGAGATTTGTGTAGGAGACACAAACAGAAGAATTTCAAAGAATATGAGAACAATGACCATGCAAGAAAGGAAAGAAACAAAGACTCATACACATTTTCTTCTTTAACGAGAATGCAGAAATTGAAGAAGGAGTTTATTCAGTGATTTTACTTGACATGTGTTTATTAAAAGTTCTCACTAAAACTTCATTTATAATATGGAGAGAGTGAACAATTTTTAGCCAGCAGTATTTAATTTGCTCTGCTGCTGTTATATTTTTTCTCTTCTATATACCTGTTCATTTGTTTACTTCAGTATATTTTTGTTGAAAAAAAAAGTTTCTACGTGTACTCTGATCATATTTTTCCCCTCACCTGATTCCTTCCAGGTTTTCCTTACCCACCCAACTTTGTGTTCTTTATGGCTCTCTTTTAAAAAAAATTAAAAAAAAATAAGAAACACTAAAAATGTAAAAATGAAACAAAATACCACTGAATTTATTCTTGGTCAGTTAGTCCTAGGCATAAGACCAGGCGTGAAGTGTGGTTGATATATCCACTAACACTCCATTGTAGAAAAGTGACTTTCTCTTTGCCTAGCAAGTGTCAATTACAGATTATTGATGGGCACTAATATTTACTTCCTCCTCTCATTACTGGTACCCTGTCTGTCTTGAACCTTGGCAGGTCTTAGGCATACTGCCATAGTTAGTCTCTATGAGTTTGTCTGTACATCAGTCCTGTTGTGTCCACAGGACACTGTTACCTTAGAGTTCTCTGTCACCTCTGGCTCCTAGAATCTTTCCACCTCCTTTTCCTCATAGGTCCCTGAGTCTTGAAGGGAGGGCTTTGATGAAAACATCCCATTTAGTACTAAATGATCCAAAGTCTCTCTCTCTTTGCTCATTTCCAAGGTGTAAATTTCTTTGTAAATATCCAACTACTGCAAAGAAGATTCTCTGATATGAGTTGAGTGAGGCACTGATCCATGTGTATAGGTGTCATTACGAATCATTTTATTGCTCTGGTCCCTTAGAGTGATGGTAGTAAGTTTTCTGCTAGGCCCATGACCTTGCTATTCCCAGGTCCTTGGCCACTTTAGCAGTATCAGGTCCATACTCAGGTTACATCTCATTTAGTGGGTCTTAACTCCCAAAAAAAAAAATAAAAGTGGTTGGTTACTCCTATAACATTTGTACCACTGATCACTGATGATTCATCAGTATATCTTACAGTCAGGTCACTTATAGGTTGTAGGGTTCTTGAGTTCTCTGTTCTGTGATGAAAGTGGTGTCTTTACCAATGGGACCTAACTGTCAAATTGTGGAGAGTGACAAATAGCTTGTATTTGTTTGAGAGTTTCCATGGGGCTGCTTTGACCAATAACTTGACAAGATGTAACCCATGCCTGGCACTAAGGTTTTATTTGGTGTTATAAGATGTCTAGTTGGGGTATTTACTTTTCTATTATTTGGTGACTCCATTTAGATTTCTTTAATATATGTGTGTATGTTTGAAAGTTTCTACAGTTATATAGGATGTAGGGGGATATTTCAGTTTTCTTAATATCGCCTTAGATTTGTTTTGTGTCCCAGTATGTGTTCAGTTTTGGAGAAAATGCAATGAGCTGATGAAAGAAAAGTATATTCTTTTGTATTTAAATTATCTGGCAGGTTCACTTGGTTTATGGCATTATTTAACTCCACCATTTCTGATCATTTTTTCTTATCTTGATGATCTGTCTTTTGGCAAAAGAGTATTGTTTAGAATTGCAACATCCTCTTGGTGAACTTTTCATGAGTCCTTCCTATACTTTTCATATAGTATCCTTCCCTATTTCTTCTGGTTTGCTTTAGTTTGAAGTCTGTTTTGTCAGATATTAAAAGGGCTACTACATCCACTTGCTCCTTGGATCTATTTTCTTTGAATACTTTTTTTTCCATCCTTTTAGGTGACGTCTATCCTAAATGGTAAAGTGTATGTATTGAATGCAGCAGAGAGGTAGCTCCTATTTTCTAATCTAATCTATTAGTCTGTGTCTTGTCATTGGGAAATTGAGAATGTTGATATTGAAACTTTTCAATGAGCTGGGCTTACTGATTCCTATTATTTTGTTGTTATTGTGTGGGTCTTTTCTGCCTCCTTTGATTTATTGTTCTGGGACTACTTATTCCTAGTGGTTCTTGAGTGTATTGAACCTCTTCAGACTCAAATTTTCCTTCTAATGCAGTGGTTCTCAATGTTCCTAATACTGAGACCCTTTAATTCAATTCCTCATGTTGTAATAACCCCCAACCATAAAATTGTTTCATTGCTACTGCATATTTATAAATGTTACTGTCATAAATCACAATGTAAGTATCTGAAATGCAACATATCTGATCCAACCCCCAAGGGGATCACCACCTACAGAGTGAGAATCACTGTTCTAGTGCCTTCTATAAAGCTGATTTGGTAGATCGTAAATGTTTAAATTTGGTTTTATTATGAATTTTTGAATGTGTGTGATTGATAGTTTTGCTGGGTATGGCCGTCTAAGCTGCCATCTGTGGTCTGTCAGTTTGTACACCATCCATCTAGGTCCTTATGGCTTTCGTTGATAAGTCAGGTATTCTAGTAAATCTGCCTTGATATGTTAGTTGGTCTTTTTCCCTTTTAGCTTTTAATACCTTTTCTCCATTCTAGACACTTACCATTTTAATTATTGTGTGTCATGAGGTACCTTTTTTCTGATCCTATGTGGTTGTCTGCATGCTTCTTGTACCTTTTTAGGCATCTCCTTTAGATTGGGGAAATTTTCTTCTATGATTCTTGTTGTTTTTGTTGTTGTTGTTGTTATTTGTTTTTATTGTGCCTTTGGTGTGGTGTTCTTCTCTTTCTATCCTTATTTTTCATAGTTTTGGTCTTTTCATGGTGCCATAGATTTCCTAGGTGTTTTGTGCTTGTATTATTTTTAGATTTAACATTTTCTTTTACTGAGCTATCCAGTACTTTTACTGAACTATTCTTTTACCTTGTTTCAACACCTGAAATTCTTTCTTCAGTGTCTTGTAATCTGTTAGTGAGGCTTAAAACCTTGAGATTTTCATTTGACCTTCCAAGTTTTTCATTTACAGTTTTATTTCAGGTTGGGTATTCTTTAGTAATTCTACTTCTAATTTCACGTATTTAACTGTTTTCATTTCATTCATTTGTGTGTGTGTGTGTGTGTGTGTGTGTGTGTGTGTGTGTGTGTGTTTTCATGGTCTTCATTAAGGCATTTATTCATATTCACTTTATTGTGCTTGCTATTTTTTTAAAATTTTTGTACTGTGTTTTCCTAAATTGTATTTCTCGGGGCCTATTACCATAGGATTACTTGCTTCTGGAGGAAACATATTGTCTTGGCTATTCATGGTTGGGTTTTTGTTCAGAGAATTTAGACACTTGGAATTATGATATTTGAGGTGTTTCTTTGTATAGATGGCTGGTCTTCTTCTGTTCGGTGATTATGCTGTTCTTTTGTTGCTGTTGACCACTGTTGATCCTATGAACATGTGCTGGCTATGGGGAGAATACTTCTGCATCCCAGAGCTGGGTGGCCACCAGGACTCCCTGGTAGAGAGTGTTTATTTGGTTTGGAGGCTAACACAAAGGAACAGAGGTGGAATAGAAGGGAAGTCTGGAGGCGGTCGGGGAGGAAAATTAAGGTAGCCCTGAGTTTGTACCAAGAAGTGGAAATCTCAGAAAATCTATTGTATTTTAAATTGTTTTAGTTAACCATGAATTTCAAGAGTAAATTTTTGTGAATAAATTGTTATATAAATTGTATGAACAATGAGTTTTGAAAGTTTCTTTATATTTATTCATCTTTCTTTCTTCTCTAGGTTATAAAAGAAACACCAACAAAGTAAATTCAAACATGTTTAGAAAATTTAGAAGAAATGCTTCTAAAGAAAATATACACTAAGAAGTGTCGATGTCCCTGCAGAAATGTACTTCGTGTCTCTGAGAGACCACCTAGAACTGCTTACTCATCAAACAAAATAAAAACTCCTTTTGTACTTTAAGTAAATATAAAATTACAAGAGGTTATATTTACCATTTCTCAAATATTTGTTACTCTTGAAAATCTCTTAGTGAACATGTCAATTTAGTTTTATTTTACCTCAGCTATAGATTAGCACATTTGAGAAAAATGATGACCTAAATTACCCTTATTATTTTCAAAAATTAGGAGACTCTAGAAGTCATAAAATTAAGACCAAGATGTATTTGTCTTCTGTTCTCTGTCAATATGTGTTTTATTCCTATATGTGATTTTACTTTTGAAAACTTTGGTGCAGAAATTTAGATATACATGCCCATAGTATTGTAAATATTGTTTAAATACCTGTCACAAATACTAATATTTTATTGCTTGGTGTATTAAAGATATAGATTTTAACGTGTTTGTCTTCCTGCTTTGTTGAAACCACTCATATATAGTAAATATTATTTTATATAAGCATGAATTTTGTGAATTCGTTTTTCATACTAGAGCAAGGTAGTGTGTACCCAGACCTAATCCGTAAATAACTTATGCATTTCTTCAGAAGAGTTCTGAGGAAATATTTTAATCATTCCTGTTACTTAGGGATTACTTAGAGCTATAACATAACTACCTAACCTTATTCAGTTATCTGGTTTGGACTACTTTTTTGGTCAAAAGTACACATTTTTGCCTAATGCACTTTTAAGTTTCTCCCTCCGTGGAATCTTCACGCCAGACCGAACAACCATACAACACCTTGTAAGACTTCTTAAGGCTTTCACTTAATCAGTTTTTGTATTTAAAATGTAATCAAGAAAGCATGAGGCAGAATAATCTTCATAGTTACTCCTGCATTTGTAGGGGTGTGGAGTCTGTCATAGGAAAGGCCCAATAAATTTTCACTGTACATTGTGATTAGCTTTTGGTTGTGTTGCCTGTTGTAAGAATCACTTTCCCTGGGCAGAAGCGGCACACACCTTTAATCCCAGCACTTAGGAGTCAGAAGCAGGTAGATCTCTGAATTCGAGGCCAGCCTGGTCAAGAGAGTAAGTTCCAGTACAACCAGGGCTACTCAGAGAAACCTGTCACGGGGGGTTGCGGGGGTGTTAATAATTAATAAATTAATTAGAAAAAGTTCGCCTTCTATCTTGTAATTCCTTCAAATTACTTCAGGTAATTATATGCTTCAAAAGAAATCTTTTTACCACATGAATGACCACAAGATTAGTAAGTGGGGCTACAAGATGGATCAGTACATAAAGGCACATGGTGACCTATGTTTTATTCCTGGACCCCTGAGGGTAGAAGAGAGAACCAACTGCGAGTTTGTCTTCTGTCCTCTCCTTGTGCATCACCACAGGTACACATACATAGTCACAGTACCTACCTGTTGTCCACCTCAAGCACAAGTATGTGATCATCTTCCTTATGCAATTTTTATCAAAGACTTTCTCTTTGTAAAATATGTGAATAAAAACAAAAGAAACTTGAAGGAAAGGTTCAATCTGACTTAGAATTTTTAAAAGAGGTACATACCATCATGACCCGAGAAACATGGTAGCAAATGCTGTTCGATTGCATCTGCTCTCGCCTGGCTCATTTTTTTCCTTCTCAGTTTGGGACTATACAACCCAGTTTCCAGCTTGGTCATCCTTGCCTACTGAAATGACCTCATATACATACCCTGAGGTGTTTTCCTGGTGATTGATAATAATGATGTATTAACCCTCAAGATTTGTACTCTTGTATACTTGTAGTCTATTTAACTGTCTATTTCAATTTTACACTTAAATTCAGATATTTGTAAAAATTTTGTGTGACTTTCATAAGTACTGACTTGATAGTAAATACAAAGTCTAATAATCAAAATTTCTTCATTTATAGTATCCATTTTTTCTCTGTCCTTTCATTTCTTTAACCTCATTTCAGCATTGGATAATTTGATTAGAAATGTCAAAATATGGCCATTTTGAGCACAAGGACTTCCAACCCTAAAGAACTAGTAATATCCCTGAGAATACTCTGAAGTGTAATATTCTAGATTAATATGCTATTGCCAGTTTGCAGACACTGATGTTTCCTATTGCCACTTGCTGGCAGCCATGGTCAACCCCAAGATGTTCTCTAACATAGGAGACAATTGTGTCTCCTTTAGCCCATTTACAAAATTTTCACGCTGTAAGCACTCCACAGAAAAGATATGGAAAGAGGATTCCTCCTTGCACAAAATCATTCCAAGACTCATGTGCCAGGGCAGTGACTTCACAAACCATAATGGCAGGTCCATCTATGGGGAGAAATTGGAGAATAAGAACTACACCATGAAGTATTGTTGCCCATGACAAACGGTGGACCAAACAAATGCTTCTCAGATTTTCAGCTCTGCTACCAAGACTGAGTGGTTGGTTAACAAATGTCTTCGAGGCAGGATAGCACACTGCAACCCAGGCTGTGCTCTCAATACCTAACATATTGTTTTCTTGAATTTCCAGATTTCATCACTCCCCACCCACAAGTGACCCAAAAAGTGTTATTCAGTTCTACAAACCATCTCCTGAATACCCAAGCTTCAAAGGATGCTCTACTCAAGCATCCTTACTTGCCTGTATCACAACTGATTGCTGCTGCCACTTTGTCTGCCTTTCCACTGCCAAATATTTTATATTAATTACTTTCATCGTCTTACAAAATTCCACTAGCTTTCCCTTGTAGCCGCTCTTCTACTTTTTATAATATTCTGGAAAACAAAATAAAAAAAATAGAAAACCAAAAATCAACATGAGTTAGGCATGCCATGACCTGGTCATTCCTGACACACAAGCACCAAGCCCACAACAATATGGAAGATATCAAAATGAAAAAAATGATGTGTGTGCGTGAAGGGAAAAGCTAGAACATCCATCAGTAATTACAGTAGCATAGATCTATGTATCTTGGCTATCTTTCACATAGACTTTTCCAAACCCATTTTTTAATTCCCATCTAATGCGTCTGCCAAAGATGACTTTGGCTGAGCTCTGATAAAGCCACCCAGAGACTTTTCCACTACACATAAATCATTCAAGCAATTGGGTGTTTTTTGATTCTTGAAGAAATGTACCATTTTTTATATTTTCAGTGATGCGCTTATCCTTTCACGGCAGAGTCTTCTCTCCAGCCCAAAATGTACCATTTCTATCTTTATTTCCAACGAAGATTTAGAACACAAGCCTTGACACAAACACATACCAAAGCACTCAATTAACTAAGCCCTGTACAGGTAGTTTATTGCTTCATGTTTTAAAATCCTGTAGTTGTGATTTTTTTCCCCTGCTCTGGGTGGAAGTTTCTAAGGTTAATTTGGCAGGTTTTGGTATGATGAGCTTTTGGGTTTCTTTAATAGTCAGAACTCCCTAGATAAACTGGTCCCTCCTTCCAAACAAAGATATCATGGCTAAAAAGTATTATGATTTGAAACGTCTCTAACAGGTAAGTTGATCTTTTTGCCCACTATTGGAAGCTGATTTGTAACTAAGAGTGGTGGGAAATGATGTCTGTCAGAGTTGGAACTCATTTCAGAAGGCTGCATCTGTCAGTGGTTCAGCATCATTGCTCAGAGACCCAAGGTGATACAGTTGATTGCAGAGGAATGACACTTCCAGGTGAAATCCATTATAAAAGTAAACGAATTCCCAGTCATGACCTTATGGACCATGAGATAGTCCCTCTGCGACCAGCAGTCCCTCAGCCTGCTATAAATGGAAGATGAATGCAGTCATTCATTTGGCATGTGCCGAAAGGAAACATTTTCCAGTTTCCCCCTTATTCATTTAATGTTCATTTAAAGATGCACACCCAGAAGGACTTGGTATTTATTCTTTTATAAACGGTAAACACTTCACACTGTGGTATTTGGATATCTTACAGTCTTTGTCTGTAAACAAGTTGCTTCAAGGCATATTCCAGATACTCAATGGTACAAAACTTTAGAAGCTTAGCAAGTTCTTCAAATGAATGGTGATACCTTTTACCATTTGGATAGAAAAGGACACATTTAGTGCCATGAGTGTCACAGATGTTTGCATGTTAGTGCCTATAATCATGGCAATCTGCAGAACATGCTTTAATGATACATCCTGAATTAAAGGCAATGTCTTGAAAAATCTATTACTAAAACTCATATTTTAAAAACACTAAGTATCTACATTCTATCATATTACCAAATTCCAGATCAAATGCAACATTAAGTTGGATAAACAGCAGGACTAAGTAGTCTGAATGGCTTTAGAATAACGTGCAATTGGGAATATCGTTACAAAGAAAATAGCTTAAGTTGGGAGAAGATTGGACCTGCTCTTGAAGAATCAGTTTTCCAGACTATTACATTGGCACAACCAGTTGTAGCATTAGTTACATACCTGAAGCAAAACAGACCTTTTATATTCAAAAGTAGACTTAATGGAAGAGTCAGTCAGCCTATTTTATTACTACAGTGATCATAACCAGTTAATAATATAGAATTAAATTATTCATTGACACAAACATAAAACTAGTACTTTAAATGGCAACAAAGAATTGAGAAAGGATGTTTCATTATAAATATTTATCAAATAGCTCAGTGGGTCAAGATACTTGATGCCAGGCCCCAATGACTTGAATTGAATCTGTGGGACGTACATGGAGGAAGGACAAAATTGACTCCCAGAAGGTGTTCTCTGATGTCTACAAATGTACTGCAGCATCCACACATGCACATATCTACACAAACGAGGTAAACAAGTAAATAAACATACACAACTGACTGACGGCAATCGTAGACTTGCAAAAGTAAATTTGTAATTATCCTAATTTTGTCTCATATATGTTTTAAATAGCATTTTAATTAACAGAAATCAGAGCGAATGGTGTAATGACTTTATATTTCTGTAAATGTTAGGAAAACCCCATAAATTTAAACTGAAAAGAGTACACCAATATTTTCATCTCCTGCTATGTTTTAGTGGTTTTAGTTGTGCAATGTACATGTCAATGATCCTGGAAGCTTCATGAGACCCAAGTTCGCAATACTTTTCACTCCTGGGCCCCAGCGTCTAACATAGTCTTGGTACCTGACCTTCTGTCTACTCATGTTCAAGAAATCCAATGGGAGAACCTGATATAGTTCATGTTGGCATTGCACAGAAGGAGTCAGGCTATATGAGAAAACAATTCAAATATTGTACAAGTAATAGTTGTTTTGCTTAGTTTCTTTTTTTTAACTCACAATAAAAAATATAACTGGTTTCTTACAATTATCTTTTCAACTGTGTGATGACTCCTCCAGAATGGCCTGGGTCACATGTTCTCCCTCGCAGGTATCCAGTGAGTCATAAACTTGAGAGGTACACGCCATTTCCCCTCTGTGTGGGTAGAAGGATGCATGGTTATGCCATTCTTGGCAAAGTGCAATTTTAGCACTAAATATCAGCTTTTTTTCTAAAAGTTTTTGCAAAAACTATCGTATCTTAACATAACAGACTTTCCTATAATGTCAAGCTTATGAAAATTATCATCTAAATCTGTAATTGCACATGTTTATAGGGGATTTTTAGCCAAAGTTGAAGAATTCCTTGAATTAAAACTTACCTAACACATCCACTAAACAGCTTTTATTAATCCTTTGTGTATATACTCTACGAACAAAGATATATACTTGTTTTTACTGAGTTCACTTTTCCTAGGCTTTATAGTGAACATACTATTCTATTTTTTGTGAGTAGTTATATGGTTAAATTAGTAGTTTGGTTTTTTTATGAATAACTATTCTATATAATAAGACTTGAGGACTTGAAGTGCTTTGAAAACTTGAATTTGGAGGTTAATAATCTGTCTTAAAATCCAATCACAACATTAACTACCTAGAAATAATACATACTCCATGGGTTAACAGTTCAGTCTCCAGACTGTGCATTACTTCAAGCACCAATCACATCTAAACTTCTTCTCAACTAGGCAGGCCACAATTTTAGGGTTCTCATGAACCACCTCCTCAGGTTTAATCATTTCTTGTCATTACTCAAGAAACTCAGAACACTTTACTTGTGTTTACCCTTTTATTATGAATTATTATCTTAGCAACAGTCAAACTGAAGGTGCACGAAGGGCAAAGACTAAGGAATAGAGAGTAAAGAATGCTGCCAAGAAGGTTGAGACCAGGCTCCTCCATGCTACCAGCAACCTGGAAGCTCTCCAAATCCCATTCGTTTGAAATGTTTTGGAAGCCTTCTCATTATATAGGCATGATTGATTAAATCATTGGTCACTGAAGATAATGTCATCCTCTAGGCCCTTAAGCCACCTTTCTAGTCATGTGACTGGTTCCCCTGGCAACCAGACACCATCCTGTGGTTCTGGGGACTTTCCAACATTCCCTCATTAAACTAAGCTCAGGTGTGGTTGAAAAGAACTTGTTATGAACAACAAAAGATATTCCATTCGTCTTTGTTCCTTAGCACTTAGGAAATTCCAAGAGTTTTAAGAGCTCTGGGCCAGAAACGGCGATAAACATCAGATTCATGCATTTCTCATTATAAGTTACAGTCTCACTGCAGTTGTTGAAAATTGACCACGGAAGCTTAGAACACAGCATTAGGAGTTTCTCTCCACCTTTTACCACTTCATTAGCAGGATTCCCTTCTATACCACTCCTACCTCTTCATGACATTTTGAATGAATAAGAAATCTCTGAGAGTCTGTACATTCTACTAATGGGATGTTATAATCTTTAGAAAATCCTTCCTTATTCTGAATCCAAATCAGATCCACGGCAATGCTAGCCTACTGCTTCTCTCTTCTTCAAAGCAAAGCAATGAAGTTGCATATCTTGTTGTCAGTTTGCCACTTAGATGTAAAATAAAATCTGCCTTGCAGGATCATTAACCTTTATTACAAGAACTTGATAATGCCACTGGGAAATAGGCAGTTCCCGATTGTTTGCATATGCTATATTAGTCAGGAATGTCTACAGCTGCAAAGAAAAGCATACCCAACCAAAATAGTTTAATGAGTGAGGATTTGCAACTCTCATAACTAGGAACCTAGAAAGCTAATTGCTGGTGTTTGCTCTGCAGTTCAGTGATGCTCACAGATAGTTTCCTCTGCAATCTTTTGGGTCTTTCTGGCCATTTCCTATGTTCAAGGCTAGAAGAAAAGTTCAATGTTTTTCACAGCTGTATCTCTTTTTCTCAAGAGAGCAAAAACTGCCCAGAATTACTCTAACCAGACTCTATGACATGTATACCTCCTCTTGGCCCTTAATGGAATATGGCTAAGTAAGCAATCATTAATTAACAAGTGACTGGATATATTCACAACAACACTACCATGTGAAGAGAAGTTTGCGTTTTAGAGAAATTTAGATCCATATAAAATTGAATAAAAAGTCAAAATCATCGCATTCTTTTTCGAAAAGGAAAGAGCAATATTCACAAGAAACAAAGAAAACCACATTGCAGGACTCTTCCTTGCTTGCTAGCAGTTGAAACTCAAGTGGTTTCAATGATATACAGCTGAGTTCTGTCTTCAATAACAAAAATTAAATGTGTGGTCAATAAGTTTTTGTGGAGATTTTCCTAGTGCTATCTCAAAACACAGTAGGTAATTGAAAATAATTAATAGTTCTAGAAAGGAACAAAAATACTTAGGAGAGTGTTAGGAATGCAAAATCCCAGGTTTCACCCCAGTCTCCTCTCAGAAAACACCAAAATTTTTGTAAAGTGTGTGTGCGTGCGTGTGTGTGTGCATGTGAATGCAAGTGTGTTTGTTAGTCCTTTTGAAGGTACCTGCAGAGGTAAAGTGCCCCAGAAATAAGTACAAATGGTTGGGAGCCTTCCAGTGTGAATGCTGAGAACCAAACCCAGGTCCTCCATAAGAACAGCAAGTGCTCCTACCCACTGAGCTAACTATCCAATACCTAGAAAATCCCCATTGTAGTGAAATCTCTAAGGTATTTGAAATGTGTGCTTCACCATCAAGTTTTCCAGATTATATGTTTATCAAACAAGTGTTCTTGATTAGTTTGTTTTGTTTTTGAATGATCCTTCTAAGGACTCTCAGTGTTATAATTATGCAGATCTCATTTATGTCAAGCTAAAGAGCACAGTTTGATTGAGGTGAAGCACATGTATATGACACCTCAGAGTTTCCTAACCTCGAGTGACTTGTCATCTTGGACCCCATTGTTCTTTGTTAGGAGGAACTGTCCTAAGCAATGTTGGCTGTTTAGTAGCTTTCAGATGCCAGTAACAATTCCCACTCTAGCTGTGAAAACCAAAGGTGTTCTAAGACCTTGCCAAATTTCTTCCGGGGGCAAAATAGTCCTGATTGGGAAACAATGCGCTGCACCAAAACATTGACATTTGACAAAGAATCAGCCCAGCAGAGGTTCCCAATTTGTCTGTCGCTAGCTCTCCTGTCATTTCTCATCCAGATGCTAATGTTTATTTCATTCCATGCCATTCTATATGCCTGGATTTGTTTTTTTATTTTGCTAAAGTTTCTTTGTAAGTGATTTTTGAAAATAGAGTGTGGGCTGAGGAGATGACTCAGTGCACACAGCACTCTCTGCAAGAGCACGAGGACTTGAGTTCAAATCTCCAACGCCCACATAAAAGTCAGGCATGGTCACGTGTACCTGTACCCGCAGTGCCACAGGAGATGGAGCCAGGAGGTTTTCTGTGGCGAGCTAGCTGCAAGCTTAGCTCTGGATTCAGTGAAAGACTCCCTATGGAGGGATTAAAGTGATGGGTGATAGAGAAGGACATCCTCCTCTGCTCTCTCTACAAACAGGGGCACAGGAACTCTCACAGGAGCATACATAAAATATACTCACATGCACCACATGTATAGATCATACCCTAAAATGTGAAAGAAAAGAAAACAGAAGAAATGTGTAGACAGTAAACTTCCTACTTGGGTTCTGTATCCATAACTATCTGATCTGCTCTACACTACCTTAGCTGAGCATAGAAAGCTAAATTTGGTGTCCCTTCACCCAGGACATTGAAAAATGATCCACAATGTGTTGTTGATATGAAATCTGTCACCAATACTATTTCCTACATACTTTATCATCAATATGACCTAAATATGCCTGCATATTATTGCTATAACAAAGTACTAACACTTGACCATTATTTTATCAACACCTTCATGTAGCATAATTTAATATTTGTTTGCTTTTTGTCTCACTTCCTCTTATCTTCTGGTCACTTTCCCCAAGCATTTTATTTCTTAATTATTATATTTTTATCTATTAGTTTTCATGCACAACTTCTTTTCCTATTAGCAATTATATTAAATGTGACAAATTATTCCCAAATTTAGCCAAATCTAATGGAACTCAGGCACTTCTTCCAAACAATCCAAAGATTTTCACTACCTTTACTTTGCCTACACCCTTGGACTTACATGCTTTTATTGTATATATGAACTCAATTTACATATTAACCCTCAGATTGGCTATCACAATACACCAGGTATCCTTATATTTATTATCCCCACTGTGCATTTTAGTTGCCTTTTTTCTGTGACTTTTTGATGCCTTCAGGGTCTCATTTGTTTTCCTTTCATTTCTTGTCCTTTTAAACATTAAGGGTTTGACCCAATGTCTTCTGCATAATAGGTAATCATCCACCATGGTGCTATACATCCAGCCCTGGTATCTTATTTTGACTGGAAATAATTATAGCTGATCCTATTATGAATTATCTGAGTTTGCTAATTTGATATGATCTTATCCTGTGCTTATCTTGCCTTATTTTATACCATCCTATCTTATCTTGTCTTCTCTGTGAGGATAGAGATTGACCTCGGGGTGACATGTATGCAACCAGCCCCTCCCATTTTTATTCCTAATGGCTAAAATGTTTATTGTAGGATTCTAAGCTGTAAAATGGTCTGTTTTGTCTAATCAAAGGTAGGTAAAGATACAAACCCACTGGGAAAACTCATTAGAAAGGAGGGATTTTGGTATCTCTATGATAATATATTAGACAGTTGGAAAATGGAATGATTAAATGAGAGGATAGCTGATTTAGATGGGATTTATGTAATGTCAATTGTAAGCATTATCAGCTTTATCATTTTTGACTTATCACTAAAAAAGTTGGTTAATGTGAGTGCTAACATACAGGCCTAAAAAAGCCTAATAAAACAGATCACAGAGATATTCAAATACAGACAGAAGAATTTAATGAAGAACCAATTTCAGCCTGCATTGTAAGAATGGAGAAGAACAGCTAAAGGTTTGCAAACAACCAACCTTAATATATCCAGTAACCTTACAGGAATTGCCAAATGGCAGAGACTCTTACAACTAATTGGACTCCTGTGCCAATGTTGGATTTAAGGAGATTCAAAGAAACAGTAGTCTCATATGGCATGCATACACCTTTTGTGAAGCAAATGTTAAACTCATGGTCAGCTTGTAATCAAATTTTCACTAAAGACTTGAGAGAATTAGTTAAAGCTGTTTTAGAGCCTGGCCCACAATTAAAATGGAGTATCTGGTTCAGAGAAGAGGCTAAGATTATTGATTATTAAACAACAGAGTAAAGATAGAGGTGTGGACATCTTTCATGATCAGATTCTTGGAGAGGGAAATTATAGGAAGGCAATCTGTATATGATGACCACACCCTGGATTTATGCCATGCAGCAGCTTTGAGTGCTTGAAACAGAGTTGGAAAACTAGATTAGGAAATTGAGTCATTTACTAAAGTTATACAGGGTCCAAAGGAAGCCTTTAAGATTTCTTATGAAGACTGACTTCAGCAGTAAATAGAATGATACCAAATTCAGAGGATAGGCAAATAATAATTGAATTTCTTGCTTTTGAAAAATGCCAGTTCTTTATGCAAAAAGAATATTAGGTCATTAAAGGTTAAGTCAACACTCATAGACAAATGGGTTTGAGATACAAGGAATATTGAATATCATGACCATGATGATGCATAGACAGGAGAGGTGATTTCCAGAGATTTAAGGAAAAATAAAAATTTCAAATGTTATCATTGTGACAAACAAAGACACCTTAAAAGGGATTGTAGACAGGGAGTTCCTAAAAACAATGTTTTTTATAAAAATAATTAATTCAGCATGCCCCTCACTTCTGGATTATGTGGAAGGTGTGACAAAAGCAGGCATTGGATTAATGAATGTAGGTCAACAAAATATATGCAAGGGAATCCTTTGCTGTCAGAAAATGCTGTGAGGGCCCTCTCAGACCCCTATACCAAATCCAGTTCAGTCATTTCCTGCCACCATAGAGGAAACTCCTTCCCAAAACATTTAAAGAACCTAATGCCTCTTGTAAGAAACCATACTGCTCTGAATAATAGAATGACTATAAAAGAGAGAAGAAAAGATTCAGAAGAAATCATAAAGCAAGTATTTTGGCAAACTTCTACAAATGAACAAAGACAAAAATTTAAAATACAAATAAATGATGTTGTCATTGAAGATCTGGCAAACATAGATGTGGATGTAACAATAATTTCATCAGAATCTTAACATCAAAATTGGCCTCTTTGGGATGTAAATGTTCAGTTTTTAGGAATTGGAACTTTATTTCAAGTAAACAGGGTGTAAGATGGGCCAAATGTATAGAACCAGAATGACAGAGAGGAATATTAAAGCCATATGTGGCTAACAGAGCAATGAATGTGTGGGGACATGATTTGTTACAGCAATGGAATAATCAGATTAACATTCCCTCAATCTTAGAAACAAGTCATAAATTAATGTATGTTTCTTGGAAAAGTATCACAAGATATTATATAGAACAATCACTGGCAATTCAGATTGTACAAGAACAGGTCACAATAACTGCTGATATTTCAAAGGCATCACAGCCCTAGCTTTAAAATGGTTGACAGACAAACCTATATGGGTTAAGCAATGGCCTTAAAAATAGAGAAACTGCAAGCTTTAGAACAACTGGTAAAAGAGCAACTAGATGATCAGCATATTAAAGAGTCAAACAGCCCATGGAATTCTTCTTTATTTGTTGTTGAAAAGAAATCTGGAAAATAGAAAATGGTAACAGATCTAAGAGCTACTAATAAGGTGATTATAGTCTGACATTCCTTTACCTTCTCTATTGTCAACAGTTCAGACAGCAGGTGTGGCTAATATCTAGTCCTGGTATTTCAGGTATTAAGAAGTAGATCTATTTCTACCTCAAACAAGAGTCTAAGGATCCAACTAAGTTCCTACTTGCTTAGTGAAATAACTGTGGATTACATCAGGGAGTGGCTTGCCTACAAAATATTTTGGTCTAGGGTATGAGCTTTACTTGTCTTGTTTGGGCAACAGAATTTTTAACTAAGATGTAGTTAAAATGTAGCCTGTAATCCTTCAACTGGTCTGTTCATTTCCTGTATTATGTTAATGCAGTTTTTTATCTTTCTCTGATCTTTTCAGGTCAGGATATTTAAGAAAATAGAAATTAAACACAGGTGATTTTTAGAATTCACTGGAAATCCCTCCTGATACTATCCTATGTTTTTGTTTTATTGTTTTCACTCATGTCTTCATTCTTTTTACTTATTTTTCTAATCCCCAAGCCAATACCCTGGTAAGTGGTATCCTTGTAGAAGCTGGTCTCTGGCACTTAATGATTTCCAAAGATTACTAGGAGACATTTTCCATGTATGACTCACTATTGGGACAAAACCTGATAAACTGATTAATCTACACAAAACCTTAGATGGTGACAAGGACTTAAAAAGTACCAGAGAATTATCAGCTGGAGCTGAAAGAGAATTAACTTTAATTGAAGAGAAATTACAGAAGAAGAATACCAGAACCTTACTGGTAGACCCTAACCTCATGGTGATACACAGATTACTAAAAATGGGTTAATTTAAGATATAAGAGATATCTAGGAATATGCCTAAGTTATTGGTCAAACAGTGTTGCAATTTTGTATGGCTATTTGCGTCTGGTTATCTGGGAAACATCAGAACAGCATCTATTTACAAAATGGGCCCTCTGTCTTTGGCATAAATCCACAGAAGACCTAAAAATGTTTAGAAAATAAAGCACTTGTAGGCCATAAAAATGGGAGTCAATTGGGGTTTCTTGTTAGCTACATTTTTTCAGGTAGACCCCTTTAAGAGAAGGCTTTCTGACTCAGCATTACCAACAAGAACTTCATGGCTTCTTTAAGAGACAGCCTCATGGTTCATGCTGGCAGTACTAACTCTGGCTCTTTCAGGAGGTCCCACACTTTAATGGTGTTTGTGAGCAGCATGATGCTAGGTGCTTAATGGTAACATAGACCTTTCCAGTCCCTGGAGCTGAGTCAGTAAGCATGGCTCACAAAAGGAGTGACCATACCTCTGTTACATTGGTTGGGGTGGAGCCAGCAGGCAGGACCCATGCCTGCTTAGGAATTTTTTTAAAAAGGTGCTCCTGGCAAAAAAAAATGATTGCAGTTATGCAATAAAGACAGATTCAGACAAAAATAATCCTCTGAATTGGTCACAGTGTGTTTAAAAGGTGTGCATAGGCTTGAGAGAGAGAGGAAAAGGAGTTTCGACAAGAATACAGACAAACATACATTAAAGGAGTAAAGATAATAAAATAAATACTAAAAAAGTAATAGAGTTTAAAAAGTAAGCCATGGAAAGATAAAAATTGCACAGAGACTGGATTAAGCATATTATTGCATTTTTTGAATTTTTGCCTAAAGAAAGACGTTTGATCAGTGTGGTTATAGGACGGGGTGGGGGAGGACCTTGGACTTCCCACAGGGTAGGGAACCCTGACTGCTCTTTAGACTGGAGAGGGAAGGCGAGGGGGAATGGAGGGAGGAGGGAAGGAAATGGGAGGAGGGGAGGAGGTGAAAATTTTTAATAATAATAATAATAATACCTGAAAAAAAGGAAAGACATTTGATTTAGGGGACTGAAAAGCTAAACCTATAAATATGTTATCTTGACTTTAAAATTTCAGTCTAAGGATATATTACTTTGGAAAAGAGGTTCTGCTTTTGTTTCTACAGAAGATGAGAACCTGTGGATTCCTTCTATGCTCATGTGGTTTATTTTGCTTACAGTTTCTTCACTAGGTTTTGTGATGGTAAATTTTACATTCTCTAAAAATGTTTTTGGATGAAAATTACATTTTAAACAGTACAACAGTATTTGTTGATGAAACAAGATCTCCTGAAAGGCCTCCATGAACCCTAAAAATACTTCACCCAACAAATTGCAGGAAGCAGTTTGGAGAAAACAATGCCCAAATTTCCAAAATGATTATATATAAGTGTTTGTTTTTATTTAAAGGGCATATATGTAATATAAAATGAATAATTTACATTGGTATGAACTTTGGATTATTTATATAAACTTATGTCAGTTTTGTTATATGTAGATTTCTACTCTTGTTTAAGGTATTATGCTTAAACAACTCGTTTAAAATTGTATATAATTAAAATTATGGATTAATAGATAGTCATTTATAATTCATACTTATAATCATATTAGTTAGACTTTCTAGATATATAGAGATATATTTCAGTTCAATAGATGATCTTTAAGACTTCAAAGACCTGCAGAATATGGCATTTAAAAGGTTTTAAGAACTTAGTCTTTTCTTGACAATGAGATACGTCTGCTTCTGACAGCACCAATTATTTCAAGGGAATAATGGACATCGAAGAGGTTCCTTATGGAGTTTGCTAGCAATTTGGGTAATTTTCTTTATCCACTTGTACTGTTTAAAATGTAATTTTCATCCAAAAACATTTTTAGAGAATGTAAAATTTACCATCACAAAACCCAGTGAAGAAACTGTAAGCAAAATAAACCACCTACCTAAGTATGCTTAAAATCCTTCCCAAATAGATGTATCGGTTGGTGTGAACCCTGGCTAACTAAGGACTGCTGGAAGAAGGGTAATTAGCTTCAGGCAGGCAGGAGCCCTTTGTTGGTTGTCCAATACATATTGATGAGCTTTACAACCATACATGCACAAAAACAACAGCAATACAAACCAGACCCAACAGGCTCTATTTCTATCTCTTTGTATTGTATACATATATTGAATAAATATAATTAAAGATGAAGAGATTATTAACTTGAGGTGGATGGGAGGAGTTTGAAAGAGTTTAAATGGGAGGATCTAGAGGGAGAAAGGGGGATGTTATAATTCCATTTTATTTAAAAATACTTCTTAAAGAATAAGTTTTAAACACCCTTCCCATAAAGAATTTAAATCTTTAGCATCACTATTAGGCCATTATCTGTGTATAGTCTTTCCTCACAAATTTCATAAAGGAACTAAAAAATATTAAAGTCAAACTCTAAATCTGGGTCTGAAATCAGTGGAGATAACTTACTTCTTAGAAAATGTTAAATATATATGATGGTCACCCCTAGTAACTTTCAATGGCTTTTGTTTCATACTTGATGAAAATAATGTGATGCTAATGTCTTTGGGATTTTCTTCTGAACCACTGGCCTCTTCTCAGTATGTTTTCTTGGCTATAAGCCCATGCCATATTAGTTGAAACTGCTCAGTTTAGCATTGTGCTACATATTGAAAGGCTCACCTTGATTTCAGAAAAGGTAAACTATTAAAAATAAATACACATAACATGGAGAAATAGTTTTATAACCTCTGCCATTTCTCTTTCTCTTGTTTAAATTCATGTTAACCATTGTATTCATTTAAGGACCTTTCTCTCCATATTTTTCATTTGTTTTCCCGATGAAAATCCATTCTTTGAGTCTTTATTTTTCTCTAGATGCATTTTCCAACACTTGAATATGTAATTGCTTTTTTAAAAGAATAATTTTCTAGTATTTTAGTCACCTAAGTCTTTGTGTTTTATTTATAGAATTACTATGTATATTGTTTATATTTTATATTGTGATATATTTTATGAAAGGATAAAATGAATGAGTGAAATAATGACTGCATTTGATTAAAAAAACATATTTCCTCACTTGCAAACACACAGACAATTAAATCTCTATGATGAGTTAACTCTGTTATCAGTTTCTACTACTTTCTTGTTAAGGAAGTTAAATCAAGGAAAAATCTCTGACCATGTCATCTGTTGGTTACTTACTTTCCTTCCCTGAGTCTAATATATTTTTCCATGAAAGTAAGATAATTATAGTTACCTCAAGAGTTTTGAAAAATGGGGAGAAACAAACAGAGCAAATGTGAGAGAAGTTGAGAAAAGTTACTTAATTCCTTCTGGCAATACAAGCCACTTCCTGCACAGGGTCCAGAAGCAGATCTTCCTGTATACAGAAATAAAGGTTCGGAGAAAACTCCTGGGCCCATCCAGGTTCCCCCTTCCCTTGCCTACACCCTCTTCTCTCAGGTTTGCTCAGGGAACTTCAGAGGTACTTCTACTGCTCTTTAAAAAATCTGTACACACATTACAGATCTCTAAAACTGAGAACACATCCCCACGAATAAAGCTGTTTGTGTGTGGTGTTGTTACATGGACGTGCTAGACCATTACAGACACAGGATACATTAGTTAGTATTCATTAGTGTGCTATGTGGAAGATAGGGCTCAATGTAGATCAGCCCCAGGAAATAATCCACTACCATAAAAGTTGTAGAATACTCACAATAACTTTACCTTTTTCTTACTTCCCATCTTTTCTCCTAAATTTGATTATAGACCAGTTTCAATTAGTAATGGGAAATAATGAAAAATGCAGTTTCTTTGATGATGGCAGCCATACCTCATTTATCTGTGTCCCCGGGGTAGCCATGTGCCTGAAGCATTGTTGCTCCTGCTGAATCATAAATATTGCTATTGGCCAAATCTCTAAATGACTTAACCCATGACTAACTCATGCTCAAAGGGAAGCATTGATACCTGCTTTATTCTTCTAACACAAGTTTTGGAGGAAGATAATGGAATTTTTTAAAAACTATTTCTAGATCTTGTCAGGATATTTATTACAATTTTCACTTATTTAATGTGGGGTTTTAAGCGACTCATTTCTCTTCTCTGTTGGAGCTATTCCATTGTCACCTGATACAGTTAGACAGTTTAAGCTGTATTGCGTAGTGAAGAGTTGGAAAACTATTCCAGTTCATTGTGTAGCATACACATAAGTATCCTGGTCCCAGCCCTCCTGAGGAAAGTTCACTGAGGAGTATATATACATATATATATATATGTTGCAAATGTTTTCCCCAGACTTTGTCATCATTATAATCGGGGGAGAATTTAGTGCCTGGCTGTGTACAGAGTCTAAAAGAAATGCCATAGCTATCATTGCGAACAAAAAACCACATACCTTTTATTATTAAACTTGCTCATTTTGAGCACAAGCCCTCCAGCTGTGTTTCTACCTCTTCCTCTCCTGCTGCCTCCTGAAACCTAGCCCAGGAGTTTTGTCCTTTCTTCCACTTGACTTTCTCTCCTTCAATAAGTGCCTTCCTCACAACTTAATCCTTCAACTGTACAAGCTTCAAGGAAATACTTGTCATTCACCCAACACAGTGTCGGGCATTATTAAAGCAGTGCTTCCTTTGTTCCACTTTAGAAGTTCACAGTATAATTAAAGAGGTTTACATAAACGACAAATACCTATCTGTGGAACAGAAGCATCTACACATAGTCATGGAACTAAACAAATGAGGTGTCTCAAATTTGACCCACAGTACTGACAACTCTCCATTCTGTCCTCTGCCATGCTTCTTGGATAATAGCAGATCATACGCAGATGACTTCTCACCGTGTTTAGGGCACTGTGCTCAGTGCACTTACTTACGTTGTCTCTTAATCCCCACAGCAAATCCAGAGCTCCATTTTAGTGTTCTTACTTGATGGAATAGAAGTAAAGAGAGATTTAATAGCTTTAAATCCTGTAGCTACCAAATAGTGTATATCTGGATTGGGCAAGATACTTTCATTTGAAAGCAACACTATCCTCAACCCTTGATTAAGTAACCATGGGAATTTATTAGCTACTTAAATGAAAAAGGAAGATTGAACTTCAGGTCGGGTGTGCTCCAGAGTTGCAATGATATGTGGCCTCAGGTTCTTCTTTTTTCCTTTGTCTCCAACCCCCTGGGTTCATCCCAAGGAAAAAAAAAAGAGTCAGCTTGTGGTAGGATCCTGCACCAAGATTTCCTGCTTTTTATACAAAGCAAAGTCTCTCTTTTGCCTTCAGATGAAAACGGATTTCCGTTTGATGCTGTGACTTCTAACCTTGAATGAACACTGTTTCAAGGAAAATGGTTTCAAGGGTTAGTAGAGGCTAACCCTTAGTGGTAACCCTAGTGGCTTCTTATGTGACACAAAATGATGTGTGTCATTCTGAGCACAGTGTTAGCATGTGGAACTGCTCATGAGAACGACATGTTGAAATTTGCATGCAAATGGATGGAACTAGAAAAGCACCAACCTGAGTGAGGTAACTTAGACCCAGAAAGACAAACATGGTATGTATGTATTCATAAGTGGATACTAGCTGTAAAGCAAATGATATTGAGTCTATATAGTTCATGATCCTAGTGAAGCTAAGCAACAAGGTGAACCCTAAGGAAAACATACATAGACCCACCTGTAAAGGGGAAATAGGCAAGATCACCTAGCAAAATTGGAAGCATGGGGGTGGAGGGAGAAGAGAGAGTGAAAAGGGAAGAGGAGGGGAGAAGGGAGGGAGGAGAACTTGAGGGAATGGAATAGTGGAGATGGATAAAGCAAGGAAAGAGTTATTTTGATTGAGGGAAGCATTATGGGGCTAGTAAGAAATGTAGTACTAGAGAAATTCCTAAGAATTCACAAGAATGACCCCAGCTAAAACCCTAAGCAATAGTGGAGAGGATGTTCCAACCAGCCCTGTAGTCAGGTTGATGAATATCTTAAATATCACCATAGAACCTTCATTTATGGAAACAGAGGCAGAGACCTGCAGCAGACCACTAGGCTGAGCTCCCCAAGTCCAGTTGAAGACCAGGAGGAGTGAGAATTTGAGCCAAGAGGCTCACTCATCCATTTTCAATTCTAGTTGTGAGAGTTATAAAGCCAGAAAAGCCTATTAATATGTATGCCCAGGGATTTCAGTTATTGGGCCACTCCAGTGCCGTATTATTGTTAAACCATAGAATTGGAATAACATCAATTCTTGGAGAACAGTGGCAAGTAGTTAAGATAGTCCTCCATGACCAAGTGTGTCTATGAATAGGGAATATTAGTTCTCTTTCGGTGCAAGAAGGCCTTGGGAATGAGCCTAAAGGGGATGACAGAAAACAGATTAAGGTTTAGAAATGCACCTGACATGTCTTACATTACATACAGGTACTTTTCAGATTACCATGGGATTGCATCTCAAAAACTCATCATACATGGAAATCATAGTAAGGTAACAATTCATTTAATGTGACTATCATGCTTTATCTTCCTGAAATGTGCTCACAACCTTTACATTAGTCTAGATGGGAAAGTCGCCGATCACAGGCTTTATTTTGTGAAAAAAAAAAAAAGTGAAGTATTCCATCTAACTTGTTGAATCCTGCTGGGAGGGTTGTTGGGAGAGGATAACAGAATGGTTGCCCGAGCATGCTTGGGGACCACCATAAAGTCAAAAGTCTTGTGACAAGCCATTATAAGCAGAGCGCCATCTATTCTGAGAAGACAGAGAGGCATTATGAAGGTGACCCCCATCTAAATTCACTCTGCGCATTTCACCTGATTACAACTTCGGGTTGTTACATAGCTTAAAGAAATCTGATCTTTCATTCAACATCAGTCATGTAAGACTGAACATTCTGAAAGAGGATTGGTTTTGGGCACCAGACTTCTCCATACTTTAGCTAGCCCATGGAAATGAAGATAGAATGTGTGCAATATTTCTCATTTCATTCTGTAAGTCTTACAAGGGTAAGTGGGAATTCTACAATAAGCAATTTAGTATTTACTTCTGTATATCATACCTGTTGCTTCTAAAAGCAGGACAAGTCTTAGCTCATAAAATATATAAACAAACACTGGAAAAACTATTTGGTCCCTAACTTGACATTTGTCACTTAAAAAGAAGAGGCATACTGTATGCTGACTACATGATCACAAGAATGAGAATAGTTGATGTGTTGTTAAATGCAGACCTATGGTGTATCGGTCACTATACTTGAGATTATTTTTGCTACTGAAATGTATTTCTGTAAAGAGTCAATGCCTATTTGGTGTGAAATACCTTGCATATAATTAATTCCTAGAATCAAATAAATACTCAATAATGATGAAATCGTGATGAATAAATGAATTAATGGTCATTTTAATTTTATGGATAATTTTTTTTGGTTGGAATGGAACATGAAGCATTTTTTAATTCCTAACTGGTTGAATGATATCTACTGATCTCTGTTTAGTGACCCAGATGTGGCCTTTGGACTTCTCATAAATCTTGCTGTCACCTGATATCCTTTAGTAACTGGTCTTGTGGGTTAGGGTCGGGGGCAAAAGGTCTGGACCAAACAAGAAAAGAGTGGAAAAAAATAGCTGTGTGATACTGAATCCTTGAGAGTTAATCAGTATCAGTTGTTGGTTTGAGAAGAGAAGTCTTCCAATTTGGAGGTTTTCATAACAACAACAATCTAGTCATATTAAGGATTCTCTTTTCTGAACTCAAGGCCTCTGCCTACCTATTTTCTTTCTTTTTTTCTCTCTTATTTTTTTTTTATTTGTATCAGGACATCAATGAAGACATAAGAGGCTAGTACATCAAGGAAGGCTACTAAGCTGCAGAAAGAGAAAGTTCCCGTGGAGAATCCTGGATTCACACATGTGTAATTAGACAATTACACATGTATATTGTAATGTGACAATATACAGAAGTTTCCTAAGCCTCAGTTTCTTCTTTAGTAATATGAAGCTGTTTTTTTAGCTTTTGAAGTTGTTATTAAAACTAAATGAGATTTTAAATTCAGAGACTGAGTCTGAGAGCGCAGTTTAGTTTGAACAAATAATACTCTTGTACAAATGCTGGGAGTGCAAGTGTGGACCACTGTGATTAGCTGTACAAACTTGAGATTCCCCCCCCCACTGGAAAATATGTGATTAAAAAAAGATGAAATTCTTGTCCTTTTGAAGTTGAGAAAAAGGATATATACCTGACTCATTGTACGTGATTAGCATGCATTTTAGCTCACAAGATCAGAAACAAAACATTCACCTTTTTTTATAGCCTAATTTATATGTAATACTTGCTATTCTTTGTTTGTGGTAAGAAATTTACCTAGTTGACTCAGCCTGTTGAGCAGTTGCATCAGTGGTTCTGAAAGTACCTATGGGTGTCATGGCATTGGAAGTGATGTGTGGTCCTCCTTGTTGACAGACAAGAAACACGTTTCCTCCACCAACATGGCCACACCAAAAGGCTACCCTTCTGAAATCTTGTTCTTGGAAAGCCTTATGAATAAAACACACTGTACTGCCTAGTTACACAATGTCAACTTGACACAAGCTACAGTCATCAGATTAGAGGGAGCCTCAACTGAGAAAAAGTCTTTATGAGATTATGCTGAGGGCAAGCCTGTAGTAATCCTCTTAATTGGTGGTTGATAGGGGAGGACCCAGTCCATGATGGATGGTTCCATCCCTGGGCTGGTGGTCCTGGGTTTTCTAAGAAAGTAGGCTGAGCAAGCTAGTAAGCAGTCCTCCTCTTGATGGCCTCTGCATCAGCTCCTGCCTCCGAGTTTCTGCCCTGCTTGAGTTACTCTCCTGACTTCTTTGATATTGAACTATGATGAAGAAGGTGCCCCTCAATAGAAGAATGGTTAAAGAAGGTGTGGAACATATGTACATTAGAGTTTTACTCAGCGGTAAAAAACAATGACATCTTGAATTTTGCATGCAAATGGATGGAAATAGAAAACGCTTTACTGAGTGAGGTAACCCAGACCCAAAAAGAGGAATATGGTATGTACTCACTCATAAGTGGATTCTAGCCATAATTAAAGGTCTTTGAGCCTATAATTCGTGGTCCTAGAGAAGCTAAATAAGAAGGTGAACCTGAAGAAAATCATATAATTATCCTCCTGGATATTGGAAGTAGACAAGATTGCTAGGCAAACTAGGGTGCACTGGGGGTGGGGGGAAGAAGTAAGGGGAGATGGTTAGAGAGAAGGGAGAAGGGGAGGATGGGGGATAGCTTGGGGAAATGGGATGGGGGAGGGAGGAAGGATGGATATGGGAGCAGAGAAGTATATATCTCAACTAAGGGAGCCATTTTAGGGTTTGCAAGAGACTTGATTCTAGAGGGGTTCCCAGGTCCAAGGAGAGGTCCCCAGATTGTTCCCTGGGCAGCAGAGGAGAGAGTGCCTGAACTGGCCTTGGCCCATAACCATACTGATGAATATTTTGCATATCACCATAGAACCTTCATCTGGCGATGGATGGGGATAGAGACAGAGACACAAATTGGAACACAGGACTTAACTCCCTAGGTCCAAATGAGAAGCAGAAGGAGGGAGAACGTGAGCAAGAAAGGCAGGACCAGAGGGAACCTTCATCTGACGTTAGATGGAGATAGAGACGGAGTCCTGCTGGGTCCTGAGGGAGGTTGACTCCCAGTTTCCTGAGAAAGCGCCACACTGATTTCCACAGTGGCTGTACAAGTTTGCATTCCCACCAACAATGGATGAGTGTTCCCCTCACTCCACATCCTCTCCAGCATAAGCTATCATTGGTGTTTTTGAGGTTAGCTATTCTGACAGGTGTAAGATGGTATCTCAAAGTGGTTTTGATTTGCATGTCCCTGATCGCTAAGGAGGTTGAATATGACCTTAAGTGTCTTTTGGCCATTCGAAGTTCTTCTGTTGTGAATTCTCTGTTCAGTTCAGTACCCCATTTTTTAATTGGGTTAATTAGAGTTTTAGTGTCTAGTTTCTTGAGTTCTTTGTATATTTTGGAGATCAGACCTTAGTCTGATGAAGGGTTGGTGAAGATCGTCTCCCAGTCAGAAGGTAGCCTTTTTGTCTTAGTGACAGTGTCCTTTGCTTTACAGAAGCTTCTCAGTTTCAGGAAGTCCCATTTATTCATTGATTCTCTTATTGTCTGTGCTACTGGAGTTCTACTTAGGAAGTGGTCTTCTGTGCCTATATCTTGTAGACTACTTCCCACTTTCTCTTCTATCAGGTTCATAGTGGTCAGATTAATGTTGATGTCTTTAATCCATTTGGACTTGAGTTTTGTGCATGGTGATAGATACGGGTCTACTTTCATTCTTCTACAGGTTGACATCCAGTTATGCCAGCACCATTTGTCAAAGATGCTTTCCTTCTTCCATTGTATACCTTTAGCTCCCTTGTCGAAAATCAGGTGTTCATAGGTTTGTGGGTTAATATCCGGGTCTTCTATTCGATTCCATAGGTCGACTTCTCTGTTGTTATGCCAATACCAAGCTGTTTTCTATACTGTAGTTCTGTAATAGAGTTTGAAGTCAGGGATGGTAATGCCTCCAGAAGTTCCTTTATTGTATAAGATTGTTTTGGCTATCCTGGGTTTTTTGTTTTGCCGTATAAACTTGATTATTATTCTCTCAAGGTTTGTGAAGAAATTTGATGGGATTTTGATGGGAATTGCTTTGAGTCTATAGATTGCTTTTGGTAAAATTGCCATTTTTACTATGTTGATCCTCCCAATCCAAGAGCAAGGGAGATCTTTCCATTTTCTGGTATCCTCCTCAATTTCTTTCTTCAAAGACTTAAAGTTCTTGTCAAATAGGTCTTTCACTTCCTTGGTTAGAGTTACCCCAAGATATTTTATGCTATTTGTGGCTATCGTGAAAGGTGATGTTTCTCTGATTTCCCTCTCTGCTTCTTTATCCTTTGTGTATAGTAGGGCAACCGATTTTTTGGAGTTGATCTTGTATCCTGCCACATTACTAAAGTTGTTTATCAGCTGTAGGAGTTCTTTGGTAGAGTTTTGGGGGTCGCTTATGTACACCATCATTTCATCTGCAAATAACGAAAGTTTAACTTCATCCTTTCCAATTCGAATCCTCTTGATCCCCTTATGTTGTCTTATTGCTATTGTGAGAACTTCAAGCACTATATTGAAGAGGTATGGAGAGAGTGGACAGCCTTGTCGTGTTCCTGATTTTAGTGGAATGGCTTTGAATTTCTCTCCATTCAATTTGATGTTAGCTGTCGGCTTGCTGTAAATAGCTTTTATTATATTTATGTATGATCCTTGTATCCCCAATCGCTCCAACACCTTTATCATAAAGAGGTGTTGAATTTTGTCAAATGCTTTTTCAGCATCCAATGAAATGATCACATGGTTTTTTTTCTTTCATTTTATTTATATGATGGATTACATTGATAGATTTGCGTATATTGAACCAGCCCTGCATTTCTGGGATGAAGCCTACTTGATCATAATGGATAATTTTTCTAATGTGTTCTTGGATTCAGTTTGCCAGTATTTATTGAGAATTTTCGCGTCATTGTTCATGAGTGAGATTGGCCTGTAATTCTCTTTCTTGGTTGTGTCTTTGTGTGGTTTTTAGAAGTCCAATGCGCTATCCTTGATATTTTTTTGTAAGTAGATTTTTCTATTCTTACACTTTACTAGAGGTATTGATCATTTCTAGAAGGCCTCAGGTGGAATTTGGGGAAATTCCTTATGTATAATATATAACTGACAAATAGGGTAATTTGATTTCTTCTCTTCCTATTTATATCCTTCTGAGTCTTTTTACAGGTGGGTAGGACAACCGACTGTTACTGTCTGTTGGCAACTTGGATAGCATTTTCTGATACTAATAGAGCTAGTCCCGAGAGATGTGGTTTCCAGACCAGATCAAACTTTATTTTTCTAACTTTTGCTAAAATTGTATGGTGTCTTCAGAAATAGGATCTTCTCATCAAGTTCTGGGCAGCAACCAAGAGCAATGGCAGTGGCCTGTTTTGTTCAGGAAGTCTCTTGGATTTGCCTGATCAACAACGTGAAGGGAGGTGCATGGGGCTTTTTGCTAGACAGTCCCTGGGTTCAGTTCAATCATTTATATATGTATCCACAGATACTTATGTATAATATGTTTATTCAAATAAGCAAAAATGCTTCCCTATGACGTTTTGTAGAATTTGTTGTATTCTTTATCCCTCCTCCCTCCTTTTCCTTCTGTTTCCTTCCCTTCTTCCTCCCCAGATAAAGTTTTTTTTTTTGCATTCTCCTTTTCGTGACACTGGTGTCCCACTATTATCCTCTCTTAGCAACAGCATCTTCATTTAGAAGGTACCAGCATTAGTTGCTACTACTGAATTCCCCCTAAAAGAGATCAAAGCAAATCTTATACTTAAAGAAATTCAATATATTGTTTTGTTGCATGCCAAAGCAAGATGTTTCAAATACAGTTTTTTTCCTTTAAAATTGGGAAAGAGACTTAGAATTGGTCAGCATATTTTTGTTTTTATATAGCATTTAGGCTGTATTTTTTTCTTGCCAAATCAATTAAAAACACACTTCTTACTTTTTATTGTTTGAACTAACTTCTACAACGTTCAAAGTTTCAATTAAAAACATAAAAATTCTTTTAAGCTTAAAATCAAAACAAAAATACAAACATCTTTTCATGCTCTGCTACTATTTAGCTATGTGGCTACTAATACTTCTTTCTGAGGCTTTATTTTCTCTTTTGGAAAATGAGGAGCTGATGTAGACCGTGTCCAAGTCCTTTGTGTGACTTAACATGACTAATGATGTCATGCTTGCTAATAGGAGGTGATAATGAATGTTTTTGATTACCTTGTTTTGTGTATTGTGTATGTGTGTGTGTGTGTTGTTTTGTTTTTCTGTTTTTGTTTTGTTTTGTTTTTGTGCTGCCCTGATTGCTAGTAGGGTTAGTAAGCATTGCCTTTCCAACACAGTCACTCTGATTAGAAGATTAGTAAAGACACAGTAGACATCCTTCCTTGGTGAGTATCAGTGTGTATCTAAAACGAGATTCTAAAAATAACATGCTGTGTTGATAACGGACGCATTCGACATTTCACGAACTTCCTTATTTAAGCATTATTAAAAGGCTCTGAAATAGTTATCTAAGAATGGAAAACAAACGTCTAAAAAATTTTAATGGGTTGCCCAAGGTTACAGAGCTAGCAATTTAGTCTTATAAGGTATTGATTAGCAGAGAGACACTGAGCTGATGTAACTAAATGTAAGTTCTTTAAGAGTCAGGGTTTCTAACTACCTTCACCTAAGACCCTTAAAAGGCTCAGACACTGATGTTAGACTACGTCTTCTGTTCTTCCTATAAGAGACCCCCACACTGGGAGCACAGAGCCCTGTGACATGGGTTCCATGGCCTTCTGTATGGAGTTTCAACACTGAAATTTAAGGAATAAAACATACAAAAGCAGATTTTCGGTTTCTCTTAAAGAAATAAAACAAAAATCAGTAACAATGGCCTTCTATTCCTGTCTTGCAAGAATGGACCAGAGTCTTGAAGTTTATTGTCTCCACTGCACTCTTGCATAGATTATTAAAGGTGCTGACATGGGCTGATTGGCACCCATAGTCTTACAAGTTGGTAAGAGGCTGCCAGGCTGGCTGGAGAGGTAACCCACAAATCTCCACAGCCAATGTCCTTGTGCTGAGTTGTTCTTAATTTTTTACTCAAGCAACTCTTTTGAGAGTGATGTACAGATTTTCTGGTTTAAAATTCTCTTTAATACTGAAGCCCAATGACAATTAATTTATCGAAAACTCCATGAGCTTTAGAATTCTGTTCTTAGGCAGTTTCACTCACTGTTTCATCTCCTGACTTCTGCAGGTCTTTTAATATATACCTGTGGACTCGGCTGAGCCACTAGAATGGGGCGGGGGTAGCTTCGGTGACTTTCACAAATGTTTAAAATAATACTCAAAAGAGAAAGGATGGAAAATGGGCAGGCTAGAACTATGAGCCACGGGAGCAGTATGAGCCCTTACCTGTTGGGAGGAGCGGATGGGGATGGACTGGGAGGGAGGTGGGGGAGCATAGGAGGGGTGGTGGGAGACCTGTGGATGGAGTATAAAATGAAATAAAAAATAAATTAAAATTTAAAAAGTATTTTGACTATTAAAAACAAATATGAGACAATACATTTCTGCTCTTCTAAGTCACTCAGTTTGTGAGATTTTTATAGCAACTACAGGAAATAAATGTCCTTCAGTCAGAATCCTTGAATATCCAGCACCTCATTCCTAGACTATTAAACTAGTGTATCTGATGTTGGCTTCTAATAAGGCCTTGGTATTGGCCTAGTCCTCCCAGGCTAGTTGAACTGAATAATTGGAGAGTGTTGTTTTTCTTTTCTAAGTCTTAAATATAGAGATCTCTTTCACCTCCCAACTTGCTGTCTATCTCTTGGCTCCCTGCGTCTACCCCATGCCCAGGCAACACGTTAAGAGCAACAGTTTCAGGAATGGACACTTTGATCAGTCAGCATCCTGAATAGATTGATGGAGCATTTATGTCATTAAGAAAGCAACTACAGCAGAGGAAGTAAAATAAAGCTCTGCTTCTGTGGAATTTTTGCTTTTGCTTTTACATATCTGAATAATATAATATAAGCTCAGCTTCTAAAACCCAACTGAGGAGAAAAACTCAGAACACAGAGTTGTTACTGAACCAGGAAGGTTCCACAAAGGCAGAAAAGAGCCTCTAGTGGGAAAGTAATGAGCATTTGATCGAAAAAAAAAATCACATCCTCAGTTGGAAATTTTCAACTATCTAAGGGTGAGAAATGAAAAAATGTCCCCTTCTTTCATTATAGAATGTTAGGACTCCATTGTCCTAAAACATGGCAATGCCCGAAAGATAGAGAGGTTGAGTACCTCTCACCTGAAACTTTTAAATCCTTACAAACTCAAATGTTTTTGAATGCTGATGTCATGTACCAAGTGGAAAATTCCATCTCTGACCTTATGATGGTATATAGTCAAAATGCAGATTAAATAAACATGTATAAAATTAGCTTCTAGTTATGCATATAAGGTCTATGTGGAACATAAATGTATTTCCTGTTTCAATTTTGGTTTCATGCCCAAAGAATCTCATTATGAAAATGCAAATACTTCACAATCCAAAATAAAAATAAAAATAAAATCCTAAAATCTGAAACCTTTCTAATCCTAAGCATCTTGGAAAGGACACACAACCTATAGGAAGCCACAGACTCAGGATTCAGATTTGTTTCTTGGCAGAGGTTGGCTCATGAAGAATGTGACTGCCTTTGAGTGACAGCTTTCATAAGCTTGAGAAATGTTGACATTGATTTACCATGCCCATCAGAGAGAGATACAGACAAGTAGAAATTGAGCTACAGGGAGACTTCAGATATGGCTGCTTCAAGACGGCCAGAGCAAGTAAAACAAGAATATACTAACATGGAAGAGGACATCTTATGGGGCTCAACCCCTAAGAAAATAACTAAGGAATGGTAATAGTAGAATAAATAGCTTTCTCCAAGGATGAGCCTCCTAATTGGTTACCCAGTACCAACTGGTTAGTCATGAAATCATGTACCTGCAAATAACACTAAATGGAGTGTCCAAGTTGTATTTATGCAAGTTTTCATATATGGAGCAATAATAATTAAAGAAAAAGAAGATATGAATTTGAGAGGGAGCAAGTTGGGGGAGGACATTGGAGGGTTGGAGATAGGAAAAGGAAGGAGCGCAAAGTATTTAATTTTTTTTTTAAAACAAACTCCTTTTTAAAGTGACTAGTGCTGGTGACACATGCCTCTAATCTCAACATTCTGGAGGCTGAAGCAGTTGGATCTCCTTCTGTTTTCTCTTCTTCCTTTCCCTCAGTATGTCTTTTTCTCGTCTGTCTATTTTGTACTCTCTCTCTCTTCTTTCTCAGTATCTTTGTTTTATACATAAATTAAGTGATGCAGGGAACAGAAAGGAGAAGATAAGAAACATGCATAATTTTAAATGCTATCAACAGATTAATATTTAGGACTTCAAATGTTTCTCAATGCATTGTTTTAGTGAAGTTTTGTGTGTGTGTGTGTGTGTGTGTGTGTGTCTGTGTGTGTGTCTGTCACATGTGTGTGGGTGCTTGAACAGACTAGAGCAAGATGTCAAATCTCTTAGAGCTGAAGCTACAGGCACTTGTAAGCCACCCAAAATGGTTCTAGGAATCAAGCGTGAGATTCTGGAAGAGCAGTATGCACTCTGAATCACAGAGTCACCTCTCCAGTTCCCAAATCTAAGAACTTCTAAATTACATTTCCTTTAGTTAGTCTGGGGGTGTCTGGGACATGAGCGTGTCAGGGCTTGGGTGGAGAGGCCAGAGAACAATGTGTGGGAGTTGGTTCTCTCCTTGCAACATGTGGGCCTCGGGAGATCAAAGCTCAGGTGGTCAGGCTTGGCAACAAATGCTTTTACCTGCTCAATTATCTTCTCAGAACCAAATACCGGGATTTTCATAAACTTTTATTAACTCTCAAAATATCTCAGAAGTATAGCTTCTTTCACATTAGAATAACAAGTTATTAAGCAAGTTAACAGTTTAATCTATGTCCGTCTCATGTGTACTAAGGCTTTGGGAAAATCATTGTCTTAAATTTTTGCAGAAGTCTGAGACAGGAGATAAGCTGCACAGGAACACATGGTCTAACAGACATGATTTCCATGTTCTACTTTTCTTTTTAAAGCCAGTAGGACAAACTCCTTGGGAGTATAAATAGGTACCTAGTCAGCTCAATAACTAAGTAGGCTTTAGCTTAGCAAGTTACCTATGGAATGAATAAAATGTCTTGGGGCAATCGGAGAGCAGCCACCTAAGCATTACCAGACAAGGCTTTTAACAGAAGAGGGGCAATACACTTCAAGCATGGCTCCCCCCTTGTTAAAAATGACAAAGCAGGAACTGAACTAATCTACTGAAATCTCCATGGCACAAAGAAGGCTTGGCTGTCTGGAAGCTGTAGGCACAGCACCAAGGACCACAAAAGCAGAGGAGAAACAGTGTGAATGAAGAAGGCAGGCTCTAGCTCCCAGTTGGCTTTTTCACAGGAGAAGGAAGCCTACCATTAAGATGGTGGATCAGACTTGCTGGGTGCTCCTTAGGCCTGTGGCTTCAGACCTAGACAGGAAGCACACTGGAGTCAATCTCCAGGACTTACCCAGTGATCGTAGGCATGGGGTACTCATTCCTAGCTCAGTCTCTAAGACTGCACACTTGGACCGCAGATAGGATTTCATTGTGCAGCTGCTTCCAACCTCCCAAACCCATTGGAGACTGGCACGGAAATGTTTTAAGTTGTTTTTATTCCATTTAAGGTTGTTAATCTTGAGATGACAATAAACTTCCTCCCACTTGTATTCTTAAGTTTTTCATATTTTTTAGGACAGCATTTTATACAAAAGTATCATTCCGTTGTATTTTCATTTATTCTCCTCATCCACTATGCTCCCCTCTTCCCTGTTCTTCCTTGTGGCTCACCCTCTTTCTTCCTCCAAATAATTCCCCTTTCCGCTTTCTTATCAAATGTATTCCATTACCTTCTCCATGACCCATCAAGAGTTCTTAAGATCTCTTCCTTCCTTCCTTCCTTCCTTCCTTCCTTCCTTCCTTCCTTTCTTCCTTCCTTCCTTCAAGAGCCCTTCTATTTTTTATGACATACATATGCATATATATGTATATAATTTTGAAACTAAGTTCCACATATATTTAAAAATATGGTGTTTGAGTCTGGTTTATTTAACCCAATATTGGTGATTTTCATGTTCAAATACTTTTCTAAAAAAGCCATAATTCCCTTTTTCTTGGTGGCTATGGGGAATCCTATTATGCATATACATCACTTCATTCATTCATTCATTGGTTGGACATTTAGGTTTATTCCTTTGCCTGGTCGTTATGAATGGTGTAGTAGTAAGCTTGCATGTTCCAGTATCTCTGTCACATACTGACTTGGAGTCTTTCAAGCACAAGAATACTATAGCTTAGTCATGTAGTCATTCTTTTATTTTTCCGAGAAAACTCCATAGATTTCCATAGTGCCTATACCAGTTCCCACCCCCCATCACTGATATGTAGGTTTATACATTCTCATCAACATTTGTTGTCACTGGGGTGACAGAATCACAGGGCAGTTTTAAATTGTAGTTTCCTGATGGAGAAGAGAGTTGAAAAAAATTCAGGTATTTATTGGCCCTCTGTCCACTAGTGTGTCCTAGTAACATGGTATTCCATCCTCTGATTTCGTCTCAAAGAATATACATCGGAAACTATCTATTATTTCTTCCTAGCAGATGCCTTCCCTTTTGTGTCGGGTTCACATGGTTACACCCAGAATAGTTATATAGTATTGCTTCTATTTGTAATTCCTCTTCCATTTTTATGCTGATCATAACACACTGTACATGGCTGTCAACCTCTTATTTCACAGGTAGTAATATATATTTTTGGTAATTGTGTAAGTATAGATATTCAGTTCTTGCATTGTGTGTGCACTTCCTGGATGTTGGAGTTGCCTGAATTTCAGACCTACTTTACAAAACTCTGTAGGTTATTGGGAAAGGCATTTTTATAATTCCAAATCTCGGTTCCTTCACCATCAGATATGTGAGTTTATACTTATATATCACAATTTTTGTAAAAAATTAAATGATTCATTAATGCTCCAGTACTCCACTGTTCTCTCTTGATATGCCATTTAAACTAAAAAATGTTTCTGTTTGAATAATTCTATTGCTGATGTTTTCTTTCGTGTTTTTTATTTAGTTGACCTGAGCTTTTCATTTTCAACATTTTCACTTTATTAAAACTCAATTTCATTGCAGATGAGGAAAGGTAGATGTTATGTGGAATATTCAGAGGAAATGAATACATTCCTAGACATATATTATCTGCCATTATTAAACAATGAGGGTGTAAGTAGCTTAACCAGATCTATAACAATAAATGTGAAGTGGTGTATGGGAAAGTTTCTCAACAGCAAAAGGGAAGATTTCAGGACAAGTTAGGGATCCAGTCACAGAGCACAAGGGAGGGCAGCAGGGAAAGGGAATACATGAGACCCAAGCATATGAAACGCCATAATGAAACTAATTACTTTGTAAGCTAAGCTGAAACATTCACAATAATAAATAAGAAGCCTCCCAACAAAGAAGAACCCAGAACTGATGGAGTTACAGGTCATCTAAAGACCTTTAGAACAGAGTTGTCACCCAGACATGAGTATTGACCCCCAAAGACTTGTGTGTTTGAATACTTGGACTCAATTGGTGGAAGTGTCTGGGAAGACTTAGAAGGTAGCCTTGTTGAAAGAGGTGTGAACTGGGAGTAGGCTTTGAGGTTTTGGAGGACACTTTGTCATTCCCAGTGTGCCTCTCACCTCCTTGTTATGGACTGAGATATGAGTTCTCTGATGGTTCTGCTGCCAGGCCCTCCCCTCATTCCACCATCATGGACTTTAGCCCCCTAGAACAATAAATCCAATTAAGTCCTTGTTTATATATTTTTTTGATCATGGTGTTTTATCACAGCAATAGAAAAGTGACTAGTACAACATGCAATGAAAATCTGAATTAATTTAATCATGGATGTAAGCTGTTTCACTGTCACACTTTAACATGGAAAAGAAGCAGGTAAAATTTTTGAAGTATATTTTATTCTTTTCAGTGTGTTTAAGAGTGAATTATATCGTTGCATTATTTCATTATACATACAATATGAAATTTTTAAGGAAACGGTATTTGATTTCTTCCTTTAATACTAAGTCTCCAAAATTTGGCATTTTGCTCTTCTAAGCATTACAACCTGCTTTTAACTCATTTCAAAGGTCAGGAGCTCCATGTATCTAGGGGCTTCTCTTGAAGACAGCCTGACTCCACAGTTACAGATCCCTACATGCCTGTGCTCTGGGTCAAACAGCTTTGGACATAACTGCTTTGTACAATATGTAATTTAGTGATACATAAGCCTTTGTGAAATTACAGTCGATACTACTCAATAAAAGGAAAGTAGAGATATCTCCACTGTATCCTGTCCTAAAATCCAGTTTATCTACTAATCTCCTCTCTGAGAACATTTGTAAATGGGAAGGGTTTTGTCAACAGAGAAATATTTTCCCCAAGCTTATTAGTGTTATTTCAGCCAGTTTTTCTTTGGAGTATACACACTATCTCAGCCAGTATGTACTTGAAGAATGAAAATGTACTTGAAAAGCAAAAAGCTTTTGATAATCATAATGATGGACGCCTTCCAGGGGTTTTTAGCCCCAGGCGCACAGGAGACCTCTAAACAGGGAAACAGATCTTTATGGGAGCCAGGCTTGCTCCACTGACTATTGCCAGAGTAATTTATGGCTTAAGATTTGGTGACTTTCTAACTAAGGCAATTCATTCCCAGAACCTGTCAAGGATGTCTACATTGCCTGTCAGTGATTATTGGTCCTGGCTCAGGGAAGCCTCTCCGACAAACCCAACTAACAGGGTGATGACCGGGGCGTAAGCATGTATTTTGCAATTGGTAAGTTGTTTCGGTGGGGTGAAGAAAATGCAGATAAGAGGCATTTTCGTGTGGCTTATAATGGGTTTTGGTTTTATTTTCTTATAATTTTATTTTCCTCTGAAGTAAAATACAAGCTATTGAATAAATTCAGAAACAAGTGGCTAGGATTGCCATGTACACCGAATCAATATCAAGGCCTTTAAGGGTAGTAAAAGAAATAATTAGGAAAATATGCAGACAGGTTTTTCTGAACTATAAGCATTTAGAAAATTACATCTGTTTGACCTACCCGCCTTTGTAGTGTGAACAAATGATACATTTTATTATTCTTTAGGCAAAGGTTTTTTTTTTTTGTCTTTTGCAAAGTCCATGTTCAGGACTCAAAGTTTAGCCGGTTCACTCATTAACTATTCAAAGTCTTTAGGAAACTCATTGATGTTGTAATTCAAGTGGATGTATGTTGATAAGTATCAAATGTTATTAGGCCTAAAAAATTTAAGCTTTAAAAAAAAGTTAAGGTTGCTACAAGGGAATAATATTGACTGACTCTTCTATTCTGGCCAACTTGAGGCCAAAAAGTGGGTCCAAAATAGTATAAAAATAACATTTCACTGGGCAAAAAGGGCTTTCTGGGATTTTGCTTGGTAGATAAAGCGCGGCACTGAAACCCTGTGCCCTAGGCAATCACTTGACTCGTCTGCAGGTCCTGATATGTGTAGTAGAGATAACTGGTGTAACAAATATCACAAGCTCGGACTGAGCCATAGTTTTGCCTAGGATCTATGATAAATACTTTAGGTTCTATAGTTCTCGAGACATTATTGGGGTTACTCTTTCCTCTTTCTCGGCTCAGTGGTTGTGCTGCATGATTGTCTTTCCACAGAAGGTCATCACATGTTTATGACATTATGGGAAGATGAAAAGAGGGACATCAGTTTGAAAGGTGAGTCATGGACAGGCTCATGGTCATATATTCCCAAAAGCAGGAAGAGGACTTTTATCTAAGCCGTCTCTTTCTTCTCAGTTCACTGCTCTGACAGAGGAACTTCCCCAAGAAGATTTAGTCATACTTACTTCACAAACCTCCAAACAGCTCTTCAACGCCTGCAGCATGATGTATAAACACCTTTGCTGGGGATTACAGACTGTCACCATCTGACCTCAACCCATCAGTCCAACCTCATATCACATTACATCCCTCCGTGTGCCCCTAGGATGTTTTAATCCACTAAACATCTCATCAGTCTTTGAATTTGGCATGCATGCTCTGTTATTCTCCAACCCTACATCTGTGGTTTGGACTTCAATTGCCCTGCCTAGTCTTTGTTGTTCTATTGAAATCTTACTCTTAATATATTTCTTAGAAGTTCTTCTTTCTTTAATTCTGCTTTTGATTGAATTACATTATATAAATACCTGATTCCTCCTCTGTAGCTTCATTTTATAAATTCCTTGAAGATAAGAACTACACTTTATTCATTTTTATTTTTTCCACGCCTTCTGTTCTTCAATCTCAATTACTGTATGTATTCATCTTAATGCTCGTTGTTAAAGAAATAGGTGCTAGCTTCAGACACACCTTAACTGTATCTCCACCTGGCACTGTTGGGATAGATCTGTAAGTGATCCACAGATTAAATGCTAGGAGGTCATTAGGAAGAAGGTTCTTGTGGGAGAAAGAGCACTGGATCAAGAGTCAAACATGTATTTGAATGCTAATTGGGAAGGCAATGAATCTAATGGTTTGACAACTGCAGATAGCCCCTCAGTCTTCTGTGTTCTCTCTTTTGAGAATAAATGCCCATGTTTTAGCCGCGCTCATGGTTGTCCAGCTGAGAAGAGCAGCTGTCATATCAGTTTTGTCATCCTAGAAACTAGATAGCAAAATTTGGGCCTCCTCCTCCCCCTCCTCCCCTTTGTCTTCTCCCCTCCCAACTTCCTCCTCTTCCTTATTCTTTCTTTTCTTCCTCTTCCTCCTCTTAATAAAGTAGCCAAAGTGATTCTTTTAAGCCTCAAGTCATACCCATGTACCCCCCCACTATTATTTATTAAACTTTCCCAAGGAATCTCATCTAACATAGTCCTAGCAACGGGCTACAATATCTTGTAATCAGGTGACTCCTTATCTCTGACGTCTTTTATTACTTCCTACACACCTCTCTGTTATGATTTCTTACTGCCCATCATACACCTAACACAATGATCTAGGGCCCTTTATGTTGATAGTTCCTTCCACGTGAATGATCTTCCTTCAGATAGTCACGGTTAATTCCCACATTCTCATTGTAAGGTGAATGATCACATATTTGCTCCAATGTTTTAGCCAGAGAACAGCATTTTCTGACACATTCCTCCATTGTTTTTGTTTGTTATTGAGACCGTCTGTTAGAATGTACACAGGAATTTATATTAACAATTATGTCTTCTACGTTATTGTATCTCCTATATTGACTACTCAATACACAAATTGAATAAATACTTTCTTCAATTTTTAATTATATGTATGATGTGTCTTAGGTGCACACACATATGAGAATGCCTACAGAGGTCAGAAGAAGACATTGAATTCTTAGAGCTGGAGTCACAGGAGACTGAGCTACACAATATTGGTGCTGGGAACTGAACTCCTCTACTCTGAAAGAGCAACAAGCACTCTTAACCATTGAGCCATTTCTCCAGCCCCCGCATTAATAGTTTATAAAACAAAAGCAAAAACAAAATACACAAGAACACTGGAGTCTTAGCACCACAAAGCAGTTCCAATAGGCCTTCGATGCATTTATGAAACAAGTAAGTTAGTTTTTGGAAAGTGAGATCTTGGTCACTGCATATATTCTAACATGGAGGTTTGACTCTGGAGGATGCAAGTCAGTCTCATTACACTTTTGATGGAGATCCTCCACTAGCTGCCCACCACTGTGGAAACAACTTCCAATTTCCTTATAAACCAAGAAATCTAGGTTTGCCTGGGTCTCTGACTTTCTCTTCCACTCTATTCTTTGCCATATTTATTTCCTCATCAGAGCCCTTGTCCTCCCTGATTTTGTTCCGGAAATGTTTCCTACCAGTCATGCTCCAGATCGTCACAGGATAGCCTCCTTACATCAGACTCACATTCATAATCTGCCACCTCAGAGAAGTCATCTCTGGACATCTGAATCTCCATCTTGTACTAGGGTGGCATGGTCCTAATGCCTAGGACCTCCATCCCTTCATCCCACCTTGTATTCTTGGTGCCATTTAGTACCACTATGCATCTATTCCTTTGCCTCTCATGACGGTTTATCTCAACGGGGAAGTCAAGTTTTGGATTGAAATCAATCATTCCTGTTTTTCATTCCTTGTTCACGTCTGAGCTGTTTCGGAGCCAAGATTGTTCAGGAACCAAAAGAAAAGGTGTGGAATGCTCATTTGAGGTCACTATCAGTGCTGAGTGATGGGAACCCAGAGGTTCAATCTATGTCCCATTAGCGGCATAATGAGTTTAAGTAAGAGCAGCTTTGCAGCTCCCTGGAAAGGCATGGATTTTGCTGTCAAACACAAGATTCATTCTCTTTGAAGGTGTGTGACCATTTGTGAAGCAGTAGTTGTAAGTCACAGGGTAGTTGTAAAATGTATACAGCAGAGTGTTTTTGAAAACATCTATTGCTGTGTTAATCATATAGTGAATTTGATATAAAAACCTGCCTCCCGTTTTTATTTCCTTTCTGTTATATTCAGGATTTTACCCAGGCATACACACTTCATCAAGGACGGTGTTCACATTCTATTTCTTTGCAACTACCTGTCTTCTTGAAGACATTTTCAACACTCAAAACTGTTTGGAAATTAGCATTTTTCCATGACACCAAGGCCACATTTTGGGAAATTCTTTCAGATAAGCCCTCTTTTTGGAAAATTCCCATTCTGTTTTTCATGGTAACCAAAGCTATTTACCCCAGGACCCAACATCTTTGGTTTTATTTTTAGAATTAACAAATGAATTAGTTTGTTTCCTGTTTCTTCTACTCACCAATATTCCACTAGCAGTCACATGACAGTCTTAAAATAATTGCATCAGTAAAGAACTGCTTGGAATTAGTAGGATACCTATAATTATGTTTCAACTAGTTTGAAAAGGGTAGGATGTGATCTTTGGTCTCCAGTGATGCGATTTGGTGAATGCCACGAAGAAAAGGAGTAGGCGAAGAGGAAATCGTCATGAAACCTTAAAAGATGTACTCAAGGTGAGAACAAAAGGTTTCTGTCGTACTTTCTTCTGTTCCCCACTGTGCCTGGCACACCCAGGAGCACATTGGACATGAATGAGTATGCCAGGATCAAGTGGATGCCAGCAGAGGAGCAAATGCTTTCTCTTTGAGATTCTTTTCTCCAAACTGTTCCATGCTTTGAGCGTTCCTCATTATGTGTGTTGTTTCCCTTCCCCTGTGAAGCCTCTCTTTGTCTGTCTCACTTCGCTTGTGGAGGAGCCAGTTCTGGAGGACATCTAGAAAATTCTGAGTGAAAAGAGGGTATAGACATGAGGCTACACTTTAATGTATTGAAGTGGAGAAGAGGTAGAGATTGAGAGAGATGGGAAACAGATACATGTACAGATATGTGCTTAATATGGTGTTTAAGTATACCCCGACCAGGTGGGTTACTAGATCACACTGTGAAGCACTAAGGTGTATGCTTATTATTTACAACTTTATGATGCTGAAATTTTATTAAGAAAACTCCAAGAAGCATTCAAATCTGGTTTTTCTACAATGATTTTGATAACTTCATTTCTTTATTTTTCATCGCTATTGCTTTCAAATATACATAAATCTTCCTCCCCCCTTTCTATATCTTCCCCTCCTGTGTGTGAAATGTGATACTTTCCAGTATTCTTAGTTTTTTCCCCCCTTGGAATCCAGACTTTTAACTTCCTCCACATCTGCTATGAAACAAAATATTGATTAATGTGACTTGTAAGTTTAACCATTTAAGTAGTCATTGACCAATTCCTATTCATGAAATTTTTAGAGGTTTTTTTTTAAATTATTTTTTCCAATCTCTCTCTTCACTCTGATTTTTTTGGCTTTTGAAAAGATTAAGGAAAATTACTCCAGCTGTAACCTTCTCAACCACATCTGAGACTTGCATTCCAAGGCCTTTGACTAAAGTCAACTGAGACTCACTTGGAGATAAAAATGTTTTTAACTTTGTTATCTTTGTCACTTAAAAATTATGGTGTGATATAAAAATGTACAAAACCAAATAATGTCCAGAAGGGAGTTTCCAGTTATGTAGACCAATAACTACACCAAAGAATAACTAACAATAAATCATGGATTAATACTTGGTGGTTCCACAGGAAGAAAATATACTTTAAAAAAGTAATCCTCAAGGGTCTGATACTCTGCCTTAGTATGATTAAAATAAAGAATAGGAGGATAGGTAATGGTGAAGGGGTAATCTGACATTTCCTCAATCAGAGAAGGACACGAGCTTCTAACACATGCTATTCTCACAGATGGCAATAAGATTGGAACCTCTTTCTAGCTGTGCTCAGTAGTGATCTAAACACACACACAACAATGGACAGACTCTCCTTCAAAGCACCCACCTTACAGAGGCATACTTAATCCAAAAATATCACCATGTTCAAAACTGTGGAACTGCCTTCAAAGTCGACATTCTACTATTTGGAATGCCCCGAATATCTGCAAATAGTATTTTGGTGGTGTGTTTGACATTTGTAAATATTAAAAATCTTTAAGTATTGAATCTCATATGAAAAGTGCAACCTAGGGAAATGTCATTTTGTTGATTTAAGAAAGAAAGAAATTGGAGGTATTTTGAATTAATTTTTCAGAGTAACTCCACTGACTGTGAAATATCCTTAGATGATATTGAAGTTGAGGGGGAAAAATAAACTTCAGTAGTCTATGCATATGGCCTTCAGCTAACATAATTTTGAGGGGAACAATAATAATAATTTGGACATTTTATGTATTCTAATTTTATCAGTATTTTATGAAGAATCTAGTTTGATTGTTTATACTTGTGACTCTGTCTCCCCACAGATAAAATAAGAAAATTATGCCTGAAGGAGTTTATTTCATATTTCATAATTTTTACTGAATTTGTTCATTGACATTTTCATACATGTGCAAAGTACATTCTGATTACCCCTACCTCCTATCTGTCTAGGATCGCTCTCCTCTATTACCCATGGTCCTTCCTACAGCTCCCTTTTCTGAGTCCATCTCTGTTTGATTTTTATGACCCACTGAGTTTAACCAGGGCCACTGATGTGACCATGAGTGTGGAAATGTTCACTGGAGTCTGGTGGGCTCACCCATGGTTTCACAGCTGCAGACAGTGATTTCTCCAGTATCTATTGGTTGTCAACAGTTAACCAAGAAAGGGTGTGCCCTTTGAAGCTGCCTCTGATCTATCTGTGATTGACATTGAGTCTAGTATATGTCCATTTCAGATAGCAATAGAGGCTGTAAGATCACGATTTCATTGTCTGTGCCATGCTCAGAAGAGAACATTTCACAATCTTTTTCTCTACCATCCATTTCCTACATTCTGTCTGGCTCCTCCTCCACCGTAATCCCCTGGCTTTACATAGGTGGCACAAATCTCTTTTTTTTTGAGTTGAGCTCTCAGCAGTCACTAATTCTCAGCACCTAGAGCAGCCATGTGTCTCTGCATTCACTGCTCTTCTTTGAAAAGAGAAGCTTCTCTGGTTAGGACTGGGAGAAGCAATTGTTTATGGGCATAAACACAAATAATAAGGCAGGATTGTAACCTGGCAATTTTACTAAACAATTTAATTAAGTAGCTTGTAAATAAATTAATCCCGAGGATCTCCTGAAGCATGGGTTTCTGTAGCTAGAAGTATTCTCCATTCCTCTGGTCCCACTGTACACATTTTTCTCTGCCTGCCTCTTCCTAAAGTCACTTACAAAATAACCACCCTGAAGCTTATTTTCAGTTACAATTGTTTAGCCAATGTCTTAGGCTTCACGCTGGCTAGCTTTACCTATTAAATTAATCCATTTCTATTAATCTGTGTATGGCCACGAGGCTTTGGCTTACTGGTGTGGCATGTTACTCCATGGGCAGCTACATGGAGTCCCTTTGACTCTACCTATGATCTCTTCCTCTATCTCTGTTTGAATTTCCCACCTGGCTTTACTCTGCTAAGCCACTGGCTAAAACAACTTTATTCACCAACCACTAAAGGCAGAACATACACAGAAGGACATCCCACAACAGGTTTCCGACCAGATTTACAGTACTAGGTATAAATTCCCTCTTGCAGAACAGATCTTGAATCTAGGTAGACAATGGTTGGTTACCTTCATAACGGCTTTACCAGCTTGTGACAGTAGGCACACCTTGCCTGGCAGATTGGTATTGTAGTTCTTGGAGTTCACAGCTGGGTAAAACTGTCCATCCCTTTAGATTTTGTAAGGATTTTATTTTTGTAATGTATAAACTAAATATATCATAATGTATAAAATGATGCTGTAATTGTTCTAGAAGTTTCTGATCAAAATCCAGACAGAAATTCTCTTGGAAAAACCTTTGTCCTGTGGCAAAATACCAGCTCATCCCAACATCAGTGCAATTTTATCAATCCTAGATGCTCTATATTCAATATCACCATTTTACAGATGGGACAAGTACACAGCTGTATTTCCACATGGTATTATTATTCATAAATAACAATTATATATAATATCTTCAGTATTGTGCAGAATAATTAATCAACCAAATTCTTCCTCTTGATCCTGTTGTAGGTTTAATGATGAACCCACGTGCTACATGCTAAGCACAACAGACTTCCCTGAGGAATGGGAAAATGCCTGGCTTTTCAAAGTAAAAGTCAAATACACCAAGTACAATCAGTTTCACTACTGAAACAATCAGTACACTATAGTTTCAGCTGAGTATCCTCTCCTTTTTCTGGTTTGATTCTTTTAAAAGTAGAATCAGTGAGGTTTGACGACATTGAGGGGGGTTGGGTGGGGTGCGTGTGTTTGTCTGTCTTGTGCTGGTCTGTTAGTGTGGCAAAAGACTATAGGAGGCAGTGTTGAATGACCCCGTTTTATGTCTACACAGATCTCCATAGTGAAATAGATGCCTGGCTCTTGAAGCTAACTTCTTAGTCTGGTGGTATTTTGATTGACAAGGGCCCACATAAGAATGGACTACACTGTCTTAGGTGAAGTCACAGAAGCTATGATGAAAGATGAACAGGGTACAGAGGGTGGGAGAGAGATCTACACAAAACCATCGTCACCTGGGGAGGAGTAGGGACTATAGAAATTCCTGTGCATTAAACCCCACAGCCATGTAATGAATTCTTTGAGTCATATTTTCCCAAACTAAATTCACCCTGATCTCTTTAATATTCTAAAAGAATTATAAGTTTTCTTAATGAGTTGTTTTTCTTTGGCATTCTCAAAACACTCAGGTTTTGTAAGCTCTAGAGCAAACTGCTGAGGGTTATATTTACATAACTTCCATAGCCACTTTGTGAATTTCTTTATAATTAAAGACAGTTTGACAAAGAATGGGCATTGTGGGTCTTTTTCCTCCCCATTTTGCCCCATTTTGCCCCTTTTCAATTTTTTGTACTGTAGAGTGACGGCTGAGAGGTATTTCCCATGGCCAATCCACATCTGTCTGTGAATGAAAACGCATCATCCAGGGCTTGGCTAAATTTAATGAGTCCGCTTTACCTGGAATTGAGGATGTCATAGACTAGAACAGTGTAAGCGGGAATGAGCGATAATGGAAGGACTTTGAAAAAAACTCTTGCTGTTCAAATTTTCTTGTCTTTATTAAATTATTTTTCTCTCTTTAAAGCCGTACCGTCATCTGTTTCCCAGGTGGAACTTATTTGAGTAATATAGCACAGGTGTGCCTGGTTGTACTCAGCAGATGAATTCCTGAAAAGCTGCCTTTGATAGAATTTTTTATAAATTGAATCCCATTTTCCTGTAGACTTGTATTATAGTAACAGAAGCCATTATCCACATTTGACTGATTTTCAATTGGCAGAGTCCTCTAACACTTGAGCTTCAAGTTTCTCAGCCAAATCTCTATGTCAAGCAGTTAATGATCTGGAAATAATAAGCACTTATGTGAGCTAGGGGAGCACTATACTTAAAGGGAATTTGATTGTATTCCTCTGGAAGTAAAGAATCTTTATTGCATTGTGTAGATTTTCACTCCTGGAATTCTCTACTGTCAGAAGTATTCAGGAGGATGTGGTTCAAACTTCTCTTTTCGTGTAGATGGAGAACAGGCCTTGAGCATTTTTTTTCATGTAAGAACAAATTATGGAGAAGGAATATCCATTTGGGGACTGATGAGCTTGAATCCAGATGTCTTCTTCCTACTGTACTGTTAGGCTTTGGGCAAGCAATCAAAACTTTCTGAGTCCAGATTCCTCATCTGTAAGAGAGGGGCAAGATGATCCCATTCAGGGATGTTAGAGTCATTAAATTAAGTGTATAAAACAATGATACAATGCCTAGAATATAATAAGGATTAAATGAATGTCTCCTAGTCAATTTTTCTTTAAATATATTGTTTGAAAGATGTGTAAGATATATATTAAAGCATACGTTTTGCTTGAAACAAGAGTGTATCAGAAGATGCAGTCTTTCTAAAATTTTTAAACATTTGTTGTTGTTTGTATTTTTGGAGACAGGGTTTCACTATGTAGCCTTAGTTAGCCTGGAACGCATTACATAGACCAGGTTTGTCTGAAACTCACAGAGAACTGCCAACCTCTGGTTCCTGAGCACTGGATTAATGGTGTGTGCTCTCACTACTGGCTTAATTTTTTAAAATTTCCTTCCACTTTTCCCCTTTTATTGAAAATAGATTCTTTCTCATACATTATATCCTAATTGTAATTTCCCCTCCCTCTACTTTTTCCAGTTCTTCCCCACCTCCCCTCTTATCTGGATCAACATCTGCTTCCTTTCTGTCCCTCATTAGAAAAAAAACAGCCTTTGAAGAGATAATGACAAACACAACAAAATAAAAGATAAAGCAAAAACTATGCATCGAAGTTGGACACGGCAACAGAAGAAAAAGAGTCTGAAAGCAGGCACAAAAGTCAGAGACTCACTTGTTCCCACTTGCGGGAGTTCCATAACAATACGAAGGTGGAAGTTATAGTACATGTCCAGAGGACCTGGTGCAGACCCATGTAGTCCCTGTGCATGCTGCTTCAGTCTCCGTGAGCTCATGTGTACTCCTGGTGTCCTTCATCCTTTTTGATGCTTGCAATCTCTGTGGGATTTCTTGAGCTCAAAAGTGAGGTATTAAAAGTGTGTGCCACCACTCCTGGCCTATGTCTTTAAGTTTTTGGATTTTTAAAAAAATTTTAATATTTATTTATGTATTTATTTGAGTTTCTGAGACAGGGCTACTCTCTAAAACAGTCCTAGCTGTCCTGGAACTCACTCTGCCGGCAAGACTGGCCTTGAACTCACAGAGATCTACCTGCCTCTGCCTCCCAAGTGCTGAGATTGCAGGTGTGTGCCACCACCACCCAGGCTTCTTTTAAGAATTTTGAACATGGAACTATACTCATATCATTTCTCTCTCTTCTTCCCCCATATTCTCCCATGCCCCGTACTCCCTCTCAAATTCATGACCTCTCCTTTAATCATTATTGTTATAAATACATACATACATGTCCATTTAGTGCTGATGGTATGTGTTTTGGGTTGACTTCTTGAGACTGGATAACTATGGAGGGTAGGAGCTTGTCCCAGGAGAAGACTGATGCTTCTTGTTTCAGCAGTCATTAATTTCCTGTAGCTCTTTAGCTAAGGATGGGAGATTGTGAAATTTTCATGATAGCATACCAACTGTTGTCCTTGTGCTAATCCTGTTTAGGAAATCATACTGTTAAAATTTCATGAATTCAGCTCCCCTGTCACTTGCAGAACTTACCATCATTTTAGGTAGAACACATCTGGTAGTAATGTTTTAATATGAAAATTCAGATAGGTTTTTTTTCATCAATTCATTATCACTATAAAAATGTCTTGTACTTGAATGCGTACAAAATCTCCACATGTATATTCATTGGCATCTATTTCTCATTCATACATCTGAAGGTCAGCTGATGGCTCTGTTGATACTAGCTGGGCTTTGCTCCAGAAATGTTCTCTTCTGGTCTTTTCTACAGGTCAGGCTTGCTTCTTGGTTCAACTCAGGTCTGTTCTACAAGTTTCTCATTCTTCTAGGACCAGCAGGGTACCTGGGACATGTTTTTACCTATCAAGTTGTTATGACATTCTCTGAGAGATCAGAATAAAACTTTGATATCTTTTGAGGATAAGGTTTGCCCCTGGCTTCCTTCTTGTCATTTAGCCCAAATACCATTCTCCAAAGCATGTCACATGGCCAACTCTACCAAAAGTGGAGTGCAGAAGTAACTCCATTACAGGAGAGGAAGTCCTAATAGTAAGGAATGGAGTATGATTTCCAGTAGCAAAGGGAACAGTGATGCAACTATCCATAGCCTCAGAGATGGCATATCTACTTCAAAGAAGAACACGCTCCTTCCTGTCATACCAACTAGACAATAAACTGCTGGGGACAAAAATAATTGTTGTTTCATTTCTAACTCTATTTTTAGATCCTGGTCTGGAGATTTGCAGAAAAAAATTAGATAAAAAATGATATTCTGTAATGTTTCAGTTAATATTAAGAAGATTAATTATATTAATATTTCTGGCTCAGAACTGTACAGGAAAAAACACTAAAAATACTAACCCCACAAGTTTTGTGTGTTTGTGTTTTTGAAATTGCTGCTTTATTCTAGAATTCGACATGCATTCACCCAAATGTGAAGTTGACAGTCAATATTCAGAACAGGCCAGAGGTTATGGAGTTGGCCCCATCAGTCAGCAGGAACTTTTATGCCAGTGTAAACCTTTGCTTAATTAGACTGGCCTGACCAACTCAGAATGGAGAGCCCATCAGTAGCAGTGAAATATAGAATGTAAATGTCAGCTCTGTGAATGCTGAGCTGGTTTGAAATTTAGATATGGTTTCTAAACCAATTGCCCTTTATTATTTGTCCTGTTAACAAACAGAGATGGTAAAGGGAACATTTTAGGGTCACCTGAAGAGAAAGCAGAACCCAAAGGCTTTGGGAAGGACTGAGCAATGGGGGAAGGAAGGACAGGAAGCCATGAGGCTAGTGCCTTTCCTACTATGCCTGGTCCAGGATCACGAAAACTTCCAAAACATCCTTCAGATTTACCTCAGGGCCAGCCAATCCCCTTTGTGTGCTACTTAACATTATCTTTCAGATAATCATAGTGTATTTATGTAATTAGACTAATTGTGGGTAATTGTGTGTTGATACTATATAATTATGAAACCTAGCCTCCAATACTGTGGCACAATATGTAGGCAAGAGACACCGTGGGTGCAAAACAGCCACTTGATCTTTCTTCCCATTCAGAAATTTTCTCCTTTCCAGGTGCCAGAAAAGAAGTACAGACCTTTTTGTAAATCCATTATCTGCAGAACAAGGTCCCTGACAAACACATTTGCAGAAAAGCAACGGTTTTCAGAGCCTTGTGTTTTGGCACTGAAAGTCAAAACCATATGCAAGAGGAATGCGGCTTTGTCTCTGGAATTGACAAGGTGTATTTTTTTTCTATACATAGCAAACAATGGAGCTGATTTGCAGCCTGGCAACCCATTCTCTTCTCTTGAGCTGTCTCACAGAGGAAACTCTACAGAGCTCTTCACTATCCTGTCATCAACCCGAGCTACTAGCTGTTGCATGGAGGGCTGCTTGTTTGTCCCGGTTGCCCAGCTAGCTTTGCCCCGAAATAATCACATGAATACTGTATTAATTAAATCACTGCTTGGCCCATTAGTTCTAACTTCTTATTGGCTAACTCTTACATATTAATTTAAGCCATCTCCATTAGTCTGTGTATCACCACATGGCAGTGGTTTAACAGCTAATGTTTTGCCATCTCTGATAATGGCAGCTCCATGGCTTTTCTCTGACTCTGCCTCCTTTCTCCCAGCATGCCATTTAGTCACCACCACCCCCCCACCGCCACCTAAGCTATGCCCTATCAATAGGCCAAGGCAGCTGTTTTATTCAATAAAAGCAACACATAGACAGAAGGACCTCCCACACCAACTAGCTTTAAGTTTAGGGGTGCTGGGAGCTCTTTCTCTTACAGAACATGTCTGGTATGGGCTAGAACACTAACACCATTTTCTCAGGTTCATTCTTCCATTGTTGAGTGCTGTTGAGTCAGGTCAAGCACTAACTTGAGCGCTGACCCTACTGAAGCCTCTGTTTTGTACCATGCTTGTGGACTGGGCACTGTCACTCTTCCCACTGCACAGATGAGCAAGCTGAGGCTCTGAGAAATTATGAAACTTCACCAAAGTCCCATAGCAATTGAATTCAGATTCTCTTGAGCCCAGACCTTAATTACAGCAATCCTCTGGATAAAAGTCATCCATTAGTGCATGTGGACCTTTTGGTTGTTGGAACTTTTCCATCTAGAATTTTTTTTATTCATGCATTTTTGTCACTGACTGGTTTTTTACAATGGGGCAGGGATCAAATGAGGATAGTGTAATTGGTGCAGGGCACTGACCAAGAGATGTTGGAAGTCACGGGGTGGAGGTTTAGTTGAAGACAGTGTTGGAGGGGAAGGTAAAAAGGAATAGGAAGACTCCATGTGCCAGGACCCAGTTGTGTCTGCAGTATGTGGGACACAGAATCATAGACCAGTAAGCCAGCATTGTGGGTGCAGCGCAACTTGTTTTCTGTCTATGTCCTGACTCTCAGTAAAACTCTGGCGCTGTAAGACAGGTATATAGGTACTAGACAGATAGAGATAGGCCCTGGGTGAGGGTTGGGTATTACCTTACATGACTATAAAGACCATGGATTATGAAAATGAATGATGCTAGACAGATTAAAAACAGATGCACAAACATAACGCAGAAGTGACACATGGTTTGAGACAAAGACCCAAAGCCAGTCCATGTGACTCCCCAAATCATAAAGCTGGTATGCAATAAACCTTTTAAAATCTCACTGGTTTTCCGTTCCCACCGTTACTTACAGTCTTTGAGTGTTTATCTTTGCATTCATAATCACTGATGTACTGACTCTAGTGACTTCTCTAAACTACAAAAATCCAAGACCTAGAAAAGAAAAGAAGATAAAAGGCCTACTTAGGTCTCCAGGCCATTATCCCAAGGCTCTTTCAGCTCATTCAAGAGGTTCATATAATTATTTTATTTGTGGACAGCCAAAACACTATGTGAGTGCATTGTGATATTCTCCTATGTGAAGAGCAAGATATATTTTAATTACAAGTTCAGAAGGAAAATGCTATTATGCCAAAATAACTGATGTATATTATAGCATAGCATAGGTATCTTAAAGCGTAGCACTAGGAAGTAGGTGACTTGAAAAGCCCTATGAAGAATATAGAAAATAGCACCTTCATATTAAAGATAAGCAATCATATTAGACTCAGCTTTCTGAAGTAAAATTAGTATGAGATATCCTTGTTGTTCTTATCATAAAGTTGTCTCTTTGGTGTAACTCCAAAAGCTGGGCAGATAAATCAGAGGTCAAAGGTCTAACTGGAAAAGCTGTCTCTGCCACCGCAATGGGAAATTTTTTCCTACTAACTGAATAGCCTTCTTCCAGGAGCCCTTGTAGTGCGGTTGGGATGAGGATCATAAAGGGGTGGGAACAAGAGTAGCTAATGCCGATGTCTTTATAATGGATACTCTTCAATGCTTGAGAAAAATGACAAAAAGGCGAGTTAGTGGGCAAGGCCCCTGCAAGCTCTCCCGTGTGGTAGTATCGTGTAGAATCACTGTGTCAAGGAGGCATCTTCAATAGTGAGAATCATATTGGGAACTCTGAAGATGATAAAACAAGTGGGTGTCATATCCTTAGGTCCAGTGAGGGGAGCAACGCTGCCCCCCCCCTTTTTGAAGAGAAGTTAGATGCCTGATTTTTAAAACTTAGAAATGAATTAAGCTGTTTCAAAATTTAGTATATGTTAATAAGTGAAAACGTAAGTCCAAATAGAATGTCAGATTTGAGTGTTCGCTTGTTGCCTTACAGCCACAGCTTCGGAAGCAGCTGTTCTAACAGGGCAGTTCAGACCCATTATGCCTAAGACAGGACCAAAGAGCAAGATGTGTGGGTGGCTTGTGGGGAGCCTCTTAACAAATTCAAATTGTTTTGAAGACACATTTCTTCCCTGCCAGAAAGGAAATACAGTATTGGTGTGGAAGACAGGATTGCTTAAAAAGATGATTGGCTTGCAAGGTAGGAGTTTGCATCTTGGTGACTCTAGCTTTTGCCTTGGTTACCTAGAAAGGGTCTTTCTTCTCTCAAAGGGTCTTTGAATCTTTACTTCAAAGATGGAGACTCCCTCCCCTGCTTTGCCAACTTTATTGGTTTACTGATGATCTGTAAGTGGATGCTATGTTAACAAGGAACTTTGGAATCTGTAACAACGTCTTCAAGTAAAAGCAAATGTAAAAAGTCTACTAAGTCAACTTTCTATGTGAATATAGTGACATAGTGAACAATGCAGTAAAATCAGAACTTAAGTTTCTGGATTTTAACATTATTAGTTACACTACCTTTAGCAATATTTCTTTGTTTTTAGGTTCACTTTCTTTATTAACAAATGGAACAACAGTGCTTTTTTATGATGTGAGGATGAATTAAAATCGTCTATCATACGTCATTGAGTGTTACAGTAGATGATAACTACTCTCCTACTCATCCATTATCTAGATGATAACAAAAATCTCCTTTCTAAATATACAGCTTATGTCACAGATTTAGGAGATAAAATTATACAAATGATTAGCATTATTCCATATTTCTGGAAGGATGGTATGTTAAACAAAAACTAAAAGGTTTAGTAGATGGACAAAAACTAAAACAGATACACTTCGGGAAGTTTGGGACAAAGTTTCAGTCAAGGTGTGACTTGACTTGGTCCCTTGTACATGAGAAAGTCCTCAAAAGATGTGGATACTGGAAATGGTTTTCATAAACTGGGAGGTAAGGACAAAACCTAGAAAGAAAGAAAGAAAGAAAGAAAGAAAGAAAGAAAGAAAGAAAGAAAGAAAGAAAGAAAGAAAGAAAGAAAGAGGGAGGGAGGGGTGAGGGAGGAAGGGAGGGAGGGAAAGGAGAGAGGAAGGGAAAGGAAAGAAAGAAAGATTAGATTACATGCAGAGAATATCAGGAAAGGCAGGGCACCTAGAATGTGAAAAATAAAGTCTTAGAGATGATGAGAAGATCTAGAACCCTACAAGGCAGGCAAGCCTTGGTTGTATCTCTCTGCAGTTTGCTTTAGTCTATGGATTATGTGATGTTATCCTAAAAACTGACAGAGAAGAATCACAATCAAACTAGAACAAGAAGAATGGATAAATGAGGAGGGGTACTAGGGGCTGAGACAATCCTTGGAAAGCTATGGTACCAAGATGGCAGCAGTTAGGCAAGCTATAGCTCAGGAGGTGCCCTAATCATCTCAGGGACCAGACTGGTGCAAGACTTTGTGCATCTGTAATAAAGAGATATCTTGGTGTAATATTTCCAAAGGAAACGTTTTCTTTTTGCTTCTGAACTCCTTTTAAAACCGCAATTATTTTGGTCAATGAAGGAGAGTGTAGGAGGCTATAATTGGCTTTCTGAGCACACCAATTTTTAAGATGGTTGAGCAGGGAGACCAGTGATAATAGATTCCATCTTATGAACTTCTGTCTGAAGTTTCTGGTGGCTTCCCTAGAGATAATAGTATGTGACTTCAGTACGTTCCATCATTCTAAAATAGAGCCGGCATTCTTTTATTTTACTCTAAACCTTACACTAATCAGACCTCATTAGTGTGGCCAAAAGGGATTATATTAAAACTCAATAGTAAAATGTTAACATCTGTTGTGGTCTTGAGTTTTATTGGAAATTTCAAGCTTTTAGATGAAAAAAATATCAACCTGAAAGCAGAAGTCCCTGGTATGGCTAAAGTGACTTTGTCTTTCTGACAATGCTAGAGGAGAATGGGAGATAAATTACATCTTTAGGGAAGGATAAGAAAAGAATTGCATAGACTTTTCTGCCCTAAATATAGGCAATAGTCTCTGGTCAGGGTTGGTGTGTGTCATATAAGTTAGTGTTTCTTTAGAGAAAATAATTTTGCTCATCTAGTTCTTTAGTTCCATTTCTCAAGCTATAGGAATCAGGGCCCCGATACAAAACAGATGGCCCCTGTGATGGGGTTACTTCCGGAAGATGTGATGAAGAGATTATTATGGATCTGTGGACAAGATGAAACAGTTAAACACCTTGTTTCCATTAAGAGCCTGGCCCTGGAGCCATTATCAACAATGCGTCTGAAGAAGGATGGAGAGATGACTTGAACCTAGGGTTGTCAAACAAGGAGGGAGCCATATGTGGCTGCTTCATTGTCAACCTGATCACATGTAGAATCCCATAGGAGACTAAATTATACCATTGGGTGTGTCTATACGGGCATTAGAAAGAGGATTAACAGAGAAGAAAGACATGTCCTGCATGAATGTGCCACCAGTCCTTGGCCTAGGGGCACAAGATGCGCTAAATGAGAGGAAGGATAAAGGCAGAAAATGAATTGGTCACTAGCATTCCCCTTGTTTCTGCTTCATGACCCACCATGACATGAACTGCTCTGCCCGCCCTACCATGCCCACTCTCCCATGAACCGTGTAAAATGGTGAGCTAAAATATATTCTTCATGCCTTATTATCTTAGTCAGAATTTTATCACAACTGAGAGGGTAGACAATACACTATCCACGACTTTAGTAGAAAAACCTGATCATAGCTAACTCATGATGTGACTGAGTGGTAACTGGAAAAAGATTAAATGCTTTCTTTTTCCTTTACTCTAGCTCTCATGGGCTTCTGTGGGTAATGCTATTGGACAAACTCATCTGGAATCCAGTGTGCACATGGATGTGGCAAGGTATTTTATATAGATTAAATTCCCTGAGCACAAAGAAAGAAGAAGACAAGTAGCTGTCTGTATCAAGACTGTTATAAACTATCCCATATTTAGAATTCATGAGCTGCTGATACCACCCATGCTGATGGAGTGGTTAAATATCTTATTTTAGAGTGAGAAAGTCTTTTATTTCTCAGTTTGCATTCATTAACATTGTGGAGTTTGCACATCTATGAAGCTTTCTTCATAATTTATTTATTAGAGACAAGGTTCCATAAAATCCAAGCCAGATTTGACTTTTCTATGTAACAGAAGATGAACTTGAACTTACAATTTTCATACCTTCATCTACAGTGTGTTATGATTACAAGCATGTGGCACCATGCCATATCCAGTTTTAGGGTGTCCTGGGACTTCAAGCAGACTAGCCAAGTCCTCTACCAACTGAGTTACAATTTTAGCCTCAAAAATGCTTTTATGTAGATCCCCCTCTTTTAATGTAAATTCTCATTTGCCTAGTTTTATTCTCCCATCTTGAAGGTATCATTTCCCTTCCTATTTATTTCTGTACAATGAGATAAAAAAAAACACCTACTCAACTGGATTGGTGTAGGTATAAAACTGAAGTAGCTGCAAAAATGTTATACAGTGAAAACATTAGATCCAAAACTTGTTTAGTCCAAAGATCAAGTCTTCTAATCATACTGTAATTTGAGTTTGAGAGATTACTCCCATAGATGGAGCAGGTTGGTATGTTAGTAACTTTTCTCCTTTCCGAAACTAAATGCTTACAAGAAGCAACCGGAATGGAGAGATTTATTTTAGTTCAGATTTTATGACAGGAAAGGTGTGGTGACTGGGGCTCCCTTCTCAGCACAGCAGTTTGCTATAGTACAAATCGTCGCATCTGTTGTGATAGATTAGAAGCAAAGAAAAGAAGGAAGTGGAGTGAGTTAAAGCTTGAAGAACTGGGCATCAGCAGTCAACTTCCTCCAGCAAGGGTATACAACCTAAAAGTCCCGCATCCTTCTACATCAGCACTCCTACCTATGGATTAAGTATTCAAACACATGAGCTTGTGTGAGACATTTTACATTTAAACCACAGCAGTTGGTATAATTGATTGATACTATTACGGTATTTGAGACAATGAAATAAAAGTCCTTGACAGTTTTAGAGTCTAGAAATTAATTTAGGCCCATTATATATGGCGTTGTTAAATTCTTTACAGACAATATAATCATTGCTTTGTACGTTCAACTTTTAATTCTCTTCAGACAAGAGTTGAAGAATGAATTGGTTTGCATTTCCTCCATTAAGATGTAAACTTCATAAGGTCACTGACTTTCCTTTTGTCTGCTGTATTTCTTATTTCTGTCTCAGTATAAGGATTTATTTGTAGTGACTGAATAAAAATTATGGATTTTGAGAAAGTAAAAAAGAAAAATCCTTAGAAGCACAGTGGTTTTCCTCCAAATGGATGCTAATTTCAAAAGTATCTTGGAAGAGAGGGCTTAAAAGGCTGGAGGATACTGTTGAAATATTGTAGTTGTCTGTAAAATGTTGACACATGTCAAAGATATGCTAGTAGGTGCGCCATCTGGGAGGCAGAGGGCTGGGCTTCAGTTCTAGGAGCCATGACTCCCAAGGGAAGGTGAATTGAGTATTGCTCAATGTGTGAGAATGCCATTGTCCTTGTTGGCTCCAGCCCTGGCTGAATAATTGGGCCACCTTCCATCTGAACCTCAAAGTACATCCTTTTTTGTTGTTTGCTATATTTTAAGGTTTATCAAAGATCAAGTTCTGTGCTTCGTCAGAATTAGTGGGTTAAAAACTTGCTTTTGTTTTTAATTTAATCTGTTATGGAAAAAAACAAGGACTGGATTCAAGTGGGTGGATTTAGTTACCTATTCATCAAATTACAGGTATTGATTGCAAGTTACTACACTTTAGCATCTGATACCCTTAAGATGTTTAAATGCCACTATCTCGTTTCTCCTAGGGGTTAGCATTCCATAGCAAATGCGTTTCCTAACTGGTTACTCCCAGAAAAGCAACATTTGAAGCATTTTTAATAAATTTCTACTGGAGACCCTATAATTTTCAATTTCCCATGAGCACTTAACAGTGGCCAAGGTCACTCTAACACATAAATATAAAACTAGTTCACATAGATCATTCTCTTTATCTTCAGATGATTTTATAGGCTGTTTTCCTCCTTGAAACTTATATTCACCTACTCAACTATCTATCCAATATTTTGACGTGAAAACTGAATGATTTTAAACTTACTATATAAAAACCACAACTCTTGTACTGGGGATAAAGGTGAATGATAGCGTGCTTGCTGAATACATATGAGGCTGTTGGCTCAGTTCCCAGTACTATTAGAAATAAGAAAGTTGAGAAGTAAATCTCAATCAATCAATCAATCAATCAAATAAGCTGTTGACTTTTCCCAATTCAGTAAATTTCTTTCTTCCAGTTGTCAATAAATAATCATTGTTGCCATTTTATTCTATTATTTATTTTGTACCCTATCTACATAAAGCTCAATATCAAATCAGTTTGTCTTTCAAAATATAATACTGAACTGCGTGGATCCTTGTATTTCACCCCGAAGAAGCAGAGGAAGCTTTCTGCTTTCATCTTTGCCTGCTCTTAAGTCTGCTCTCAGTACAGTTGCCAGCTTGTCCTCCAGAAACCTCAGTCAGGATGGTACCCCTCTTGTCTCAAAGTCCCCCACATCACTGCCGCCCTTCACTCTCATATCAAAGGAAGTCCTCACAGTATGGGGAGACATTTTGCCTTCCTTTCCATTCCTAAGTTATTTCTTGCTTCTTTCCTCATTTCCTTTGTTACACTGCTCTCTATTCCACTCCCTGTGGTTCTAGGAACATTCCTAGGACGGTTCCAACTCACACATTTCTTTTTTCCTGCTTCTTGTTGCCTTATTCCGAATGTACTCCCTTATTCATACTAAGTGGTGTTATCTTGACAACTTTCCCTTAATCACCCTGAGAATTTGTGTATAATTTATTCTACACAAATGTTGCTAAACACCATTTGGTGAATAGCGTACTTACTTGTTCGTTGCCTGTCTCCCTCACTGAACTGTCAGCTCCTTGTGGGCATGCACTTGTCTTTATTCACCATTGTATCTATACCACCTAGATCTGTAAACTCTGTGTGTTCAGTAAAGAACTGAAAAATTAAGGATGCTTGCAGTGAAATTCTTTAATGAGAGAACACCTTCTGAAACCTTCAGATTGCCTGATACAAGTCTATGAGTATTGTCTGATTGCTCTAATACATAGACAGTAAGGTCACCTTGGCTCAGTTAGAAAGTTTAGAAGATGAATTCCACATCTGAATAGAGCCTGGTTTGCAGGTACTGAAGGCAATTACCTACTCAGAATTTGGGTTTCCTCTTACCTACCTTCTTGCTTCTAAAACATTTCATGGTGGTTAAATGGAAGTTAAAACATTTTTCTCAAATTCCATATTGAGTAAATTATCTCCATAATTTTCTAGTAAAATATTTTGTAGACATCTCTCTGCTCAGAAACCATGATGAATGAATAAAAGAAATACTGAAAAGATAACTAAATATCATTGGGAAAAATATGCCAAGGAGGGGCATAGTCCTAGATGAGTGTGTGAAGTAAAGAATGTGAAAATTATCAACTTGTTTAGTGAATGGCTGTGTCTTTCACATAAGATAGATTTTGGATAAAGAAATGATAGCTCATAGTCAATAACTTGTCGATCTTTCGAAGGACCCATATTTCGTTTCCAACATCCACATGGTGGCTCATAACCACTTGTAACTTAGCTCCAGTTGCAGGTGACCTGCACATGGGATACATGTACACATACAAGCAAAACAGTCACACACATAAAATGAAATAAATAACTCTAAATACAATTTTTTAAAAATCCACTGAACGGTCCCCACAGGTGTCACTGCAGCCAGAAATACAAATAAACCATACAGAGGTAAGAAGAAAGACTCAGTTAAGCAAGACTTAGTCTGCCAGGTTGGGCCAAACTTTGGGAGTATGATGCCAGACAGTTTATTGGCAGCATATTTCAGTGTGGCATAATTGGATAAGTTTCTTGGTGTAATACAATCCCTGGTGCACATGAAGAATAATTACTCGAAACTCAACTCAGGGTACATGCCATCTTTTCCCTGAGAAGATGCATTTCTACGGATAGGCTACCTGTTTTAGTTTATTTAGTGCAGAGGGAAAGATCTTGTATGGTCTCTTTCACCCATGAGTTTTTGCTTTTGCTCTTCAATTTACCCAACTACTTATACTTCCCCTAACTCCCACTTACAGGGGATGAGATCCACTACTCTAGACCTCAACTTAGATGCAATTTCCTTTACGCACAGGAGAATTCTCCACATTGAATCTCTCTGCTTGGGTGGGGCTCTGACTTCACTTAACTAATGAGTTGGGACCGAGAGTGGCATATGCCACTTCAAGACTCCAGCATTTTATAGGTAACTCCTGATATTTCTGAGCTATATTGTCTTTGCCATTTTTTGTTACTTCATTGTTCTGGTTCTCCTCACAACATTCAGGAGACCTGTAAGAGAGAAAGAAACAAGTTTCTGTAATTTTAAGCCACTATTATTCAGGGACTGTTTGTTACCACAGAATAGTCTAGCTTTCTCAGACTGACCGAATCACAGAGCTATGGCTTCATCCTATACCTCTCTATAGAATTGTGAGCTTCTGCCACTTTTTATATTTATCACATCTTTACTGATTAGTGCATACACTATGTCTATAATGTTCATCTTTGTATCCTCAGCACTTGGAGAAAACGTTACCCGACAAGTGTATATTGAGTTGATTTTATATTTTTTACCTCCATATCTCTGCAGTTTTGAACTTCTGGGAAAGTGGCAATTACATTTTAAAATCCATAAATGGTGTAATATCTCACATTGATACTGGATTTGAAGTAGCTCTTTATCCTTCCTGTGAACCAAGCTAAAATTGACCCAAATCAGATTCTTCTAGCTTCTTCATTCTCCTTTGGATACCAAGACAAAACAGAAGGTCAAAAGTGCTGCAGGAAAGACCTTCAGGGTGAGATCCTTGTCTAGTCTCTTTGGACTGGGAACCTTTAGGTTCTCAGTGTGTCATTCAAGAAATTGAAAAAAAGATACATACACAAGAAGAATCAAAAAGACAGAAAAAAATTTCAAGAGCAAAGCAAAGGCTCATTTTCAGATACACTGCCAAAACAAGCAGTGGAGTAGTTGAATGAATGAGAAGTCCAGGGCCTGGATTTTCTTTTATGGGTTCTAGAGGAAAGAGGAGTAGTTGCTAAGGGGAAAAACTTAGGTGGTTCTCTATTATTTTTATTGAATTTTTTCATATAATATATTTTGTTCATGATTTCCTCCCCCAATTCACGCTCCTCCTACCCACCTAACTTTATATTTTCTTTCTTAACAGACAAAAACAAGATAAAAATAAGAAACACACTAAAAGAAAAGAAAGCAAAATTAGACAAAAAGTCTACAAAATCACTATTGAGTTCATTTTGTGTTAGCCAACTGCTCTTAGGCATGGGACATGTCCTGAAATGTGATTAACATATTCAGTGAGACTCCATTGGAGAAAAAGCTAACTTTTCCTTTGTCAGTGGGTATCAATTAATTGTGGATAGTTTCTTGGTTAAGCACGGGTGCCCTTGTCTTTTTTTTCTCTCATTGCTGTAATAATCTACTAAGTTTGAACCTGTGCAGGACTTACGTATGATGCCACAGTCTATGTGAGTTCATAAGCACATAAGTCCTTTTGTATCAGGAACACATTTCCTTAGGGTCACCCAGTCACTCTTTGCTTTCTCTTTCTTTTTTATTTTATTAATTTTTTATTTTGTAAAACAATCTTTGTTTTATGTACCAATTTCAGTTTTCTCTTCTTCCCCTCCTCTGGCTCCCCCACCTTCTCCAATCCCACCCCCTTCCATTCCCAAGAGAAAGTGAGGCCTCCCACTGGGAGTCAAAGAAGTCTGTCATATCACTTGAGGCAGAACCAAGACCTTCCCCCTGTTTCTAGGCTGAGAAAGGTCTTCCTCCATAAGGAATGGTTTCCAAAGACCTGGTTCATGTACTAGGGATAAATACTGGTTCTACTGTCAGTGACCCCTCAAACTGCCCAAGCCACACAACTGTCACCCACCTTCAGAGGGCCTAGTTTATCTTATGCAGGTTCCCCAGCTGTCAGCTCAGAGTCAGTGATGTCGCACTAGCTTGAGTGAGCTGTTTTCATGGGTATCCCCACCCTAGTCTTGACCCCATTGCGCCTCCCTCTTTACAACTGGACTCCAGGAGCTTGGTACTGTGCTCAGCTGTGGCTCTCTGCATCTGATTTCATCAGTTACTGGATGAAGGCTCTATGATGACAATCAAGGTAGTCATCAATCTGATTACAGTGGAAGGGTGGTTAAGTCACCCTCTCCACTATTGTTTAGATTCTTCATTGTGGTCTTTCTTACGGATTCCTGGGAAATTTCCGAGTGCCAGGTTTCTCGCTAAGCCCATAATGGCTCCCTCTATCAAGATCTCTCTTTCCTTGCTCTTCCTCTCTGACCTTCCCCCAACTCCACCTTCCAGATCACTTACGTTCTCCTCCTCCCTCCTCTTCTTCCTTCCTCACTCTCCTTCTACACTCTTCCCCATGATCCCAATTTACTCAGGAGATCTTGTCTATTTCCTCTTCCTAGGGGTATCCATGTACATCTCTGGTAGGGTCCTCCTTGTTTCCTGGCTTCTCTAGGGTTGTGGATGTTGGCTAGCTATCGTTTGCTTTATGTCTAATATTCACTTATGAGTGAATACATACCATGTTTGTCTTTCTAGGTCTGGGTTACCTCACTCAGGATTTTTTTTCTAGTACCATCCATTTGCCTGCAAATTTCAAGATGTCAGTGCTTTTTGCCACTAAGTAGTACTCTAATGTGTAAATGTGCCACATTTTCTTTATCTGTTCTTCAGTTGAGGGGCATCTAGGCTTTTTCCTGGTTCTCGCTATTATGAATAATGCTGCTATGAACATAATCTCTATTTAGTTTGATGTTGGCTGTTTGCTTGCTGTATATTGCCTTATTATGTTTAGGTTGTTCCTTGTATCCCTGATCTCTTCAAGACCTTTATCATAAAGGGGTGTTGGATTTTATCAAAGGCTTTCTCAGCATCTAATGAGATGATCATGCATTTTTTCTTTCAGTTTTTAAAAATAATTTTACATTGACAAATTTTTGTATGTTGAACCATCCATGCATCTCTGGGATAAAAACTACTTGATCATGGTGGACGATTTTTCTGATATGCTCTTGGATTCAGCTTGCTGGTATTTTATTGTGTATTTTTGCATCAGTGTTCCTGTAATTTTCGTTCTTAGTTGAGTCTTTGTGTGGCTTGGCATTAGGATAACTGTCACCTCATAAATATAGTTTGGCAATATCCCTTCTGTTTCTATTATGTGGAACCACTTGAGGAGTGTTAGTATTAGCTCTTCTTTGAAATTCTGGTAGAATTCTGCACTGAAATCATCTGGCCCTGGACTTTTTTTGGTTGAAAGACATTTGATGACTGTTTCTTTATCCTTAGGGGTTGTAGGTCTATTTAAATTGTTTATCTGTTCTTGATTTAATTTTGCTATATGGTACCTATCCAGAAAATTCTCCATTTCTTAAAGATTTTTCCCAATTTCGTGGAGTGCAGGTTTTTGAACCTGATGTTTCTCTGTATTTCCTCAGTGTCTGTTGTTATTTTTCCCTTTACATTTCTGATTTTGTTAATTTGGATATTTTTTTCTTTGACTTTGGTTAGTTTCAATAAGGGTTTGTCTATTTTGTTGATTTTCTAGAAGAACCAACTCTTTGTCTCATTAACTGTATTGTTTTCTTTGTTTCTATTTTATTGATTTCAGCCCTCAATCTGATTATTTCTTGATATCTACTCCTCCTGGGTGAGTTTGCTTCTTCTTGTTCTAGAGCTTTCAGGTGTATTGTTAAGTCGCTAGTGTGAGATTTCTCCAGGTTCTTTATGGAGGCACTTACTGCTATGAACTTTCCTCTTAGCACTGCTTTCAAAGTGTGCCATAAGTTTTGGTATATTGAGCATTCGTTTTCATTGAATTCTAGGAAGTCTTTAATTTCTTTCTTTATTTCTTGCTTGATCCAGGGGTGATTCAGCTGTTGAATTTCCATGAGTTTGTGGGCTTTCTGCCATTAATGTTGTTGTTGAATTCTAACTTTAAACCATAGGGTTCTGATAAGATACAGGGGATTACTACAATTTTTTAAAATTTATTTATTTATTAAAAATTTCCACCTCCTCCCCACCTCCCTTTTCCCTCTTTCCCCTCCCTCGCCCTCCTTCTTCAGTCCTAAGAGCAGTCAGGGTTCCCCAGCCCATGGGAAGTCCAAGGTCTATAGACCCTCCATCCAGGTCTATGAAGGTGAACATCCAAACAAACCAGGCTCCCACAAAGCCAGTCCATGCAGTAGAATCAAAACCCAGAGCCATTGTCCTTGGCTTCTCAGTCAGCCTTCATTGACATCCACATTCAGAGAGTCCTATTTGATCACATGCTCCATCAGTCCCAGTCCAGCTGGCCTTGGTGAGCTGTTGTGGTTGCTTTGTGACCGAGTATGTGGTCGATTTTAGAGAAGGTTCCATAAGATTCAGAGAAGAAGTTGTATTCTTTTGTGTTTGGGTGAAATATTCTACAGATGCCTGTTAAGTACATTTGAGTCAAGACATCTGTTATTTCTCTAATTTCTCTGTTAAGTTTCTGTCTTGCAGTCCTGTCCACTGGTGAGAGTGATGTGTTGAAGTCTCCCATTGTTAATGTGCAGGGTTTGATGTATGATTTAAGCTTTAGTAATGTTTCTTTCACAAATGTGGGTGCCCTTGTATTTGGTGCATAGATATTCAGAATTGAAACTTCTGCTTGATGGATTTTTCCTGTGATGAATATGAAATATCCCTCTTCATCTTTTGATTGATTTTAGTTTGAAGTCCACTTTGCTAGATATTAGGATAGTTATACCAGCTAGTTTCTTAGGTCCATTTGATGGAAAAATCTTTTCCTAACTCTTTACTCTGAGATATTATCTGTCTCTGAAGTTGCGGTGTATTTCTTGGATGCAACAGAAGGGTGGATCCTAGTTTAGTATGCATTCTGTTGGCCTGGTCTTTTTAGGCTAATTGAGACCATTGATGTTAAGAGATATTAATGATCAGTGATTATTAGTCCCTGTTATTTTGGTTTTGTTGTTGCTGGTGGTGTTGTGTGTGTGTGTTTCACTTCTTTGGATTTTGCTGGTGTGGGTTTTTCTATTGCCTATGTTTTTGGTGGTGTAGCTAACTTCCTTGCATTGGAGTTTTCTTTCTAGTACTTTATATAGGGCTGTATTTGTGGTTAGGTATTGTTTACATCTGGTTTTGTCATGGAATATCTTGTTTTCTCCATCTATAGTGGTTGAAAGCTTTGCTAGGTGTAGTAGTCTGGGCTGGCATTGTGATCTCTTAGTGTTTGCAGAACCTCCATGCAGGACTTTCTGGCTTTCAAAGTTTCCATTGACAAGTCAGGTGCAAATCTGATAGGTCTGTCTTTATATGTTACTTGGCCTTTTCCCTTTGTAGCTCATAATATTCTTTCTTTAATCTGTATGTTTAGTGTTTTGGTTATTATTTGGCAAGGGGATTTTTTTTGATCCAGTATATTTGGTGTTCTGTAAATTTCTTGTTTTTTTTTATAGACATGTCCTACTTTAGGTTGAGAAAGTTTTTTCTATGATTTTATTGAATATATCTTCTGTGCCTTTGAGCTGGAGTTTTTCTCCTTCTATCCCTATTATTCTTAGGTTTGGTCTTTTCATGGTGCCCCATATTTCATGGATATTTTGTGTTAAGAATCTGTTGGATTTAACATTTTCTTATGTCCAATCAATAGCAGCAGTCTCTGCTATGCTCTCCCATTCTTGCCTTTCTCTTTTACTGTCCCTTGATGTCTTAGGGATGGTGCCCAACACTCTGTAAGGCACAGTCCAGCTATGGGATTCTGGGCCTTTCTCCCTTGAATTTCTTGCCCATGATTTGCTGCATATGAGTCATACTCATCATCTTTTCAATCTCCGTGGGCATAGTAGCACACTTGATATTTGCTTTCTTCATTATCGAGCTCTATGAAGCACTTGGGTTTATTTGGAGGCTTTTTTTTTTAATAAAAAGATGAGGAATCAGAATGGCAAGCCACACACGCCTTCCCAATGGCTTCTGAGTGTCTATTACTAGATTTTGATGCCAGGGAAGTCACTATCACCGCAGCTATACATCTGGTTTATAATAAGAAAGCCATAAACAGAGGGACGTCAGAAAGCATTCCAAGAAAAAACTTAAATGTCTCTGCATAAACTCAAGATGCCCAGACGGTCACTTTATGTCTTGTAGGGCTGTGTCATTCTCCATTGGCTCTCTAGGAACCTGTTTGCAGAGCCCCATCAAAGCTCTCTCAAGCAGAGACATTAACTGAGTGCAAGCCGGAGTGTGTATGCTTTTCTGTGTGGCCCCAGAATGACTTGAGTCTCCTGAATGGAATTTCATACACGTGTTGAGTGAGGTGATTTATTATGGGAGGTAATGGAAATTAATTTCACTTTGAACCCTGGGGCACAAGAAAATGCCTAAGTGCTGAGCCATTTTCTGTAAGTAGGCTATAAAGCTGCTACTTGCTTCTGACTGGGTGGTGAGGTGGCAATGACCACTTGTAAAACAATGAACTGGAATAGGAAGTTAATGGGCCCTGACCGTCAGACAGCCTCCAGTGCAAGTCCTACTAGCCCTTTCTGTCAGGGGACTCTTAGGCTTCTTGGCGCCATGGATAATGGATACTGCAGCAGTCCCTGTGTGTTAAAGGAGAGCCAAAGGGAAGAAGCAACATTCCTTGAAGGTCAATGACCGAGCATGACCGTGAGGACTTGGCTCCGTGGGTATCCCCGTCACTGGGACTTCCCTTAGTAGGAAGCAAGCTTGTTCAGAGCTATAAATGGCCAGAAAAGATCCTATTTCTAAAGATGACCTCAGATAAAAGATTCAGTGTTAAATTTGAGCAGGAAAGTGTTTTCCTAGAGGATCCATGAGGTCTGAGGTCCCACCACACTCTACTGATTCTAAACCTTCAAAAATTCCCAGTTTGTAAACAAAACTATCGAAAACATACACCGGAGAAAAGGCAGCCTCTTTCACAAATGGTGCCAAAGAAATGGTTTCAATGCACAGAAACATGAAACTAGGAATATTATCTCTCATCCTGAATAGAAATGAATTCAAAATAGATCAAGGACCAACAGCTCAGGCAACAACCTTAGAAGTTGATGGTAAGATCACAGGATATTTAAAAACCTGCTCAGCAAAGGAGACAATTACCAGAGGGAAGAGAGAGCCTTCAAAAGGAAGAAACTGCGTGCCAACTCCACATCAACTTGGGGATTAATATTTGGATTTACAAAGAACTTCAAAAATTAAATATCCAATCAATAAATGAGCTAAAATGAACTAAATATGTCGCTATCAAAAGTAAAAATACAAATGGCTAATAAATATATGAAAGGAATGTTTAGCATTCTCAGCCAACAGGGGAATGGAAATTAAAGCTGTTTTCCAATAGTTTCTCACTTCAGCCAGAAGAAAACAGGCGTCAGCAAATTATGATGACGATGTCAGGAAAGAGAGTTCGTTATCCTCTCCTGGTGGGAATGTGTACTGACTCACCCACAATGGAAATTAGTATACAGGTTTCTCAAAAACTGCTATACAACTCAAGGACTTTCAATTAGCACACCACGGAGATAATCGCACAACCATGTTTATGGCTGAATTATTCACAATAGACAGGTAATGGAGTCACCTTAGATGTCTGTTAACATATGAATGAGTAATGAAAATGTGCTCCACATACACAATGGACTTTTTTGCAACTGTAAAAAAAAAACAATTTAAATCACTGTATGTTTAGGAAAGTGGATGCAACTGAAAATTTCTTATATTAACTTAAAGAAGCCATGCTCAGAGAGACAAATGTTGTGTATGTTGCTTTCTCTCATAAAAGAAACCTAAATTAGAATGGTATGTACATGTGTGTGTGTTTGTAGATCATCATAGATCATAAGTGGGGTAAAAAGATTTTAAAGGAGGTGAAAGATAGAGAGGGAGTCAGCTGGAGGTGAGGAGAGGGCCTGGGAAAGAAGAGAAGAAGAAGGCAACAAATGATAATGAAGTAAAAAGGCATGTATATGAATATGAATATGAATATATATGAAACTGCCATGATGAAGCTCATGTCTTTATCTAAAATATAATCTATAAGATCATTTAATTGTTTTTTCACTAAAAGCACCATGGGTCAACAGTGAAATACAAAATATCCGGGAACTATTCTAAGAACTTCAGTGAAACAATTCCACAGATCTTACACCTCGGTATTGTAAGCCTTGGAATTTCAGAAGAATAAAGCTTCCTTTGGAACTGTATGGAATTCAACACATACTCACTATATGTAAGAAACTCTCACAATCACACACACTATGTTAAAATAAACAAAGTCCATATATGTATATATCTTCTTTGAATGTATTTTTTTAATTATTTTTAATTATGTGTGGCTGTGCGTGTCTACATGTGGTTGTATGCATATGGTTGCAGGTGCCTGAGAAAGCCAGGTGTCCCTTGGTGCTGGAATTACAGATGGTTGTGAGTCACTTGATATGGGTGCAGGGATCCTAACTCTGGTCCTCTGGAAGAGTAGCAAGCACTCTTAATGGCTAAGCCATCTTTCCAGCCCCCACATGCTGTATCCATTATAATTTCCATCATCCCCGGAGCCTTCAGAATGTTCTGGGGTGTTCCCAGAGCTCACACCACTGCCTTTGCAAGGCAGGTCTTCAAGGAAGGTAGTTGAATGAGTGAATAAATTGTAATATTTTTGGAGCCAAGGTGTCATCCAAGCCTAGGCCATGTTGGCACCCAAGGGCAATGCTGTCATCAGGGCCAAACCAATATGAGTTGCCTCTGCTGCCACCTGGGACCATAATGTCATCTGTACCAGGGATGCTGCCAAGGGCCATGTCTGGGTTTGTGGCCAGACCACAGCCAGAGTCTGAGTTGATGTCTGTTGCTCCTGATACCATCGAAGGCCAGCCTGATGCCAGAAGTCTGGGCCATGTTGGTGTCCGAGGGCCTTGCTGCTACAAGGACCATGCCAACCTGAGTGGCCTGCCCAGCTCGCAGGGCTAGGCCCTTGCTGCTGCTGTGGACCATGTTTGGGTCTGTAGCCCAACAGAGTCTAGGATGATGTCCATGGCTTGTGTTACCACAGAAAAGCCACAGGAACCATGCATGTTGAAATCTGAGGGCCACACCCAAGCCAGTCCTGTCCCTCAGTGGCCCTGCCCCTTGCTGGACATTGCAGCAGGAGAGTTGGTGTTGCCCATCCTATGGGAGAGCTGATCCAAGCACTTGGGAGAGATGGTCCCAATCCCACCATAGGTGTGAGAGCACTGGCCCTGAGGGCATGAGTCTAGGAGTACTGACTCTGACCCTCGCCTGAAGGGGTGATCCCAATGACCCATACTGTTCAGCTCAACTACCACCCAGATCCACATCCTGGGCTTCGGATTGGCCCATCCTAACAGCTGCCCTATCTATGACCTGCTAAACTGCACAAAGGGTCTGGCCCCGTGGGACGATAGCTACAGAATCTCCATGACTCTGGGCAACGACAGGATAACCAAAAAGAGTTTCAGTGAGGGCCCAACGATAGTGGTGTGCTGAAAACCAAAGCCCTTGAACAAGACCAATGGCTCATTGTAATGAACATTTACAGTTGGGGCTGATTGGACAAAAGGAGAATACTGTGTGTCATATCTCAGCTCCCGATGCCACTAGAATTAATGAGGAATTGTTGAGAAGATGGTGAATCGAGGTGTGGGGGGTTGTTTATTCTGTTTTGTTCTTAATTTTAGGGGGAATACTGCAGGGATGAAGGGCAGATACAAAGGGGCTGGGAGGTGAGTGGGATTGGGGTGCATGATATGAAACTTCCAAAAAATCAATAATTATGATTTATTATTATTAAAAATAAATTAAAATTTATTAAATATTATTAAAAATAAATAAGTAAATACGTTCTGAGCTCTACCTCATGTCTGAGTAACCAGGTTATCCAGGTTATCTCTTAGAAATGAGAGTTTTACAAACACTTCAAATTGTTATCAAGAAGAGTCATAACCAGTACCATACAGGGCCACCTCCACTGAGTGCCCCTAAAAGAAAAAGCTTTCTTTTATATCCATACAGGGCCACCTCCACTGGGTGTCCCTAAGAGAAAAAGCTTTCTTTTATATCCAGAAGATAGGAAAGGCTAAGCTACTGGATTCAAATAGCTCTGGTTTGGATTTCTAAATAATAGAGTATATATGCTGTAACAAATCAGGTTTCCCATTTTACCTTATTCACAAAGCAGTTTAGAATTGATTTACTTGTCCAACACAGCCCACTTTTCTGCCTTATTTCTCAATGCTCCCCCTACCCTCTCATTCCATATCTACTTCCATTTTCCTATGAACGATACTTCATATTTTTTTGTTTGACTTTTTAGTAGGAAGAGAAAAACATATACAAAATACATATAATCACAGACGCTCCAGAATTCTTTAGGAAGTGTCTTGGTTAAAGTTTCTATAGCTGTGAAAAACCATATCTTCAGAAGAGATATACCTAAAATGTGAAAATGCCATTAGTACAGATTAAAAACCTTTGTTTCAAACTGGAAGACCCAAACTGGAAGACACAAGCACACGGGCATTCTTCCACAGACGGCAACACACACTAGGAGTGTTGGTAGCAAGGGTTAATTATGAAAATAAAAAGGAAATAACACCTGATTTATTTGAACAGTCAAGGAGGATCATCTAGTAAATAAATAAAAAAATCTTTCATGTTTAAAGATAATGTGAATGCTAAAGAAACATGGAGCACAAAGTGTAATACGTTCACAGAGAAGGTGGCGACTGGGGGAGATAATGAAGCTTGAGCTTCTGGGCTCATTTGCACTGACCACTTCCAAGCTTCAGAGATGTGTGCTTGTACAATATTTAAATACTTTTTAAAAAAATATACATTTACACTAGCAATGGATGAGTGTTCCCCTTGCTCCACAACCTCTCCAGCGTAAACTATCATTAGTGTTTTTGATCTTAGCCATTCTGACAGGTGTAAGATGGTACCTCAGAGTTGTTTTGATTTGCATTTCCCTGATAGCTAAGGAAGAACATGTCCTTAAGTGTCTTTTGGCCATTTGAAAATATTCTGTTGAGAATTCTCTGTTTAGTTCAGTACACCACTTTTTAATTGGGTTATTTAGAATTTTCATGTCTAATTTCTTGAGTTCTTTATATATTTTGGAGATCAGTCCTTTGTCTGATGTGCGGTTAAATTTTTTCCCATTCAGTAGGCTGCCTTTTGTCTTATTGACTGTGTCCTTTGCTTTCCTGAAGCTTCTCAGTTTCAAGAGGTCCCATTTATTTGTTGATGCTTTTATTGTCTGTGCTACTGGGGTTATATTTAGGAAGTGGTCTCCTGTGCCAATACATTAAAGGTTACTTCCCACTTTCTCCTCTATCAGGTTCAGTGTGGTTGGATTTATATGGAAGTCTTTAATCCAACTGGACTTGAGTTTTGTGCATGGCAACAGATATGGATCCATTTTCATTCTTCTACAGGTTGACATCCAGTTATGCCAGCACCATTTGTTGAAGATGCTTTCTTTTTTCCATTGTATCCTTTTTGCTTCTTTGTCAAAAATCAGGTGTTCATAGGTGTTTGAATTAATATCCGGGTCTTCAATTCTATTCCATTGGTCAATGTCTCTGTTCTTATGCCAATACCAAGCTGTTTTTGTTAATGTAGCTCTGTAATAGAGTTTGATGTCAGGGAAAGTAATGCCTCCAGCAGTTCCTTTGTTGTACAGGATTATATTGTTGGTGGGAATGCAAACTTGTGCAACCACTTTGAAAATCAGTGTCATGGTTTCTCAGAAAACTGGGAATCAACCTACCTCAGGATCCAGCAATTCCACTCTTGGGCAAATACCCAAAAGATGCTCAATCATACTACAAGAGCATTTGTTCAACTATGTTCATAGCAACATTATTTGTAATAGCCAGAACCTGGAAACAACCTAGATGCCCCTCAACTGAAGAATGGATAAAGAAAGTGTGGCACATCTACACATTAGAGTACTACTCAGCAGTAAAAAATAATGACATCTTGAATTTTTCATGCAAATGGACGAAATTAGAAAACATTACGAGTAAGGTAACCCAGATCCAAAAAAACAAATATGGTATGTACTCACTCATAAGTGGATACTAGTCATAAACAAAGGGCAATGAGCCTATATTATAGTTCAGGATTCTAGAGAAGCTAAGTAATAAGGTGAACCCAAAGAAAATACATAGAGAGACCCACCTGGAAAATAGAATCAGGCAAAAATTGGGAGCAGGGGACAGGGGGTTACAAGGAAGGGGAGAAGGGGGGTTGAGGAGAACTTAAGGGAATGGAATAGTTGAGATGGAGGAAGGACAGATATGAGAGCAAGGGAAGAGGTATCTTGATTGAGGGAGCCGTTATGGAGTTAACAAGAAACCTGGCTCTAGAAAAATGCCCAAGAACCCACAGGGATTACCCCAGCTAAGACCCTAAGCAATAAAGAAGAGGGTGTCTGAACTGACCTTACCCTGTAGTCAGACTGATGATTATCTTAAATATCACCAGAGAACCTTCGTCCAACAACAGATTGGAACAGAGGCAATGACCCACATCAGAGCACTGGACTGAGCTCCCAAGAGTCTGTTGAAGAGTAGAAAGAGTGAGAGTATGAGCAAGGAATTCAAGACCGTGAGGGAGTCATTCACCGAGACAGTTTGCTTGAACTAATGGGAGCTCACCAACTCCAACTGGACTGGGAGTGAACAAGCATGGGAACAACCAAGCCCCTCTGAAGGGGGTTGACAGCTGGGACAGACTGAGGTGCCACTGGTAGTTACACTGGGATGTGTCTCTACTGCATATACCGGCTTCATGGGATCCTATTCTCTTTGGATGTAAACCTTTCTCAACCTATATGTAGTAGGGAGGCCTTGGACTTTCCACAGGGCAGGGTGCACGGCACTCCCTTAGGGTTGGAGGGGTGGGGGGGGGAGGGTCTGTGGAGGGAGAGGGAGGGGACTGGGAGGAGGGGAAAGAGTGGGAATTTGGATTGGTATTTTTAAAGTAATAATAAAAAAGAAAGAAAAATACATTTACTATCTAAATACTTTAAACTCAAGTGTATTCAGCTAAGACCACTCTCCTGTCTCCAACTTTAGAATCCTGGTTCTACTGTCTCTTTTCCTGGAGTAGTACTGGGCCACTGAAGACACAATGAGTGCTCGCCAGAGAAGTTGAGCTGAAGACCCAGTTTACACGATATTGTTGCTCTACATGCTTGTGGTTTGAGGTCACTTCCTTATATCGTTACAATTGACCCTTCTGGTATAGAGGTGGCTTCCAGGAAGCCATGCTCCTGTCTTATTTGCTAATTGACTAACCCAATGTGGAGAAGTCAAAGCACAGGCCAGATAATCTATCATGAGATGGGTGCTGTGTATGCGGCATCTACAATGAATGAGTAACAGAGGAGACATTAGGTTTGAAATATAAGGAGCTGAAACTGGTCAGTTAAAAATTCTTCCCAGTTTTACAACTTGTTAAAAATATGCTTGATGTTACCTAAAATGAGGTGGAAAGTAAAAGATACCTACATAAGTCATCAGCAATTTAAAAAATATTTCTATTAACTCTACTTCACAGAAACCACATCGGACCTTAACAACAGGGTGAGGCCCGGGATGCCAACATGGAGTGCCTCTTATTCTGCCTAGCAGAGGAAGCCGGGAGGAGTGTAGACTTGGAGGAACCAGGCTCCAGAGTGTCTCAGAGGGACTGTACAGCAGCAAAGAGAAAAGTGATAACAGTTTTGTAATAACAGACTTGACATCTAGGGACTGGACTTTCTGAAAACTGAGGGCCTTTAATTCTTGCGAGAGGGGCTTTGACTCTAACTTACCGAGTGAGCATTTGGGACTAATAAGTTTCGTGTGTAGCTGTTTAGTGAAGAAGAACAATTCACAACTTTCTTCTCAGTTTCTACAATATTCTGGGAGAGAGAGATTCTCCCAGCAGGAAGACATAGACATTTCTACATCCTTAGTAGAAAAAGTCAAGGGTGGGGAAGTCTACTTTTCCCAGGCATATTTGAGTCTATAATTATTTGAGGTCATGAACCCACTTGTGGAAATAGATGACCATGGGTCTTCCTTAGCATAGCTAAGGAAAGAAATTTATGTCTGATAAAAACTCCCTAATGGCTTTGAACTGTAACAAATGTTTTCAGGATGCTGAGAACCAGCCCCTTCTAGATGCTTCCATATATGTACATGTATGGAGATTTATTATATGCTATTGGCTTGTGTGACTTTAGAGACTAAGACCCACAATGTGCTGTCTGGAATCTGAAGACAGAGGAAAGTTAGAAGTACAGTCTGAAGGCCTAAAAGTCATAGAGCCAATAGTGTAAATTCCAGTTTGTGTCCAAAGGCCTGAGAACTAGAGTGGAAAACCACAAAACAGATGTCTCTGCTCCGGCAGTCACACAGACTTAATTCAACTTTCCTTTATGTTTTTGTTCTATCCAGAACCGTAGTAGATTACCCTCTACCCGTCTTGGGAAAAAAAAGTCCATCTACTCTACTTAGCTCCTCCCCCCCACCCCCAGAATGTTAGTCTATTTCAGAAGTGCCTTCACAGACACACCCAAGAATAATGTATAACTATAGCTATTTAGGAATCCCATAGCCCTGTCAAGGTAACACATCAAGTTTGCCACATCAATTATCCAGTGCTCTTGTCAATTGATTCCCCCTGTGCTTTGGAAACTGATGAATACTGTTGCAGTCTGGTCATTCTAACAAAGCTCGTGTTCTGGAATTCCTGGAACGAAGGGCATCCTGATTTTGGGTCTTCCTCCCAGAACTCATCTTTGGCTTTCAGAAGCTAAGTTATGGTGAAATTATAATTTCTTTAGCTAGGAAGACAATGGTGGGGAGACTTGTTTATGCTATTTTTCCAGCTCTGCAACCTTTGGTGAGTTATTAATTTTCCTGAACCCCATTTTCCTCTTCTAGTAAGTAAGAAATGTGCCCATAGATAACAGAATTGTCATGATCATAGTGACTGGCATTGAAGGCTCTCAGCATTTGTTAGTTCTGCATAGCTTCCTCCATGTCTTCATTGTTATTTTCCTTCATCACAGGGACATGAGGATTCTTCTTTGGTGTGGGATGTGCCTCTGTATGCTGTCAACATGTTTTATTATCATTGGTTAATAAAGAAGCTCATTTGACCAATATCCAGACAGAGTAGAGCTGGGTGGGAAGTCCAAACAGGTATACAGGGAGAACAAGACAGAATCAGAGAGTCCAAGAAGCTGCCGCTGGAGGCGTAAGATGCCAAAGCATTACTGGTAAGCCACAGGGCAAGTGGCAACACACAGATTATTAGAAATAGGTTAATTTATACGTAGAGCTAGCCAGTAAGAAGCCTGAGTCATCAGCCAAACATTTATAACTAATATTAAGCCTCCAAATGATTATTTCCTAAGTGGCTACAGGGACTGGTGGGTGGGAGAGAAACAGTCCAGGGAGACTGGATGGGGACAGAGAAAAGACTTCCAGTTACACTTCTTATTTCCTTACCTTGGACACTAACAGTGGTAACTGAACCCCACTGACTCAGAAGCTTCAGAATATCCCATTGGCCCCTGCATGGTTGCCTTTAGACAGAACTCACCTGTCTTAAGTCTCAGTCACTGAGGACAACCACAAAGGAGAATACTTTGTCAGAGAGAGAACAACCTCAGTGTATCATCTATCTTAAATTTGAATAAATAGAGGAGAAAATTACCTTGTGAACTCTGAGTGTTCATCATTTTTTGTGATTAGTACTTTACTTAAATTTATGTAACATGAAACAAAACATGAATTCTATATGGTTTTAATCTATATGATGTTATATTGAAATTCAATTTTAAATTAAATATCAACTATAAATGTATATTTTAATAAACTGTACATGACAAATGATACCATTTTGCTAAATTAAAGTGGTCATTGTCTATCTTGTCGGATCACATAGTTGACTAATTTAACTTTATCACTTAAATCCATTCCAATTTATCAATTAAATCTTTGCACAGTATATTATGGTAATGTTTGGTTTCCACTTAATAGGTAATCATTAAGACATATTATATTTAGTCTGCCTGTCTTATTAACTGAAAATAAGTTAGCACTATTTAATAACATTGGTATTTATATATTATATACTAATTAATTTAATCATTATAACTATACTATGAATGAAATAATTTATTTTTTTCTATAGTGCACATAAGGATAGGGAAGCACAGAAAGATAAGATAGTTTTCTCAAAGACACATACAAGTTAATTACTGACTTGGAATTCCAACCCAAGTACCCTGAATGAGCCTTTCAGCTAAATAAATAAATACGAACAGAAAGTAAATATGAACCTTGGAAATATAGGATAGCTTTTGACTGAAATTCTCTGTGGTCATGGTAACAATGTAGTATGTGCCTATATATTTGATTGCTATCAAAATAAACACTTTCCCTTTAATTACATGAAGAACTCAAGAAATTCTGAGAATAAATGAATGTTTGTAGAACCTACTGTAAGAAAAAATGTAATAAAATCTTGTTTAGTAGTAGATATAAGTCTTTAGGAAAACTGAAATCCCAGTTGTAACAGCATAGTCTTCTAACCTGCTCCATTTCTTAACTTGTTTGTACCTGAGAAGTCAGCATGTTATGGGTCTCCTGGCCCAAGTTATTTTAAGTCAGTAACAATTAACTGTTTAATTGAGATATTTTTAGTAAGGATTGGCTTGACAATTATGTTAAATGATGCCTAAGTTACTTCCAACCGAGTGAAACCTTCAGTTTATGAAAGAACCATGAACTCTGGAACTGGGATGAGAAAATTTGGATGAAAGATTAGCAGAGATTAATTGTTCTGAAAATTGACTCCAGTAGTGGGCCCTCAGGCGTTCTCAGCATTTACACAACAGGAACTCAAAAGAAAACCCCCTACCCTACCTAAAGGTTGTGCTTACAGATCTGAAGAGGAGGCTTCACTTAGATGTTGCTGTGACCTCTGATGGGGTAACCAGAAGCTAGCCTGAGATTACCAACAGAACCAGGACATATCTGAGAAATTTATGTTAAATTTAAGATTTGGAAATTCAGGAAAGTTTACTTTAGATTTACTAGAGACAAAATTTTACTATCTTAATAGGCATATGTTGGCGGAGACTGCTCATTTGTTTCCCGGTTGCTCAGAAATAATCACACAGAAATCATATTATTTGCAATACTGTTTGGCCAATAGCTTAAGCATATTTCTGGATAAGTCTTATATCTTAAATTAACCCATCTCCATTAATCTATGCATCATTATGAGCTCGTGGCGTACTGGCAAAATCAGCTGTGGTGGCTATATGGCTTCTCCCTGATTCTGCCTTCTTTCTCCCAGCATTCAGTTTAGTCGCCTCCCACTCCCACCCCCATCCCCACCTAGCTCTATTCTGCCCCGTTATAGGCCTAAGAATCTTCTTTATTAACCAATGGCATTCTCAGCATAGAGAGGGCAATCCCACATCAGACAAATATTTAAAAAAAGTATTTGACAAAACCAAACATCTAGTCATGATAAAAGCCACCCACCAAGTAAACATGCAAGGGAATTTCCATGACCTGATAAAGGGCTGTTAAATAATCTTGAACTAACATTAGTGTTAATGTCAAAACAGTAAGTGCTTCTGTACTCAATAGGAACAAAGAGGTGACTATTCTCAACACTTCTATTCACCTCCGTACTACAAGTCCTGGCTTGGGCAAAACGAACAAGAAAGAACACATAGATTGGACAAGAAATAGCAAAATTTTCATTATTCAATACGAGCATGTGCATTGAAAATTCTTATAAAACGTGTAATGGAACTATTAGAAGTAAGAGTTTTAAGAAGACTTTGGGGAACATTGTCAATATGGTAAACTCAACAGTAATTCTAAGTACGAGAAACAAACAACTGAAAAAGAAGGTTTCCCTGGGTGTGGCAGTGTATGTTTTTAACACAAGCACTTGGGAGAAAGGCAGAAGCAAGCATATCTGAGTTTGCTACCAGCCTGGTCGACATAATGAGTTCAAGTCCAGCCAAGAATACATAGTGAAACTGTGTCTCAGAAAGTAAACAAACCAAAAGAAAAACATCCAGAATTTTCAAAGGCATAATTTATGAAAGTATAAGCATGCATTAAACATATAGGGATAAATTTAACAAAACCTTTTTTAAGACCTGAAAGCTAAAATACATTATTGAGAAATTTAAGAACTTCAGTAACTTAAGAGAAAGCATATGTTTGTGCACTCAAACATTCATTAATACTATTAAAATGCCCATCCTTGGGACTGGAGAGATTGCTCTGTGATGAAAGAGCACTTGCTGCTGTTCCAAAAGCTCAGAGTTAAGTTCCCAACACCCACATTGGACAGCTCATAAGCATCTGTAACTCCAGTCCCAGGGGATCCAACACCCTCTTCTGCCTCTTGTGGGTACCTTTACATACATAGCATAGACTCATACAGATACAAACACATTATACATAAATGAATACAAAAAATAATTTACAAAATGTCCATTTTTCCAAAGTTTACTTATAGATTTAGTACAGTTTTAATCAAAGTCACAGGATGCTTTGGGGAAAATGACAAACTGATTCTAAAATGTATGATGGCTAAGATAGAGGAGCAGAAAGCATACCTATATATTCTACATATATGTGCATATATTTGCATACCAGAAGATGTATAAAGCAATTGAATTCAGAAACAGTTCTCATGAGGACAACCAATAAATAAGTGATGATGTTGCTCAGTTAATACATCAGTAATAATCCTTACTGCAAATGGTGCTGAAATAATCCAACGGTTATATGCAGGAAAATAATAACAAAACCCCATAAAATATAAACTCAAATCAACTAAAATATTTAATTATCACAAATAACAAGAGCAAATTTTACCGCAGAACATAGCTTTAATTTCCCCAACATTAAAAAAAATAGAAGAATACAGAGGCAGAGGATCATTTGTGACTTTGGAACTTGGACTATGAAAATGTCAGTAATTATTTAAAGGGGAATTGATAAATATTGTCATGTTTAAAATGAAAACCTCTCCATATGGAAGATACAGTTAAGGAAATAGAAAAGGTAAGCCGTGGATGAAATTTTAACAATGCAGTGCATATACGTATCAGACAAGACTCCTATATCCAGAATTTAAAGATAATTTTTAATCTCAATGATAAATAACCTATGAAGATGAGCAAAAGATTTGTCTTGACATTTCCCTAAACCCTATGTGCAACTTTTTAGTGGAATGACATGAAGAGATGCTCAATATCATTAGCCATCAGAAAAATTGAAATTCAAACCACAACAAGAAATCATTATATTACATTCCCATAAGGATAGTAGCAAGGGTAAAAACCAACCAGGACTCCCATTCATTGCTGGTAAGAAAGGAAAATGGAAAATAATTTCAAAAAATAAAATTGATGGCCAAGTAAAACCTTACTTTTTTTCTTAGAAAAAAGCAGATTGATACACTTACTACACAATACAGTAATTATACATCCAGGTATTTAACAAAGAGCAATAAAAATAGTCAAATGCACAATGAATTTTATATAAGTATTCACATTTCTTTATTAATAACACAAAACTGCAAATAAACTAAATGTTCACCAACAAGTGAGTAATTGAACAATTACAGTTCTACACAACATAGTACAGTTGAGCAATAAAAAGGGACAAATCACTGACATATAAATAATATGAATGAATATAACAACCATTCTAAATCAGTGGTTCTCAACCTTCCTAATGCTATGATCCTTAAATACAGTTCCTCTTGTTGTGGTGACCCCTAGCCATAAAATTATTTCGTTGCTCCTTCATAACTGTAGTTTTGCTACTGTTATGAATTGTAATGTAAATATCTAACGTTCAGGATATCTTATATATAACCCCCCAAGGGGTCATGACCCACAAGTTGAGAATCACTAGTCTAAAGAACCAAGACATAAAGAAATATGTACTGTATAGTTCCATTCATGTGTACTTCTAGAAGAAGCAAAATTTATCTATTGAAACAGAAAGAATAGTTCTGTCCATAAATGGGGAATAAAAGGGCCATAAAAGAAGTTTTGAATTGCAAAGTGTTTTCCCATTGTTTTCTGAAGTTTCTTCACACTGATAAAGGCAGCTGTCTTGTAGAATATATTGAACAACATGATTGAAACACTTGTACTTTATTATATGGCAGTTATTCTTCAATAAACCTGACTTTTAAAAATGGACTATGAAAGTCAGAAGAATAGCTTACTCAGTGAGGTGATTGCTTCACATACATGGAAACCCATGTTCAATCTCCAGGATCCAGCATGGGAGATCTTTCCATTTTTGGTGTCTTCTTCAATTTCTTTCTTCAAAGACTAAAAGTTCTTGTCATACAGGTCTTTCACTTGTTTCATTAGAGTTACTCTGAGATATTTTATGCTATTTGAGGCTATTGTGAAAGACAATGTTTCTCTGATTTTTTCCAAATTCATTTATCATCTGTATAAAGAAAGACTACTGATATTTTTTGAGTTAATCTTGTATCCTGCTACATTACTGAAGGTTTTTATGAGTTGGAGAAGTTCCTTGGTAGAATTTTTGGGGTTGCTTATGTAAACTATCATATCATCAGCAAAAAGTGAGAGTTTGACTTCATCTTTTCCGATTTTTATCCACTTGATCTCTTTTTGTTTTCTTATTGCTCTAGCTAAAACCTCAAGAACTATATTGAATAGATATAGAGGGATTGGACAAGTTTGTCTTGTTCCTGATTTCTGTGGTATCACTGAGTTTTTCTTCATTTAGTTTGATGTTGACTGTTGGCTTGCTGTTTATTGCCTTTATTATGTTTAGGTATGTTCCTTATATCCCTGATCTCTCCAAGATTTTATTATGAGGGGATGTTGGATTTTGTTAAAGGCTTTTTCATCATCTAATAAGATGATCATGTGTTTTTTCCCAGTTTGTTTATATAATGGAATACATTGACAGATTTTCATATGTTGAACAATCCCTGTATCTCTGGGATGAAGCCTACTTGTTCATGGAGGATGATTTTACTGATGATGTGTTCATGGATTCAGTTTGCCAGTATTTTATCGAATATTTTTACATCAATGTTCATGTTCATGAGTGAGATTGGTCTGTAATTCTATTTCTTAGTAATGTCTTTGTGTAGCCTCATAAAAAGAGTTTGAAAATGTTCCTTCTGTTTCTATTGGGTAGAACAATTGAAGGAGTATTGGCATTAGTTCTTTTTAAAAAAAAATCTTATAAAATTCTGCATTGAAACCATCTGGTCCAGGGCTTTTTTTTTTTTTGATGTCTGTTTCTATTTCCTTAGCAGTCATAGGTCTGTTTAATTTACTTATCTGGTCTTGATTTAATTTTGATAAGTGATATTTATTCAGAAAATCTTCCGTTTCCTTTAAGCTTTCCAATTTTTTGAAGGACAGTTTATTGAAGTATGATTTGATGAATCTCTGGATTTTCTCCATGTTTGTTATGTCTACCTTTTCATTTCTGATTTTGTTAATTTGGATATTCTCTCACTCTCTTTCGGTTAGTTTGGATAAAGGTTTGTCTATTTTGCTAGTTTTTTCAACAAATCAACTCTTGGTCTCATTGATTTTTTGTATTGTGTTCTTCGTTTCTATTTTGTAGATTTCAGGTCTCAATTTGATTATTTCCTGCCTTCTAGTCCTTCTGAGTGAGTTTGTTTCTTTTTGTTCTAGATTTTTTTTAGGTGTGCTGTTAACTTACTAGTGTGGGTTTTTTCCAGTGTCTTTATGTACGCACTTAGTGCTATGAACTTTCCTCTTCACACTGCTTTCATTGTGTCACAAAAGTTTGAGTATGGTGTGTGGCCATTTTCATTGAATTTTATGAAGTATTTAATTTCTTCCTTTATTCTTTCTTGACCTATTGGTGATTCAGGTGAGCATTGTTTAATTTCCATGTGTTTGTGGGCTTTCTGAAATTAGTGTTGCTGTTGAATTCTAATTTTAAGCCATGGTGATCCAATAAGACACATGGGGTTATTCCAATTTTTTTGTATATATTGAGGTTTTCTCTTTTGCCTAGTATGTGGTCAATTTTTGAAAAGGTTTCATGAGGTGCTGAGAAGAAGATATATTTTGTGTTTGGATGGAATGTTCTATAGATGTCTGTTAAGTTCATGTGAATCATAATATCTGTTAACTCCTTTATTTCTCTGTTAAGTTTCTGTCTGACAGACCTGTCCAGTGGTGGGAGTAGAGTGTGTGTAGGTTTAATGTGCATTTAAGCTTTGAATTGTTTCTTTTACATATTAGGGTGTCTTTGTATTTGGGGCAAAGATGTTCAGTGTTGTGAGAGGCTGCTTGTTTGTTTCTGGCTCCTGAGCCCTGAAATAATCACACAGAAACTGTATTAATTAAATCACTGTTTGGCCTACTAGCTCTAACTTCTTATTATCTAGCTCTTACATTTTAATTTAACCCATTTCTAGTAATCTGCATATTGTCAAATGGCTGTGGCTTACCAGATAAAGTTCTTTCTGGCTCTGGTGGGGCTACATGGCTTCTCTCTGACTCCACCTCCTTTCTTCCAGCATTCAGCTTAGTTTTCTTTGCCTAACTAAGTTCTGCTCTGCTATAGGTACAAAGCAGTTTCTTCATTCATTAATGGCAATCACAGCATACAGAGGGCAATCCCACATCAGTTCAGTATTGAGATTTTCTCTTAATGGATTTTTCCTCTGACTAATATAAAATGTCCTTCTTTGTCTCTTTTGACTGATTTTAGTTTGAAGCCTATTTTGTTAGATATTAGGATAGCTGCACCAACTTATTTCTTACGTCCATTTGATCTGAAAATTTTTTTCTCAATCCTTCACTCTGAGACAATGATTCTTGAATGTAGCAGAAGGATGGATTCAGTTTTGTATTCAATTTGTTAACCTGTGTCTTATTATAGGTGAGTTGAGTCCTTTACATTAAAGGATATTAATGATCAGTGATTGCTAGTTCCTGTTATTTTAGTTTTGTTGTTGGTGATGTTATTGTTTGTATTTTTCCCTTCCTTGGGATTTGCTGCTGTGTGATAATCAATTGTCTGTGTTTTGGGGGATGTAGCTAACTTCCTTGGGTTGGACTGTTTTTTCAAGTACTTCATGTAGGGCTGGGTTTGTGACTAGGTATTGGTTAAATTTGGTTCTGTCATAGAATATTCTATTTTGTTCATCTGTGGTGATTGAAAGTTTTGCTGGGTATTGTAATCTGGACTGGCATTCATGGTCTTTTAATATCTGCATAGTGTTTGACCAAGACCTTCTGGCTTTCACTGTTTCCATTGAGAAGTCAGGTGTGATTCTGATAGGTCTGCCTTTATATGTTACTTGGTCTTTTTCATTTATAGCTCTTAATATTCTTTCTTCTGTATGTTTAGTGTTTTGATTATTATGTGGTAAGGGAATTTTTTTTTGGTCCAGTCTATTTGGTGTTCAGTAAGTTTCTTGAATCTTCATAGTTATATCTTTCTATAGGTTGTAAAGTTTTCTTCTATGATTTTGTTGAATATATTTTTTGTGCTTTTGAGTTGGACTTCTTCTATCCCTATTATTCTTATGTTTGGTCTTTTCAAAGTGTCCCATATTTTCTAGATATTTTGTGTTATGCTTTTGTGAGATTTAATGTTTTCTTTGACTGATAAGGCTAATTCAACTATTGTATCTTCAACACTAGAGATTCTCTCTTCCATCTCTTGTATTCTGATGTTTATGCTTGCACTTGTGGTTCCTGACTGTTTTTCCATATTTTCTGTTTTCAGAATTCCCTCAGTTTGTGTTTTTGTTATTGTCTCTATTTCAGTTTTCAAGTCTTTAATCATCTCTTTCACCGGTTTGATTTCTTTTTCTTGGTTTTCTTTAAGAAATTTGTTGATTTCTTCCAATTATTTGTTTGTCTTTTCTTTCATTTCTTGAGAGAAATTTTCATTGCCTCATTAAGGATCTCAAACATTCTCCTAAAGTTATTTTTTTAGGTCACTTTCTTCTGCTTCATTTATATTGGGATGTTCAAGTCTTGCTGTTTTAAAGCCACTAGTTTTGGTTGGTGTTGTCTTGCTTTTTGTGGTGTAGAGTGTGTTCTTATTCTTTCTACCCATCTTTTCCTCTGATTGGTGTAATTGGAGTCATGTCACTGGTGATCACTCTTTCAAGGTGCCAGTGGATCCAAGGCTCAGATGACTGTTCCTTGTGATGGAGTTGGGACAACATTTCCTGTCAAGCTGGAGATCACTTGGTATTCCTGAAGGTTGCTCAGAGATCCCAGAGGTCGGTAGGGCCTGTTCCCAAGGAGGTTGCTGGCTCAGGCCTACTCCTGAAGATGTCCCTGACTCAGGTCTGCTCCTGTGGAGGTTGCTGACTATAAGCCCTCTCAGGTTTTATGTGGATTTAGATAGCCATGTTGGTGCCAATCTGTAGGAGGAGGGCCTGCTTGTTCGTCCCAGCCGCCAGGCTAGCTTAGCCCCGAAGTAACTACAAAGAAACTGTATTAATTAAATCACTGCTTGGCCCATTAGCTCTAGCTTCTTATTGGCAAAGTCTTACATCTTAATTTAATCCATTTCTGTTAATCTGTGTATCCCCACGTGTCAGTGGCTTAGCAACAAAGCATGTCTGTCTCTGGCAGCTGATCCATGGCTTTCCCTGACTCTTCCCTTCTTTCTCCCAACATTCAGTTCCATCTCCTTGACTACCTAAGTTCTGCTCTATCAACAGGCCAAGGCAGTTTCTTTATTCATTAACCAAAAAAAAAGTAACACAGAGATAGCTGGACCTCCCACACCAGCTGACTTGGGCCCAGTCCCACAAAGGTCACCGGGTCAGGCTTTCTCCCTCAGTGGTTGTTCCCTAATACCTGCTCCGGTGGAGGTCACTGGATTGGGCCTGCTTTCATGGGTGTCCCTGTCTCAGGCCTGCTCTGGCATAGGTCACTGTCCTATGCCTAGTCCCACAGAGGTCACTGCCTTGGGCCTATAAGATGAATTTTTAAAGTTAAGTAAATGTCAAATGAATAAAAGATTCTAATTGTAGTAGTTTGTTACGGCTATGAAATGAAGTACACAGACCATGGGGCTTAAGCACAGAAATAGATTTTCACATAGTGTAGGGGATGAATGGGAAAATCTAAATGTTAAAAGTTTTGGTTTCTTCTGACGCCCCTCTCTTTAGCTTGCAGATTGTTGCCTTCTCCTCACATGTTTCTCTCTGTCTCGTTTCTCTGTCTCTTTCTTTATTTGACTCACCTCAGCCGTGTGTGTGTGTGTGTGTGTGTGTGTGTGTATGTGTGTGTGTGTGTGTGTGTGTGTGTTTGTTCATCTTTTCTTCTATAGATACTAGACATTCTGGGTTCAAACCTTTCTGATTTACTTATTTTGACCTGAATTATCTCTTTCAAGTTCCTATCTCCAAATATAGTCACATTCTGCGACCCTGGGGTTAGAGTTTCAGCATACCAATTTTGAGGTGACATAGTTCATGCTGCTTATGTGCCTGAGACCTAGTTATTTAATACATATGTGGTGATTATAGCATGGCTGAGACTAGACTGGAATGCTGCAGAATTTGTAGAGAATTGTTGCTTAGAAAAAGAAAGAAAAGCGAGTAGGCTGAGGTTGAGGGGGCTTGAATGGTAAGAACATCACTGTGAGAAAGATAAACTTTCAGTTCTGGAATGACAAAATGATGAAAATCACTTTTTCCTTACGTATTTGTGTTAAGAATGCCGACATTATAATGTAGATCTGGAAAGTTTAAGAGCGGAATATCTACTCTGATCCTATTGAAGGGAGTACTGCAAAAACCCACCCCTTTCTGATTCATAGTTATTCCAAGTTCTTGAGGCTAACACTGAAGTTATAACTCCTTGAAATATTTCTTTTTTCCCCCAAAAAGGTACCAAAAATTTACACTTCTACCTCCTGGCATAAATAGAACTCTTCAAAGAGGTGTTTCTTGTTCAAGAGAAATCATACAAAGACAAAAATCATCTCAGATGTCAGGTGGGAGAGCCCATGAGTTGACTTCCTGTGACAACAATTCCCACGGAGGAAAGAGGGACAGCATCTGAGGGAAAGATTTGGGGCACAGCAATGAACAGGAAATTCACCTTCTATTGATAGTCCCTTTAGAACAAGTTTGTATGATTTTTACCCTCTTAAAAGAATAATTTTGGCTGAGCAATTTCCTTTATAACAAAGGTTAAAGATGTTGAACCTTACTTTCAGATTGAAATCATTAAAAAAGTATTTTCTGGACTCCAAAATATGTTATTTAAGGCCAATTAAGATTTCCTAACTGGTGACATCAATCCTATGGCACCTTAGAAACATCATTAGCAAGCACAGAATACATGCAGGAGTATTCCTTTCTTCCCCACAGTTCTTTGAGAGTAGAGAGATGTCACTCCATTTACAGGCATGGTGAGAACATGGGAGGCATATGACTGCTGCTGGGGAGAGATGAACAATTGTCCAAGCAATGCTTACAAGGCATAGAAGACAACCAATGAAATGAAACTACAGGACATGGAAGACAACCAATGAGACTATTCCATCCAGGGATAGTTCAGCAAACTAGTGGGTTTACTGTGGTTATTGACTGGACCACGTGTGACTTGGAAGTAGCTGGATCATGGAAGTGAATGGGTAATGATGCACAAAAGCTGTATTCCTAGGGCTCACAGACCAACGTGTAGGCAGCTCCATGGAGGTTTCTTCTTATCAAATATTACTGCTAACACATTGTGATTGCTTTTAGTTTCGTAGTTTCCTGAGTCTTGAAAGTTGCACTGTTTTCAGAGGCTTTGTAGCCCCTCCTCCTTCCAGAAGGAAGTGTTTTAACTTGAATAGCTATAAAAAGTGAGACATACCTGTATCCCAACTCCCGTGGCAAAACCTGAAGTATCAAAAGACTTGACTTGGAATTGGGTGAATGACTTGCTAGGTTTCCTAGGATAAAAACAGTGTTGTGTATGCAGACATTGAGATTAGGAATACTACAAGAGCAAAGAGCAGGAAAAGACACACCCTTCTCTTAGGAAGCCATTCTGAATGGGAAGACAAATCAAATGCCTGAGTTTTGTGTTAAAACACTGATTGGAGGCAGCAGCACTGGAAATCTTGACTATGTGTTGTAAACAGAGCAGAGGGCCACTTCCCACCGCCTGGCTCCCAGCCACCTAGCTAGATAGGCCCACAAAATAAAGACCCACAGATTGTATTCATTTAAACACTGCCTGGCCTGTTATATCTATAGCCTCTTATTGGCTAACTCTCACATCATGACTAACCCATTTCTAATAATCTGCATGTCACCACGAGGTCGTGGTTTACTGGCATGAGTCTAGCCAGCATCCATCTCAGGAAGGGGAATCATGGTGTCTGCCTGACTCTGCTTCTTTCTCCCAGCATTCTGTTCTGTCTACTCCACCTATCTAAGCTGCTGTCCTATGAAAAGCCAAGGCAGTCTCTTTATTTGACCAATGAAAGTAAAACATAGACAGAAGACCCACCTACATCAACTATGTGTCACTGTTTAATACCAATCAAACATTCCGTCTTGAGAGAATGATAATATGTCCTAGGTTGCCTGAGACAGTCACATTTACTATGATTCTATTCCTATCTCTACCTAGTCTTCTTTCTTATACAACATGGAAGGTGTGCTGATTATATAGTCTTCTTAAATCTACTAGATTTTTGCCATATTATTTAATATGGAATATAGAAGATATGGAAAAAAGTAACTCTCATATTATTTACTTATTTGATTGTTTGGTATTGTGTGTGTGTGTGTGTGTGTGTTGTGTGCAAATGTTAATACCCTTGTGTGAGGGTGTGTATGCTATATGTGCATGTGCAGAGGCCAGGATGTCAATATTAGATGTCTTCCTCTACTGATCACCACCTTATTTTTGACACAGAGTGTCTCACTGAACCCTGAGCTCATGTTTTGCCTAGGCTGGCTGGCCAGTCTGCCTGTGGGATCTATCTGTTTCCTTCTCCCTAGTACTGAAGTTACAGATGTGGACCATTGCTTCTGGCTTTTACATGGGTGTTGGGAATCCAAACTGAGGCCCTCATGCTTACATAGTGACTCTACCCACTGGGCCCCTATACTTCACTTTCTAGCGCTTACCAACTTACACCATCAGCACTTACAAACACCAGCAGGGAGGAACCCCTCATCTCTCTTGATGAAGAAACAGTGACATTCTCAGTGGCAGCATTAAAGGTCGCATCATGGAAGATGGTGCAAGTGATGGTAGAAGAAGACTACCTTTACTTCTGACAAGATCACAGAAACAGTGTAGACCTGAGCAGTGGGAAATAGAAAGGCTGGGAGCCTTAGTCCTTCCTTGATTTCTATGTGGTGTTTATAGTTAACCACTGCAGCTGCAGTTAGCATAGTCTCAGGCCAGACACCAGTTTCATACGTATATGAGAAAGATCCTATTCTCAGAGCACCCTGCTCTTGGCCTCTTTGGGTGTGTGATCCTCATCTTAAAAGTTTTAATAACTTTTATATTTGAGTTTCATTTTCTAAAGACTGATAGAATAATAAAGCATGATCCCGATATTGGGAGTTTTAGATTATCCTCCTCTACTTGATTGTCCTCTACTTCTTCACTTATGTACAGGGCAGGCTCTCAGTGGTCCACTCCCCATCCTCGAGGGCACAGGCCTCCTTAATGTAGGAGGGTCATCTATCTATTTGTTACTTTCAAACTGCCTTGACTTTTGATAGGACAGCAGTTTAGATAGGTGGAGTAGACAGAACAGGATGCTGGGAAGAAGGCAATGAGGCAGGCGCGATGAAGCTCCGGCCCAAGATGGAAGTAGGTTAGAATCTTCCTGGTAAGCCACCATCTCATGGTGACACACACATTAATAGAAATGGGTTAATAAAGATGTGAGAATTAGCCAGTAAGAGGCTAGAGTTAATGGGCCAGACAGTGTTTAAAAGAATACAGTTTCCGTGTAATTATTTCAGGTGTAAATAATTAGATAGCCGTGCGGAAGCCGGGCAGAATGAAAAGCAGGCCTGGTCGCCCCATCACTACACCTCTTTTCCTCACACTGCCCAATGATGGATAGCTACTGCCTCTGATAGGAGTCTATGTGGATGTGTAAAGAGTCCAAGCCAAGAGAGGTAACAGAAACCACTGTCCTTGTTTGTACAGGGCTTGCCTGTACTGCTCCTCATTCTGCCACTATGTCCTTGTGCAGGGTTTGCCATCCCTGTATCTGCTGTGCACGTTGATCTAGCTTTGAGCTTGTGGGAGAGGAAAAATGACTTCACTGCCTTCAGTTTGGGAAACTACATTGGTGGCAGAAGAGGGTATTCTCCAGTTTGAGTTACTCATATACCTAATAAGTTACAAAGTCTTGGAAGACACTCTGACTGCACCTGCTGGTAAGAATTCCCATGCTTAGGATAGCACATTAAACAACAATTCAAAACTACTAGGAATATTTAAGAGGAAAAATGAAAGTTGAAAGAATTGTATTTGAGTACTATGTTTTTACCCCTACTTCAACAAGGAGCCCATATTTTTTGTTTGCCCTCAAACTCTCATATTATCTAGTTGTCCCTGCATATTGTCATTATGAACTCTTTCAAAAACAAAACTATAAACCCTTGGCTTGTAAACAAATATCAGCCCATCTCAGTTGTTCCATGATATCTTTTCAAAAATCTCTGTCTTCAATGCTTCCTGGGTCCAGCACATGTCCTGTTGCTGGGACCGAGTGTCAGACAGATTTCTGCCATTGGTTTGCCTCTGTCCTTTCACGGGAGATCCCAACCTTCTCATCCCTCTTTAGATGTTTGTCAAACGCTGGATATAGCAGGGAAGTTGTGATGTTTAAATGTTTAACATAACATGTCCTGTGTTTCCTCCTGGTTGATATTCATTAGATGTGCACTTCAGTAATTTGTTTCATTACCCCGAGCCCATTTCTTAATCTCTATAATTGATCCAAGAAGGTGAGGGAAGGGCCCAAGTCAGGTCTCAGTGTCTGTGTGAGTTTAGTGGGCACTTCTGAAGCTGTCTCAGCAGGCATGTTCAAAGCCCATGTCGCCATGTTCTCTAGGTCAGAGAGTTTTTCCTGGGCTTTTTGTTTTCAAATTCACTTGCTTCAAGCTAACCTCTACATCTCCCTCCTAGGTGTGACTGTATGTAGAGTCTCCATCTCTGTTGATGCTTTTCTAAATAACCGGTTAAAGCAATCCCAGAATGAGCATTCGCTGTGGCATGTCCACAAAGTATTTCTCCTTAGTTTTTCAGTCTGAAAAATGGAAGCAGTGGATGTGATATTTAGCCTCTGAAGTTATGCCTTTCACCCTAAACTTCATGTCTAGACCAGACAACCCTGCCAGGATCCAGACCCTGGCTTCTTTTTCTCACAGAAATATATTCAGCATCCATATTGTGTGTCTCCTGGCCACTAGTTATTTGACTTTTGTTTTACCATTGGCTTGTATGGTGCAATGTTTAGTTATATAGTTGTTCTAATCATATAAAAATAAAAGATTTGGAAAGAATATGTCCCAAAATGCTGCATTTCCAAGACCTGTTCTCTTAATGAGTTCAGAACTGGAAACTGGAAGCCTCTACTTGAACATTTCCCTCCTCGGCTAGAATAAGGAAACAGCAGCCAGTAGAATATGTGCTTGGTGTTACACAGGGGGACCACAGGCATCAAGATCCTGGAATCAGAGACATTTTGTGAATGAGGGTCTCAAAGGTTGCTGGCTTACTTTCCACCAGGCTTTGCAATGAAGAGGGTTTCTATTCTGGCTCCCCCTGCCAAGTCATAGTGTGGTGATGAGTCTAATCCTTTGGAATCTGGGTGTGAGGTCAGGCTAGCCTCAACTGCCCTCACTTTCCCCACTCCCACTCTGTCTGTGTCTCTGCATCTCAGTTAAAGCAGTGTTAAAAATTCAGGCAGGATTCAGAATTGGGACTGCACCTGGGATAAAAATCCAGCCTAGGAGAATCTGCCTGATAATAAGTTTTAAGAAATGGCCTTCCTGTGGCTCACATTCTCAGCTAAAAAAAAATGCATATGTTAGTGGGTAAAAATTATTTGTGGTATTTGGACTATGTACAACAAAATAATCTTAGTTGAGAACAACTGTAGTCATCGCTTTTATTGCCTAGAATTGGGCCTGCTTTATTGAGAGCACTTGCTGGAGGAATGTAAGTTCAAAGAGTGATTAAGAACACTGTAGCCGGAGAGACCAAAAAGGGAACTATTTACCCCGAGGAGCCCTGCAATGGGGTCAGGAATCCAAAATTATTCAGCTACTTGAATCTTTTAAAAATGCGTTTTTAATTAGCTCTCAAAATATCAGGCTTCATTATGGCACTTACAAACACAATTCTTTTATTTTGTTATTGTACCCCACTCGTGACTCCATACCCTTCTACTCCAGTTGACACATGTGCCCTGTTTCCCTCCCTTCTACCTTAACACCTCTATCATCTTCTCATGGTCCCCTGCTCAGGTTTATTACACCCATCTATTCTGCCATAAAGAGGATACCAATTCTTTCCATCTCCAACATCCCTTCCTTAATGAAGGCTTTGAGAAGCTCTTACCTAGACCATCATAATATTCTCCTAACAATATATCTTCTTCCAGCATTGACCAGTTTCTTCCACCAGCCCAATGTTTGCTTCCAGTTGTTGCCATGGTAATGCTTTTGAAATGCAAGCCTAATATTCCCTAGTCTCATCCAATTGCAATCCTTCAAAGGCTTCCATTTCCCATTATAGCATCCTCAGTCTTAATTCTCAGGTGCATGTAGTTTCAATTTTAGTATTTATTATTTCCTGAAAATTCTGAATTATATTCCTGTAAGGAGTCTTCTGTCTCCTTTCTTTGAAGTAGCAATCATCAGACTGCAAGCAAAGTACCTGGCCTTTCAAGAAGAGTTTGTCTTTCTGTATGTTTGATTGTATGTGTTAGGCAAACAATAGGGGTTTATAATATCAGAATTGCTTTGAAAATAAAACCGTGCTACCCAAACAGTGATTCTAATATTTTCTCCTAAGAACATGTTCTGACAAGGCACAAATGCCCTAAAATGTAAAATCCATGATTTTTACACAAGGCTTTTCAAGACGAGATCTCTGTTGACTCTTCTAGCTTTGTCTCACACAGATCACCGATGCACCCATCCCCTGTGCCCCATCAAATATTCATGTCATTAACTATGAACTGTATCACTCTTCATTTTCTCATGCTGTTTCTTGCCTCTCGTCTTTGTACATGCTCTTTTCTCTGTTGGCACCCACACTGACTGGCTGCTTATGCTTTACTAGAAACTTCTTTAAATGTTTTATATGTCTTAACTCTTAGTTCTCAGATAACCCTATGAATTACCAAATGGTTAATTCCTTTATAAAAAACAATGAAACAGAGCCTCAGAAAACATTCGGTAGCTTGTTTCAGTCTAGAAATGGAATGGGGATAGAGCTGGGCACTTTACTTCTACATTGCTGGGTTTACCACTGTTACATTATTCTGTGACCTCCTGGTGAACATTTGTTTATTCTTTAATACTCAATTCAACACCAGGAAGTTTCCTCCCAACATCTCTAGAAAGCCTTGAATACATCTTTTCTTTGACCCTACTGACACCACAGTATGCAGCCCCCTCTCTATTCTGAGGATCAAATCATGCTAGGCAAGTGCTCTATCACTAAATTCCTCGCCACAGCCTTAACGTTTGCAAATCCAGTGCAGAATTAATTACTGGTCCTACCTCCTCGCCCCCCCCCCCATGTTCATAAAGATCTCACGTATACATCTCCGGTATCTCAACTAGTGTATCATAGATGCTCAATAAAGTCTTGTTGAGTGGAATCATATCCTTACATGAATCATTTCCTCTTTTAGCCTTGCTTTGTGAATCAGCTCTGACTCCTACTTATCCTCAGCATCCCTTTTTACAGAATATATTTTAGTTGTAGAGAACATTAGAACAGTCTTTGCAGTACTGGAAGGAATACTGCTTCAATGCAAGCTACTTTAGCAATATAAAGGTGAATAAGCACCTGAGCTGCTGAGGCCAGCTTCTTTTAGCTTCACAGACACAAAGCCATCATGAAATCCACGTCATGTTTTACATATAATTCTACATTTCCAAAGAATTTGCTGCTGGACTGGGTTTAAAATTCATCTTCTAATTATCTATTGCTATAAAATACTATGATAAACAATGTTAAGCCTAATTCATTTCTTTTGCCCTAAATCAGCCACAGGCCAGGCTTGGCAAAGATAACTCCTCTTGACATACCAAAAATGGGGTATCAGCTAAAAGAAAAACTGCAGATTAGTATGCACCAGAACTCAACAGGGGTTTCTCTCCCTGTGCACTCTCTGAACTTTACTGAAGGTTTTTTATGGACTCTCTTTGGTGTGGTGACTTCAGAGTTCAGGCTTCTGACAAGGGAATTGGCTTCCCATGACTGACCACTGCATAATACTGAAGAAGATAAAAGCTTATTACCATATCACCAGCTTCAAACTTTGGAACACTATTTCTACTGTATTCCATTGATCAATTAAGAACACACTTTGACTCAAGTTTGGTTTCTCTGTGTAAGCCTGACCATCCTGGAACTTGCTCTGTAGACCAAGTTCACCTCGAACTCAGAGATTAGCCTGTGGCTGCTTTCCTGAGTGAAAGGCCTACCTCTTAATAAGAAAAGTAACAATAATTTGAATTTTTTTATCACAGTACCCTAAACAAGTAAAGCATAAATGAAGAAACATTATACAGTGGTCATGATAAACCCAGATCAACAGGAGACCCTGCTAGGGAAATTCCTTCAGCCAATAGTCTTTAAGATATCAGTTCACTTTGGGCATGGTCTCACACTCTATAAATGCAGACAAAAAGTGTGCGTGGCCTTGTTGGCTGCTGGATTCTGTTCCAGTTCCCAGGGCACACAGAGGATTGCAGATCACTATCTTACTGTGAGTTTATCCCCAAATAAATAAACCTTTGTTATACTCCATACTGGGCTATTGTGGAACTCTTTTGTATGCCAACAAATGGTGCCCACCATTTGGGGCATGATCTACATAAGAACTAAAAAACCTTTAAAAGTGTGGGAGGGAGGGGGGCTTCTAGACACACAAAATCGGGAGTCAAGTGCAGCTTGTAGGTTGTCACATATTTTTAGACTGGCTTTGTTTGCTAGTGGCGAGCAGAGGTATAGCTCCTTTAAGAGAAGGCTTCCTGATTCAGCCTTAGCAGCAAAAACTATGAGGCTCCTTTAAGAAAATACAAATGGCTCTGGCTGGTTTGGGAGGTCCTGCTACAGAGCACTTAGGGTTTGTGAGCAGAGTGCTACAAATTGCTTAATGGTGACATAGACCCTCTGTGTCCCAGGAGCTGGGACTGTGAGCATGGCTCATAGAGGCAATAAACATACTTCTGCCACATTGGACTGGGTGGAATAAACTGAAGGTGTAAGTCACAAAACAATCCCACACCAGTTTGGAATTATGATTAATAAAAGGGTTATTTGTTTAAAGGAAAAACTTACAGATCACCGTACTAGACAATAGCCCTCTGCATGACCAGGAAAGGGGTCTAGTAGCCGGAAGGGGAGTCCGAAGCAAGAGAGAGAGTCTGCACGGCTACTGCTGCTTTAAAAAGAGACCACGCCCAAGTTTGCTAGTCATTTGGGGAAGAAATTGCCCTTGCCTGGACTGTTTGAGGTATTCTGCATAAACTGGACATGCAGGTCTCACAAAAAATGACTACTGAACTTGCCTAAAGGCGGTGAGACAGCCAAAAACAGTAGGCAAAACAATTTTTCAAATTTCCTGCTTCATGGAAGAGTCTTTAGAATACTCTGGGCTTGTAGGCTGAAGATGAATGCCCCAATGTTGCAGAAGACCTTGGGTAACTGTCCAGGCAACAAGATATTTCTGTCATTTCTAGAGTTTTGGAAGTTGCTTACAATGCAATTTCTGTTTACTTAGGTAATATTATATCCTCTAGGATCTTTGAAAAGTTGAAGACAGATAGCTACAGTTTTCCTTAGTTATGATAAAAGATAAATTAGATATGAAACTTTCCAGATACAAATAGACTAAACATGGTAAGTGTAATTCTTGCTTGATACTTGTTTCGTTATATGTAATTTTGCTATGTTAAAGTTAAAACCTTACTTTTTATTTAGAGAGGAAAGGGGAAAGAATGTGGGATGTCCTTCTGTATATGTGTTGCTCTTGTTGGTTAATGAATAAAGCTGTGTTGGCCTATGGCAGAGCAGAATATAGTCAGGCTGGAAGAGATATAAATATATATATAGAGAGAGAGTAGGCAGTGTTATGGAGACGCCATGTAGCTGCCAAAGGAGAAGGACATGCCAAAACCTTACTAGTTGGCCACAGAATCGTGGCGACACAGATGAATAGAAATGGTTAATTTAAGATGCAAGAGCTAGCTAGAAATAGGCTTGAGACATTGACCAATTATATTGTAATTAATATACTTTCTGTGTATAAGATTATTTAGTTCTGAACAGCTAGGAAACAAACAAGTAGTCACCAATTACAAGACCAAACAGTGTAACACCTAAACCATCGAAAAGGGAAAGGCAAAAAGTTCAGGGTAAGTACAGCTTAAGAACTAACTACTTCCTGATACTTAATGTTGGTCCATGGAATGTTCTTATAAAAATATTTATTTAATATATATTGTTTTTCTTTCAAAACATTTACATCTGTTAACTTACTTGATCTAAAAATTAAAATTAAGCTTAGAACTGGGCTGAGGTGATAGTAAAATGCCACAGTTTTAGGGGGAGAAATCTGAGTTAGGACTCCCACAAACCATGTGAAACCATATAAGACATGTGTGGAAACAGCATGTTTACAGTGAGATGATGGTAGAGACAGGAGAATCTCTAGAAGACAACTATACTTATGTACACAGCAAGGAAAAACAAGAGACCCTGTCCCAAACAAGGTAGAAGGTGAGGTCCTACAACCAAGATTGGATTGTCCTCTGAACTTTATATAAGTAAAAAGGTACTTACACATATAAACACACACACACACACACACACACACAGAGAGAGAGAGGGGGGGAGAGAGAGTACATAACAATACACATACAGTTTCTTTTTTAAAAAAAGTGGAAACTAAGAATACTTGCAGCATCACATAGCTAGCAAATAGTGGATATCTAGGCTAAACTATGCTCTTAAAAAATCTGTACTCTGAAAGTCTTCCCCTACACTTCACCCCTTGGTAGGGATAAATTCAAAGCCTTGAGAACAGGAAAGCGTCTGTTACAGGGCTACATCCTCAGCTTTCCTGGTTTTTATTTGATTTTGATTGCAGCTCCCAGTACCCTAACTAGGGACCTGGCTTACTGGGTGGGTTCAAAGATGATAGAAGTACCATACGGTGCTGTGAGTTTTTCTCTCCATCGTGTGCCTATCGTTTCATTTCCTATTCAACATTTTACCCAGAGTCTGGATGACCCATAAGAACAGGAACTGTGACTGATTTTTTCTTCACTTAATCTCCAGCACCTGTCAAAGTTTCTGGCAGGTTGTAGACACCTTTTAAGAAGTGGCGAATTAACAAGTGGCTGAATCACAAGCACTCATCCACAAGGGCCTACGTAGTAGAAAAAGCAAGGTCACCAGAGACAGGAAGACCCAGGTCAGACTCAGTCCTGCACTTTAAGAGTTTCGGCTTACATGGTAATGACAGTCTAATATGTACTGAACAAAAGTAGCCCATGGGCAGGACTACCTTCAAAGATCTTCACAAAGATGCCTCTGTAACACTGATACAGCCAGCATGTGTCCCACATAGACCACTGTTCCTCCAGCTGAACACCATGCCACGCTGCCTGGCATGTAGGAGCCATGTGCCATACAGTACCGACTTTTCAACCTTGACATTATATTTAAATGAGTAGGATCTTGAGCTTCTCAGTGCACAGAAGTGGCAACCACTGGGCTAACAACAGAGTCACATTCCTATGGCAAACTCCCGTAGCGCCGTGGTAGGCATGTTCATGAATCATACATACCCGTTACATTTTATATGTCCATTATACTAGTTTATTTCTATTTAAAGCTTAATACTATGAAAATAAGTGTTTATCATTTTAAATTTTATTTTATTTGGAGTATTTTGAGCTGAACACTTAAAGAAAATCCCAGTTTATCTTTCAAATGGCATGACTGCTGTGTTCTGTTAACAAAACAAGCTAGTGTAGGAAGGCAGAAGAAAGTCAAAAGAAACTAGCAGGGGACAAAAGAGCAGAGATACACATTATTCATGCACACATTCCCTGTTGACTTGCTCAAAAAAATACCCTTGATAATTCTGTCCTATACTCTATGTTTAATTATCAAAATGCTCTTCAATGCTAATATGTACTAGCACTGTTCTAAATACTTTGCAAATATGATATCATCTAATTCTCAAAATACCCCCTCTAAGCATATTATTCTCATTTTACAGTTAGGGAGACTGAGGCATGGGAACGTAAAGTTGTTTCTCAAAGGCTTTTAGCTAGGAAGGGAAGAGGTTCAGAGCTGGGTATTTTGGCTGCAGAATCATTGCCTTCCCTTTGTACAAAGCCCTATCTCAGACCCTCACCATTCATCATATGCACCATCGTGCCATCTTCTGTGCAGATACTCACCTTCGGTCTTTCTATCTGCACAACAGTTAGCCAAGCTCCATTCTTCACATTTAATGAATCTCTTTTGACAAGGATCTGAACATGCAGTGTCTACTATCACACCTATGGTAGCATTAGCTGAACACTATTGCTCACAACTCAAAACAGGGATACAGGTCAAGCTTTCTAAGGAAATGCTGTACTCTTTTGCTTCTTTGGTACAGAGATCACTTTGTATATTAAAGTTGCTGGAGAGTTTTAGATTTAAAAAAAATCAACCTCATTTAATCACTTGTTTCTCAAAGTAGTTGGAGTGCAGACCATTCATTCAGTCTCTGCCTATAACTTCTGAGATGAGTGTTTTAGATTTGAGATATGTTGAGTCCAAAGGACAAAGTACACACATTACATTCTGCCAAGAAAGGCCTCTTTGTGATACACCCTAGGGAACCCTCTTACATCAACTCTAAAATCTGACCCAGTCTCATGGAATACTCCTTCTCCGAATCTGCATCCTTTGCTTTGATTTTCTGCCCTTATTTCTGTTACTTTGTGTAACAACATTTCTCCTTTATCTTTTGGTGATTTATTCATTGCAAAAGCTAGTTCCAGTGTAGCACTTCTGTGTCGTTTCCCCTACTGTCAGCAAGAGGATGAATACCCTTCTCCTCTAACTCCAATAGCGTTTTATTCATACCAATGCCATGCTTAAATTTATATTCATTATAATTTTCCTTTATTATATTGATTTTATTCTAGACTTCTAAACCATCGCCTCTGCATCATGTATCAAAAATCTGTTAGGCATAATATGCTAATATTTTCATTTATGTGCATGAAGATTTTAATAAGTTGATGCTGTTACCATTATTTATGTTTTAGGAAAAAGGTTCCAAGGTTCAGGTTACTTAGCCTATTAATAAATGGAGCAAAGATTTGAATCCAGATCTTGGAAACAATTTTATACATGAGAATTCGACTTGTCTTTCTTCTTCCCTGAATGATATGATTCCAAAAGCAGACTCCTCTCACTGTTTCTCTAGCCTTTCCTCCTAAGACAGGACTCAGCATGAAACACATTCCCATGCTGGAATAAATGAACAGCTAGATAGATAGATGGGTAGAGCTGATCTAAAGAATGACTCTCTAGTTTCTTTCTCTTGGCTTCCAACTTAATCTTCTCCCATGTCCTGTAACCTCTTACAGTAGGGAGAACTAACCCATAAAATCTTGTCTTCATAACTGCTGTAAATGAATTCTGAGTGTCTCCCCAAACCCCATATTTTAAAAGCCTGTTCACCTATGGGGCATTGTTTTTTGGAATCTTTGAGAGGTGGAACTTTGTGTTATAGTTTTATATCATTGGGAGCATAGGCTCAAAGAAGATTATAGGACTCATCTGCTTCTTCGCTCTCCCCATTCTTGTTTTATGTTTTTGTTTTTGCTTCCCATCCATGAGATGAGAAGTGTGTTTTCCTATGCTCTATCACAATAATGTTGTGTTTCTTCGCAGGTCCAAAACAATAAACAGACAGTTGCAAGCTATGAGGCAAAATAACCCTTGTCTCCTCGTTGTAAGTTAAAAATCTCAACAAGAAATCTGACAACACTTTATCAATGACAAGATGAGCTCAGGGCTTTGTGTATTTTTTTCAACGTCTTGAAAGTCAATATTTATCTAGCTCTCTCCACGTATTAGGCATTGTCCTAAGTTCTGCTCATAGCCACCTTCCTCAAGTAGGCATTATGATTGCTATCACCTTTTAGATGAGGAAGCTGAGATACACAGGTGTTAAAGAGTCTGCCCCCACCCAGCTCCTGCAGCAGTGAGGGGTTCAAGTAGACTTTTAGATAGAAGTGGATCCAGAACATATACATTTACTGCCCACTCAATATGCCATTTCCAATAGGTCATACAAGAAAAAAATAATAATTCCTGCTATTGAAAGTTTAAAAACTGAATTGATACGAACAGATAATACACTTGATCTGAACCAACAGGCCAAATTTTTGTCTGCTTGTTGGAGAATTAATTGAATACATATAACATACTTTGATCAAATTATTTTCCCTCCCATCTTCTCCAATTCACCCCTGTACCCCCAAACTTCTTTTTTGCATAGCACCTTCCAACTACTGGAGGAGAAAAGTAATCATCAATCTGAACAAGCTGCAAACTACATTTGTACAAACTATAGCAATGACTCTCCAGATTGGCTTGATCTATATCTCCAAATTTATCATGGTCAAAGGATAAACGCCCACGGCTATCATTTTTTCCCTTCATTACAGCCACACCCAGGGACAAGCTTATTATACATTTCTCCCAATACTAAATTCCTTGGAAAGAAATTGTGGTTAACATATTTCTCGTATAAATTGTTAGGAATGAAGTTAAAGATAACCATGGATATAGAGGATCTTTCTAGAGAAACTGGCTATGTTTTCTTATGTCCTCCAAAAAGCAAATGCAAGACAAGATTAAACTAGACAAGAGTGTGCTAGAAGAAATGTCTGTGAGACAGAAGAGTAAAGGAATCCAGGGAGAAGTACCAACTCATGAGCCTGCCTTCAAGTGAAAAAAAGAGAAAGGGAAGGGAAAATGAAGGAAGGAGGACAGGAAAGAAGAGGGAGGCTTGTTGGAAATCTTAGGTTGGTTCTAAGTTCATGTTCCAAGAGGAATTCAAAAGGCCATTGGGGAATCCTTAGGTCAAAGTTTCTTACCAGAGCAGATGTGTGTCTATTAGGGACAGGAAAGTCCCTGCTGGACTCTCTCATCAACTAGAAGGAACCCTTGGTTGATGTTGGTCAGAAACAACATGGCGAAGAATCCTAGATCTTGTCATCAGTGCTCTGTTGATTGGACTCTCAGCGTTGGACAGATAAGAGGTTCATTCCTATGATCATAATGATGGCTATTTAAAGTGAAGACTGGAAAATGTATATAGCTTGTACACTCCTGAAAATGGCTCTCTGATTGCCCAGAGCTTGGACAGAAGTTTACGCTCTAGAGCCAATGAGAAAGCAAGAGAAAGTAGAAAGTTAAATAAAGAATGAGACTGAAAGCTGCAGTTAGAATACACTGAGATGAATGATTGATTGTTGGCTATCTGCTGTGCATAGTGGTCCAGGTTTCAGGAAGATGATGGTGAGTGGGGCAGAGGCTTTGGCTATGAAGAAAGCTTATAATCCTGGAGGGAAATGACAGTATTCCGTAGCAAGGATAAACACAACATTAAAGTTTCAGAGAATGGATACTTAACCTTGAATGAATACTGAACCATCAAAGAATGCTAGTGGGCACCTCATCACTGTCTAGGGTAATTCTACCCTCCTGTTACACTAGAAGTAAATGGAAGTCTAAGTTGGTAAAATGTCTCATCATTCAAAGTCAGATCACAATACCATGGTTGCGGGAGGAGTTTTAGAACTGACAGCCTTTGAATTCCCCCGTATATCTGTGTTCTGCATCTGATGCTAAACATCAGCTCTACTGGATAGAGCCAGGGATGGTTATTTGCTTTGAACCTTTGAACAACCCTACCACAGATCTGGATGATTAAAAACCAAGCTGACGATACTGCCTTTTAGAACACTTTGAGGGTTTCGGAACAATCAGGAAACTTTAGCCTGTGTTTTCAGAATCTGCTGTCAGGGAAGGTCATCTGAATCATATCCATCAAATGTTGGGGATGACTCACTGTCAAACAAATCTCTTTTAAAAACTTGTCTTTATAAATACACAAAAAATCACTTCTGTTGTTTTTGAGAGGTTTCTTCATTTCCTCTACCTTCGCTCCTGGCCCCCATGCCGAGCCCACTGAACAAAAGGCTCTTAGAAGAGGTATACAAGCATCTTCACTGCCTACTGATTAAAATGTCTTCAGGTGCCTAGGATCGCCCAGAGCAGATGCCCTCCCCACTATTCTGTTCTTCTCTGGCCCTGTCAGGGCTGACTCACTGAAACCTGAAGGCTCTGCCTCTTAGGGGTTCTGGCCTGAAGGGAAGTGAAAGAGTTGCTTGCTGGAATCAGTGGGTAATTAAAGATACGCATGCAGCCCAATGAATGGCTATTGCTCAGAAGAGGGTCCCAGCTAATTCAGGTCAAAGAGGAAATGTTCCAACAGAGAAGCTTGGAGCTGCTTTTCCTCTCATTAGGCAATCAGAAGGGGTTGGGGGATATATAGGGCTGTCTTCCAACCACTGCTGCAAGTGCTGCAGATTGAACCAAGGGACTTCCATATGCTAGGCCAGCTGGCTCTCTATCACCAAGTTACAATTCCAGTCTTAGGGAGGCCCCTTTGAACTACAAGTGTACTCCACTATTCAAATGACGGGAGTTAACCTTAGCACAAGAGAAAAGGGTTGGCTACTTCATTCTAATTTGGCATTCTCAACCAAGATGATTCTGCTATCCAAGAGACATTTGGCAAAGTCTAAAACGTTCAGGTGTTATAGTCGGGGCATCTGCTATTGTTGTCGATGAAATAAGGGTTAGGAAGGCCACTAAACAATGTAACAGGCCAAAGGCAGCCTTCCCTGACTAAGAACCATGCATGATAAATTGTCACTTGTGCTAAGGTCGAGAGGCTCTGCTCTAAATATTGATCTAATTATTGTTACAGACTCGAGTGAGCTGTATCTCCGAGGATGTGCAGTTCTCTTTCTTTCTCCTTATTTCCAGTTTTGCTTCTTAATCCATTAAGTAGCACACAGCGCCTTCTGGACACAGACGTGATGAAGGCACAGCTGTCCTATGCTGAATCACACCTGGTGTTGTGAAAGCTCTTATTCCAGAGCAGTGGAAACCGTGCTTTTTCTTGTCCATGTTGCTCTTAGCAACCAAGCTCTCGTCTTTATTCAATTACTCAGTCTACAGTCATGTGCTTTCGAGCTACATGTTCTTTCTTAAGCACACCGTTCTCTTTCCTGACCCCACAAAATTTTCCACACTCCTGCCTTCACTTACAACTGTTCTCTGCGCAGCTTCATCACTCCTGTCCCCTCTACAGGAAAGTCCTTCTAATTTCCATGTTGCTGTCCTCCTATAAATGCATCAGCGGCCATATGCATCCTCTCCACCTTTCTCTCCTCCAAGAATCCAAAATTCACTGTCATGTCTTAAGCTAATCCTTCCATACATCTTACCGCACATTGTCAGTATCTCTTTTGAGTTGTTTTGTAATACCATGGCATTGCTCCCTGTACCACTCTCAGGGGGTCTGTTACTACATCAAAGACTCTATTCTTATTTCTTCTCATTCTATAATAAACTGGTTTTGGTTTACCTGGTTAAAGCTGTGAGCCTATTTCCTGGAACATTCTTCCCTGTAAAGGAACCGACAAGGAATTGGAAGGACGGAAGCAAAGCAGAAGGTGTTACTCTCAGTAGGTGGCCGCAGTTTGATGTGGTGATAAGGGCACAAGCAAAGAAGTCATCAGTGGACACCGATTGCCCTCACTCACCTGTACTTTGTGTCTCGGTCATTTTCATGACTGCTGCCCTGCTGAACAATAAGTATCCCAGGCTCACCAGCAAATCTGTGGAGGCGGCAGCCATCAGTCAACAGAAACCCAAGGGGCAGCAGAAGTTTCAAACAAAATCCCTGTGAGCTACTCTTTAGGTCCCTCATGAGAGACCATACCTGCTCCTAGGATTGTCCTTAAAGTTCCAGCTTACCGATCTGTACTTTTGGCAGTCTATTCAATGGCTATTTCTCTGGCACTCCAAATCTTTCCTGCTAGACTAACACTCTCACTCCCTACACATTTGATCGAGATTAATTTCTGCAATAAATCCCCAATTTCTATATTAATTATAGGGGTTGTGTTTTCCTAGCCTTCAGAAAATAGTCTGGGAAGAATCTAGCCGGAACTGACCTGGAAGCTTCCCATTTGGGGACTGGCTCTCATACCAGAGGGCGCTATACAAGGTGCTCAGAGAGAAGAGCAACCAGTACTCCTGTCCTACGAGAATACCTGTGAACCACATAATGACTGTGCTGACAAGATATCCATAGTGCTACAACAGTGACATTTTTTTTTCCCTTGGAGGTAGCCAAGAACTGTCTAATTAGACTTAAGGATCACTAGACAGAAGGAATTTATGCTTGGTACTGTAAATCTATAAACTATTAGTGTCTAGAGAGTTCATCGACCCTAGAGGAGAACTTCTGACTGTCATTTTCCTAAACCTATGTAATTTCTAACTGTATTCTAAATGTATTCTTATGACCACAGATAAAAGTAGCTCTTGTCCCTCGTCATGTAAGCTATTTGTAGCAGATGGAAACTACGACCGAAATCCATAACTAATCAACCTGCAGAGAACAAGTGGAGTGTTCAGCTCTAATTGACAGAACTGTGATTCTATCCCTACACCTAAGAATTAAGGAAACTCAAGAAAGAACAGGCAGAAAGATTGTAAAAGCCAGAACATCAACATATCTGCTGTGAGATAGTGCCTTATATATATGACAGAGAAGCCCTGAGCTCAACAGTAGGGTTGTCTGTACAAGACCAGTACAATGACAATAGCAGTTGACATATCAGTGTGTACTAGGGAAATGGCTCATGGTCAGGACCTCTACATGAAAAGCTGCAGGTCGTCAGTAACTGCTGAGAGGGGAAGAATCAGTTTCCTCCTCCAATTTCCACCTAGGTGGTCAGTCCTCAACATGTGTATATATGAGCAAGGCTAAATGGACTTAGTAGGACACACATACATACACACACATACATAATGTATATATTAAATATGTATGTAACTAATTAAAGAGATAATGAATTTTGGAGGGGAAGGTGTGAGAGGAGTTGGCTGGAGGAAAGGGAGGGACAGGAGAAAAGGAGAGGCTGTACTTACATGGTGATGTTCTCAAAAAACCTTATTTTGAAAAAATAGTCTAGTCTTAATGCCTTGAAGGTTTTGCCTTCTGATCACTCAAACCTCTAAAAAGTCTTGGTCCCAGTTGTAAAGTACCCTTTGCAAGGTCACCACCAGATTTATGCTAGTTAAAATTCACGAATCCTTCAAGTTTTACTCTTACTGGGTGTTTTGTAGATTTAGGGCTTCATGCTCTTGTCTCCATCCTTTACTTAAAAAATACTGAGAAAATTATAAAATTATGTTTTATTTTGATATTTTCATTCTTTGACACTTTCACATATGCATATGAAAACTCTAAGAATTTTTTACTCCACATACCCTCTCTTATGCCCTCGCTCTCCAGGAAAAATTCTTCTTTCCAAACAAGTTCACCTACTTTCCTGCCTTTTTAATCCTTTTGTATTTTAGCTAAACATATAACATATTATACAAAATTCTGGCGTATCTGAACAAAGTGTGTGGTTTGGTCTTGTGTCACCTATCAATCTCTCTTTCACTCCTTTTCCTTAAATGATCTCTTGCATTGATTGGGGTTCACTTGACATATGTTTCTGGGTAATTCTTAGACTTGCCAGTTTAGTTCAGACTGCTTCCCTGAGATTCAGTCTCCAGATCCCTATTGGATATTTCTACCTGGATAATTTTGGAGAAAGTCCAATTTCCTGAGCTCTACAAGGGAGGTGAGTTTACTTCAGATCCCAGTTGGGCCTTAATTCATACCAAGATAAAGGAACTGTCGCGACAGGTACAATCACATCCCACCTCCTGACACACCACAACCTAGGATGATCTGTCTCGAGTGCAAATGGCCTTTGACAAATTTCTCAGTCCCATTTGTTTTAAGTCTCAAGACGTATAAAATGAGAATAATTATATTACCTATCAGGTAGGTATTTTGTGAGCGTTGGAACAGTGTCTCACTTGCAGCAAGTGCTTTAAGATCATTTGCTGTCATGATTATTGACGCTATTACATGTTATCAAATTATACTGTTCCTCATATCCACTGCCATGATGACTTTACTATCGCTTTAATTTAATTCATCAATGTTTTTCACAATTGCAAGAGCCCCCTGGCTGACATTAATTCCAATTTCATCCTGTAAAATTCACCCTTGTTAGTATTTCAGAGCCAAGTTTTCAAGATGATTCTTCTCTGTACAAAACCCTTTAATTCTGCAGGATCTACAAAATAAAGTACATAGTCCTTTGCTTTCTTTCCATGATCCTTCTTGCTTTACCCCAATTTCCCCACACTTACCTTCTCTATTTATATCTTAAGCATGATCTATGGACATTCTATGTGTTGGATCATATTAAAGCTACGTCTTATAGCATCATTTCTATGATCCTTGTGTGAATGTGTGTGTGTGTGTTGAATTTCTTCCCATGCTTGAGTGTTTTGTGATTGGTTTAATAAAGAAGCTGACTGGCCAATAGCCGAACAGGATAAAGTTAGACAGGAAAACCAAATTGAGTATGCTGAGAAGGGTGGAGTCAGAGGAGATGCCAGCCAGTTGCCATAGAAGAAGCAGAACATGTAGTAACAAGCCATGAGTCATGTGGCAAAGCATAGAAAATGTAACTTAAATTAAGTGTAAGAGCTAGCTAGTAACAAGTCTGAGCTATTGAGCATTTATAGGTAATATTAAGTCTCCAAGTCAGTTATTTGGAAAGCAGCTGTGACACAGGGAAACTCCATCTACAAATACTCTTTTAACTTTGGAACAATTCTTTTTTTGTGTGTTTGAGGATCATCTCAATGTGACAGGGGAACCCATGTATGGATTAATCCAGTCATGAGTCTGGCAAATTTGAGAGTATATCTTGGGTTTCATTTTCATCTGACTATGTTCAATGACTAGAAAATCTACATCTGCATAGAAAACCTTCGGTTCAGCATCACTCTCTGAATTTTTAAGCATGTGCAACAAAAGTTCCTCAGTCTTTTTGGGCCACGGACCCTTTGTCCACCCCCACTGTTTGGCCTGGGAGTACTGACCGATTTTACCTTTGTACCACCAGAACAGCACCTCAAACTCCTTTAAAGTGATGCCTTTCAGATACTTGGTGGCTTTCAGCTGCTCATACCCTTGGTGGCTTGAAAGCTTCATGGGTGTTCTGAAAGTGAACAAGTAGACCTGAATCACTCAATTTGAGAGCAGCCAACTATTTTCTTAGGTCACCGCAGGCCACCTTGAGAGCATTTCCTCTGGTCTTAACTGACAGGCGACTATTGGAAGTTTGGCTCAAGGGTCCCCATTCTGGAAAACCTTTATAACCTCAATCCTAACCTGGTTTGGTGGTTCATGCCTGTAAACTTACTGCTGCAGAGACAGAAACAGGAGGATTTCTGGAAACTTAAGACCAGTCTGGCCTCTGGAGTGAGTTCCTGGCCATCCTGGACTGCAAAGAAAAACTATGTATGTCTCAGAGGAACACAACAAAAAAACAGCAATGAAATCCTAACCAGCCCCCTTTAGACTCACTACACCTTCAGTATATTTAAGTGGTAATGCTCTGTTTGCTTCATTAAAGTGTGAGATACTATAAGGAAAGAGCAGGGCTTTGTTGATTCCCAGATCTCCAGCTCCAACCTAAGACCTTAATAAATATTTGATGAATGAATGAATGGAAGTCCTTTGGAAATTCACAATTTACTGTCATGATGAAGACTGAGACTTGGCAGGGAAAGGTTACTTCCTAACAGTCTCTGTGGATTTTATTTCAACACCGTGGAAGCCAGGGAGATTTCATCCTGTTGTCTACTTACAAATGCCACCATTAACATTTCCCTGTTGTCAGGGTTTGTCTGACTAATGTTCCCAGAAATCATCTGGGAATTCTCCCATGTGGTCCTGAAGGCAAATCATCTTCTACAACAAAATCCACAGGCTTTCTAATTTTTACTTGTTTTTCATTGGTAATAGCATTGACAAGAGAGGTAAGGGAATTTCCAAAAGTTAAAACCAGCTGTGAGAGGAGATTCTCAAGGGTCAGCTCAGAAATGGTTTTCCTTTTTCTTCTTCTAGGCCTGCCCTTGTCTCTTCACTGTCTTTGGAAAGGGCTTGACAAATTCAAGTTTGACAGAAACTATGGCTGTATTTCGATTCCTGGACCCCCTGAAGACTATATCCTAAGAAGAGTAGCCAGAACCGGGTTTATTCCACCTCATGACTGGGTTCTAGAAGAAAGGGCGAGGGTATGAGTGTGAGGGACGAAAGAGCATCACTGGAACATCTGAGAGCGCCTTTCAGTTGAGACTCTGATTCCACAAGGTCCTTGCTAATAACACAGAATGCATTCCCTGGGGATGACAGGTTCTGCTTAGGAAGAAAGATAAAACAGTGTTTTCGTAGAAAGGATGCTTAAAGGGATACATTGCAAAGAAAGATTCTAGCAAAGTATACGGCCGGATGGGTAGGTGAGTATCAATTGAGAGCAGGATCAGTGTAACCACGGTAAACAGGAAATAAGACTCTTGTGAACCCAGCAAGACTGATTCCTAGGCAGTAAAATGCAAATGCACAGAGATTGTACTGGGGCCACGATTGCTTCTAGCTGAGTGGTAATTACAGTAGAAATCACAGTTCAAATGAGATTATGATAATTCTCATTTTAAACATCAGAGATTAAAGAATTTCACCCAGGACACTTAGCTGTAGAGTTCAGGTGCAAACCCAGAAAATCAGAATATTTTTTGTTTTGATATTCTGGTGTTTTTATTGCTGCTGTCAGTCAAATCTGAAGCCCAAGCATGAAATACTGCTTCCTCCTTGAAATGATATGCAAAAATCAGTCTTTGCATTGCCACATATAAGATTTATTAAACACTGTGTTCATATATTGGATTGTTGTAACCCATAAATGTGTACATACATCATGCACCAATCAAAAGTGTAACAGAACAGAGCTCTGCTCATTATGTTCCAGCTGACCTTTTTTTTGAACTCTACCTCAACTCTTTTATTTCTACTTTGTTTCTTTTTTCAAAGTTTATTAAATTATGAAAGTTTCCATTTCCGCCCCTCATCCCAACACCCTCCCACTCCCCCCTCCCCCTCCTCCTCCCTCTCCATCCCTAAGAGCAGTCAGGGCTTCCAGTTCAAGTTCCTCCCCCCCTCCCTCCAGGTCCAGAAAGGTGAGTATCCAAACAGACTGGATCCCAAAAATCCAGTATATGCAGAGGAAACAAGTCCCAGTGTCATTGTCAATGGCTTTTCAGAAAGGCTCCGGCCAGTCACATTCAGAGAATCCGGCCACATTCAGAAAATCTGGTTGGATCACGTGCTCGTTCAGTCCCAGTCCAACTGGCCTTGGTGAACTCTCATTAGATCAGTCCCCTTGTATCAGTGGGTGATAGCACCCCTCGCGGTCCTGAGTTTTTTTTTTCATGTTCTTCCTCCTTCTGCTCCTCATTTGGACCATGGGGAGCTCAGTCGGTGCTCCAATGTGGATCTCCGTCTGTATCGCCATCCATCGTCGGATGAAGGATCTATGGTGATATGCAAAATCTTCCTCAGTATGGTTATAGGCCAAGGCCGGTTCAGGCACTCTCTCCTCTGTCTAGAGAACAATCTGAGGATCTCTCCTTGGACCTGGGATCCCATTTATAATCAAGTCTCTTGTAAACCCTAAAATGACTCCCTTAGTTGAGATATATTCTTCCCTGGTCCCATATCCATCCTTCCTCCCTCCCCCCATCTCAGTCCCCCGAGTTCATGCTCAACATCCTTAGCGATCAGGGAAATGCAAATCAAAACAACTATGAGATACCATTTTACACCGGTCAGATTAGCTAAAAGCCAAAAACACCAATGATAGCCTATGCTGGAGAGGATGTGGAGAGAGGGAAACTCTCATCCATTGTTGGTGGGAATGCAAACTTGTGCAGCCACTGTGGAAATCAGTGTGGCGGTTTCTCAGGAAATTGGGAGTCAACCTCCCTCAAGACAGACCCAGCAATTCCACTCTTGGGAATATACCAAAGAGATGCCCTATCATACCACAAAAGCATTTCTTCAACTATGTTCATAGCAGCACTATTTGTAATAGCCAGAACCTGGAAACAACCTAGGTGCCCCTCAATAGAAGAATGGTTAAAGAAGGTGTGGAACATATATACACATTAGAGTTTTACTCAGCGGTAAAAAACAATGACATCTTGAATTTTGCATGCAAATGGATGGACATAGAAAACGCTTCACTGAGTGAGGTAAGCCAGACCCAAAAAGAGGAATATGGTATGTATTCACTCATAAGTGGATTCTAGCCATAATTAAAGGTCTTTGAGCCTATTATTCGAGATCCTAGAGAAGCTAAATAAGAAGGTGAACCTGAAGAAAATCATGTACTTATCCTCCTGAAGATTGGAAATAGACAAGAGTCCCAGGTAACCTCGGGTGCATGGGGGGGGGGGGGTGGGAGGGTTGTTGGAAGGGGAGAGGGTTAGAGAGAAGGGAGTAGGGGAGGAATGGGGAAAACTTATTTCTACTTTGTATCAGGAATAACTTGTCTTGATTTTGTCAACATTTTTCTTAGTTTTAGCCCTGAAAAATATTAGAAAAACCCTTAATTGAGGATTAAGTGAAAAATACTGATCACCCTGCCTTAACCTTTATTTATTCCAATACTTTACATTTCTATCTACATAATTTTATGTTTTTGTTATCACTGTTGTCTAATTCCAGGTTTGTAATGATTTCCCCATGAAATATTTATTCATATATGCATGCTTGACTCCCATTCCCTACTTCTTTCATCCATACTTCAACACTGGATTTCCAGTTGGTCCCCTTTCTTTCCAAAGCTAGTCCTAACGCATTCAATTACATCTATATTTCTTCTTGCTAAAGATCTCTTCCCACCATCTCATGATCCCTTTACTGGTTTTAGAACTAAATACAAAGAAATAAAAAGATATAAACTAACTCTCTCTCTCTCTCTCTCTCTCTCTCTCTCTCTCTCTCTCTCTCTCTCTCTGAGAAAGCTTTATATAATTTCAAATCTAGTTTCTAGCTTTGGAGAAAACCTGGCATATTGTAAGTCTGGCTTATTTCATGTAATGAAATGATTTCCAGTTGCATACATTTTCTTGCCAATGTTTATTTCAATTTTTTGCAGCTATATAAAATTCCATAATATAAATGAATCACATTTTCTTTAAAACGTACTATTTTTAAATCAAAACACACTTATATCATTTCCCCTTCCCCCCTCTAGCCCCTCCGATGTCTCTTTTCTCCCTATGAAATGTCTGGCCTATTTTTCAAATATATAAATACAATCTACTTGGTTCATTTACTGTTCTGGACATAATTTCAGAGCTGATCACTTGGTACTGGATACCCAATTAAGGGGCTCATCCCTGGGAAAGACTATATGCATCTCCTGCTCTCAGAACTTCTTAATTACCTGTAGTTCTTTGGGAATGTGGTCCCATGAAGTTTCTCTCGTCCATGTTAGCAAGGCCATCGGTATTGTTCAGGCGTTGTGTAGGCAGGCATGTTGTTGAGGTAACGTGGGTGAAACTACCCTGACATTTCTAGGAAACAATGTTACAGCAGACTTCTGGGTCTTCTGTCTCTTACAGTCTTTTCTCCATAATGTCTTGAGTTATGATACAGGTATATCAAGTGGGGCTGGGTATCCTATGATCGGTGTTCTTTGCATTTTTGTCAGTTGAACCACATTTTCTTTGTTCATCTGTTCACTGATGGACATCTAGGCTGGATCTAACTGCTGTAAACAGTGAAGCTATAAAGCTGAAAATGCCAGTACCCCTGTAATATATTGACTTAAAATCCAATGGTATAACTGGGCTACATAGAGTTGCATGTTCAGTTTTCTGAGGAACCTTTTATACTTACTTCCATAGTAGAAGTACAAATTTATATTCTCACCATCGTGACTAGCAGTTCCTCTTCCCCATACCTTCTCCATAATTTATTGTCTTTTTCTTTTTTGATGGTAGTTGTTCAGACTAATAAAAGATGGAATCTAAAAACTGTTTTAATTTTTGTTTCCTGTTGGCTAAATACATTGAACACTTAGCAAGTACTTCTTGGCATTTATATTTCTTTTGAGAACTATTTATCCAGTTCATTAGTACATTTATTAAATTAATTAGATAATCCATTGTTATTTAATTTGTGCAGTTCTTTATATATTCTAGATATAAATACCCTGTCTTCTGTGTGTTTGTAGTGATAATGCCTACTATGTGGGCTGTCTCTTCATTCTGGTTATTGCTTCCATTGCTATGCAGAGACTTCTTAATTTAATGTAATCTCACTTGTAAATTCTTGGGATTATTTCATGTGTTATTCCCTGCTTCTACAAGGATACTATAGGTATACACCACCTCATTGGGCTTTTGCTTTTATTCTTTCTTATCATATTTTATTGCTGTGCCCACAGACCCACATACAATGTGCCACATTGGATCATACTGACATCTGAATCACTTAACCTGTTGCCGAGCTCTCAAACACCCCTGCTGTGTCATTCTTGCATGATACAAAGGAAAGAGTACTGTCTTCATGAGATGTTACTACCAAATTACTGGTTTTGCCTCTTGTTAATGTTTTCCATCTTCTCATGAGCAAAAGTAAATAATAACTGTATTTTCACTGCAGAACCCAATGGACGGTTACATAGCCTAAATGGAATTTGAATATGAAAATGTAAAAGGAGACTACTCATTTGTTTTCCTGCCACCCAGTCCCACATAATCACACAGAAACTATATTAATTACAACACTGTTTGGTCAATAACTTAGGCTTATTCCTAGTTAGATCTTACATCTTAAATTAATCCATTTCTATTAATCTGTGTATCACCATGAGGATATGACCTTCCTTTAAGGTTCCAGAGTCTTTCTCCTTCAGCAGCTACCTGGCATCACCCTGACTCCACCTACTTTCTCTCTATATATCTCTGTTTGTATTTCCCACCTGGATTTCCTCTGCTAAGCCCTTGGCTGAAACAGCTTTATTCGCCAGCCAACAAATGCAACATATATACAGAATGACATCCCACATTATGAAAGCTTTGAGGAAATTTTAGGTCATCATAGAAAAAGATATTACCATAACAAAATCTATTGTATTAAAAGGAAAAATACAGCAATCTTATTACCGAAAGGAAATGTGTTTCTTGATACCAAGGTATGAATCCTTCCATTGTTATTTCTGGCATGTAGGACTATGAGTTAATTAATAAAAGCTCGAATTACCTTGCTTCATATCTTGTTATTTAAAGTTCTGTGACTCTCTTCCCTTCTGCAACTAGTAAGTATTATTTCTTCTAATTGATAGACTTCTATGTCATAAAAGTGACAAAACAATGCTTCAACTTGGGATAATTAAGTTGTTGAAATATTTTCGTGATAGAATGAGTACTTTCAGTATGCTTAATCATTTCCTTGTTGTATATACCTAGAGGAAGAAGTTGAGATCTAGAGTCAAAACACGTAAGTCACAACTTAAGTATATGTTGTCAGATATCCATCTAAAAATGTAGCAACAGTGTGTGTTCCTAGCATAGGTTCTTAAGGAGCACATGTCTCTTAGACAACACTTTGGCATTCCATCGTGTCCTTATGTATCTAGGTTTTCTAGGTAAGACAGAAGCATCTTTTTAAAAATATTCATTTAACCAACTATATCTTCTTGTGTGTTCCATATCATTATTCTTTTTGTTGAAACAAACTCCTTTCTCTGCTTGTTTTGATTTTCCACCAGAGATATCTATATTATGAAAGGTTATAAAAGTTGCTTTTCCCACTTGATTTTATCCTACTTATTTGAAAGATTTTCGTTTTAATTTGCCTTCAGTGTGGTCAGCTTGAAAATGTCTCTACACATTTAAATTCACTTGTCTAATGTTCAGGGTTAATAATTTACTGCCCTCTGACAAGCCAGGAACTTTAGCTTAATTTTTACCTCTCTTTGATTTCCCCACCTCTGATCAGCTGATGGTTAGTACCTATAGCCATTAAGCTTATGGTCTATTAGCCCCAAGAATAATTTTCCCACTCCAGGATGGAAGCTGAACTATAGAGTGGGCAGAAGAGAGCATGCCCTATGTAAATTATCTCCAAGTAGTCATTTTAAGCAAGATAAAGAAGACTTTATTATCTTCCCATGTCATTTACCCAAAGAGAAGAAGGATGTCAGCTGTCCATTGGGGATGGAACCCCAAGAAAACAGCCAAGATCTCAGCTTGCACTCACCTGCCATCTCTTCCTTTCAATGCATCAACTTTATTTTGAAAATTTTCTGGTTCCCAGACTAACAGCTTTGAAATATTAAGGGAAAACTAAAACTATTTTAAGTTGGTGTCAACCCCTAATCAAATTGGGAGCAGTTAAGGATGAGATGACAGGAAAGAAATTCAACCATCCATTTCATTGGGGTAGATAATTTCCTAGAGAAAACCCCCCAACTCAATGGGCACTCATTACACAATAGAATATCTAGAAACAAAAGCATTAAAACATTAGTGTAAACAGTGGAGATGCAGTAGAAAAGTCAACAGTAAAACAATACCTACTGAATAGCTCTTTCTAAATACAGCTGCTAGACTCTACCCTGACATACTAAACCAGAGTCTCTGGGGCAAAGAGGATGATGGGTAATCCCAGGTGGATCGCTTGAGGCTCGAAGAAAGGAAATAATTTGTCTTGTTATAATTATCTATAATTGCCAGCAATTGTAGATGTAATCAGGATTAAAACTTATTCGGTAGTGGCCTGTCTGTGTCCACCATGCCAAACATATGCATGCCAGAACTGGGACTAGAATGGGTAGAGGCTTGGGCACTTTCTGGTTTTGTTTGTTTTTGTTTTACAGTGCAGAGTGTCAAGGCCAGGGCCTTAGACAGGTGGAAAGCATGTACTAACTCACTGAGCGACTACTCAGACCTTTATGGGGGTCTTACAAAGTGGAAATGAATTTGGAAAAATACAGATGAACATGGGATGCAAAATTTCCCCAGGAAGGAGATGATTTTTCTACATTTTACTGTCAAAATGAGCTTTAGTAGCTTTCCTGGATCTGTACAGTCTACTGGTCTCAAACCAGTTAGTACTGGTCCAGGGAGCAGAAAGACAGGAAGCAGTGATCCTTTCCCGGGAGCGAGGTTGGGCTGGGGTTGTGGTTATCAGAGCTCTTCACTTCTGCTTCCCACTATCCCTCTCCCACCTACTTTTCATGGTTTAAATTTTTAAAATTTGGACCTTAGGCATGAAGAATTTGGTTAAACATAATCTATAGTTGTTGATTCACTCTCATCATTGATCCAATTTTGATCTTATTTTTCTTTTTACCTTGCTTAGTTTTTTTTTTTTTTAAAAAAAAGCAGTATGTTTTTAAACATGCCCACCAGCATAGACCCCAGGCATTGTGGAATACTTTATGAAGCCCAAGCACCTTTCCCATCTCCCTTTATCAGCCTAATGCTGATTCTCCCTCCTTTCATTCTTAGGTACTTCTCTTTATCTGTATTTATTTACAACAAGCATTTCTTAAATTTAGTTATTATGTTAAACTTCACAAATGATATCACACTGTTTATAATCTCTGAACTTGCTATTTTTACTTAAAATCATATTGCTGAAGGGAAAGGAGTAACGTTACATAGAGAAAATCTTGCAGACACCATTTAGAAAACTTCATCAGCTGAGGGGCAAATCATGCGTTCGATATGGTGCAATAAAAAGAACATAGCCAGCCAGTAGGTGCTGGGGCACACCTTTAGTCCCAGCGCTCGGGAGGCAGAGGTAGGCAGATTTCTGTGAGTTTCAGGCAGACTCTCTTGTCCTGAAAGGGATTTTGAAAGAATCGAAACAACTACAACAAGATTTGAGCATCCTGTGGTGGCTAGATATCACTGTTGCCTTCTGATTTTTGATTGTCATGTTATATACCAGAGGATGCCTTTGTTTGTGGAAAATATATCAAAAAATATTCTTTATAGGTAGATCAGCAGATGGGTAAATTGCTTTCAAATGAAAATAGAAAATTATTTAAATTGTCTTTACAAGTTTTCTTTAAGTTTGTGAAATAAGCATATTGTGGGGCTTCATCCAGATCTTCTTACATCTCTCTTCATTGTTCATAGATTTTTGACTGCTGAATAACATTTTAATAAAGTTCATCTACTCATAGTCATCAAGGGCCAGGCAAGATTTTTCCAGTTTTCCAATTGTGAGCAGTGCTACTCTGAGGAATATATGTATGTTTATTGGTTAATTTTCTCTCAGTTATTAGTGAAATCTCCAGGTCACAGGGCATGTTGATTTTCTCTGTTGTAACAAGTAACCACACACATGGAAATTTAACAGAACACATAGTTGTTCTTATAAATGTGGAGATCTGTAAAATGAAATGTAAGGGGCTGATAGCAATGTGCTACATGCTGGTTCTTCCTGGGGGTTGTAGAAGAACACTTACTTCTTTTCTCTTTTCAAATGTCTAGGACACTTGTGTTCCTTGACTTGTGGTCTGTTCCTTGTCATCGCTTGGTCTTGCATTATCAGTCATATCACCATCTCCTTTGATGTCAGTCCTCTTGTGTATACCAATTACTGCCTAACAATCCAGGAAAAGATCCGTAGTAAACAAATCCCCTTTGCCCTAAGAAACAACCATCACAGACTCTGTGAGCTAGGACATGAACATATTTAGGCTCTACTCAGCCTGCTGTCCCAGGTGTGTACATGTTTAATTTTTAATCTTAATTTTTAATCTTTAATTGATACATCCTTTGGTTTGAACTATTAAGGGACTATTTTTCTGTGGCAAATATTCTAATGGAATATACAACCATTTTTTGTATTGATGGAATATTTGGAATATCTTAAAGCAGTCTCTCATGTCTACTGTTTTCTCTACTCTTTACAATTCCACAAGCACTATTAAATTTAATAATAAGAAATTGTTGGTACTAGGCTGTTTTTAAGCTAGAATGGCATTATTGCCATTTTGCAGAAAGGTTCTCACATACATCACGATGGCTTCAAATTTGCCAAGCAACTATGACCTATGTGACAGTGAATTCCTGGTCCTCCTGTCTTCACCTCCCAAATGCTGTGACTATAGATGTTCACCAAGAACAAACTTTTGTATTTTCAGATATGGCGTCTCCATTGTGTATAGAAAAAAAAGGTTTGAGGGTGTGTACAATTATTACTTTATGCAATTCATACCATCAGAGCTAAATTGAAAGCAAGACCTTTTGGCTCTCTAAGATAGTGCTTCTTCTACAGAAGTTTTGGAAAAGCTGAGCTTGGCAGTCATCATTAAGTGATCTTTCTCGTAATCCGCAATCACATTCTGGTTAACCAAGATATGGAAACCACTTCCAAACAGTCCAAATTTGACTTCAGAGGCAATGACAAATGGAGCTCTGTAACATGAAGGGCCAGCTTGTTGGGGTTTCTGTCCCACCCAGTACCCCACAGCCGGCAAGTCCAAAGAAAATCAACCACACAGAGATCTCTATAAGTTATAAAGCTGATTGGCCCTTAGCTCTGGCTACTTATTAGCTCTTATAACATATATTACCCCATTATCCTTATCTACGTTAGCCACATGGCTCAGTACCTTTCTCAGCTGGGCAGCTTACATCTTTCTTCTCCGGTGGTCTGGGCAGAACTGCTGAGGGAGCTTCTTGCTTCCCAGAATACTCCCGGTCTCTTTGCTCCACCTCTACTTCCTGTCTGGCTTTCCCGCCTATACTGCCTGCCTGGTCAATCAGTATTTTATTAAAATATGATTGACAGAATACAGACAATTCTCCCGCATCATTTCCCTCTTTTTTTTTTAAACAAAGGAAAATACCCATAGTCCATTTGTTGGGAATGTGGGTGTAGTATTTCAGGCTACTTCCTGCTGGCGGGGGGGGCGCTGATGATCTTATGGGGACCTAAAGAAAATTTAGAGTTATAATCAAGTCCTGACTGAAGTATCCTGTGAGTCTTGATTATCTCAAGCAGCAGTCTTGAATCTATTCTGGATGTAGAACTCTGTCATCTGGGCCATCTGTTCCTATCAGAATTTTCTCAGGAGGTCTTCCTTTATCGAACCTGATTTTTCTCAACTCAGAATGAATCCACAGCTTCTCATTTTCTGTGGAAACAAAAGCAAAATCTCTTCTCCAAAGTAACATACCTTTTGACTTCAGTTTTGAAGCCAAGGTATTTTCAAAATACCTATCTCAGGTTAGTTCAGCAGCATTTATAAACAAAAGTCTTTTAGCAACTGTTGCTCCTTCGTCAGCATTCAAACAATTCAAAGAGAGCATAATGGCATACAGTATCAAGATTCTCTGTGTACTTTCCATCTTTATAATGGCTTTATTTTAACCTCTATTTCTTTTATTTTTACTTTTACTTTTTGAGACAGGTTCTCTGTATATCTTTGTCCTGGAATAACTCTGTAGACCAGGCTGTCCTTGAACTCACAGAGACCCTCTGTCTCTTCCTCCCCAGTACTAGGATTAAAGGTGTGTGCTACAATATCTTGAACTCAGAGATCTGCCTGTCTCTGCCTCCCAAGCATTGGGATTAAAGATGTGTACTACCACACCTTGAAGTCACAGAGGTCAATCTACCTATGCCTCCCAGGCATTGGAATTAAAGGTGTGTACTACCACACCCAACTACTTTCTTCCTTTTTAACCCTAAGAACTTTAACCTTTAGCCTACATATATTTTTAACTCATAGTAAACCATTTAGAGGTTTTCTTACTCTTTGAATCTCTTTTTACTGTATATCTCTATTTTTCTGACCACATGAGTCTAAAACGGTGGCTTTGATGGCTGGATCCAGTCCATTCCTTAGCTTTCCAGCCTCATGGCTAAGGTACCTACTGCAGCCATTTTTATTGCCACAACTCTATGGCGTTTCAAGGTCCCTGCCAGCAAGCAAGCTGTAGCATTCTGCTCACAGACCACACTCAGTCAGACTGCCTGCCTGCAAGAGTCAGAGTTTGTCTGTGCAGGACAGCCCAGAAAGCTGGCATTTTAAAACAGCAGCATAGCTTTTTTTCCTGCTACGGCTGAAAGCCAAAAATCATGTGTTCAGCTTTTCCTCAACACAGTTTAAGTGCTTAGTGGTAGGACCTCTTAAAACTTTGCAGCTAAATCTGAGTCAGGAAGCCTCTCTTAGATGAGAGCGCTTGCTTGCCTCTAGCAAGCAGAGCAGACCCGAGAAATTGCTGCCACCAAGAAAACATGCTTTACTATATTCTTTCCCAAACTTTCTCAGGCTTTCTGTGGATTCAGTTATCCATGTTGGGCACCACTCTGTAAAAGGAACGGTAGACCACTTCCCGCCACCCGCCTGGCTAGCTTACACCCGAAATAATTACACGGAAACTGTATTCATTTAAACACTGCCTTGCCCATTATCTATAGCATCTTATTGGCTAACTCTCACATCTTGCTTTAACCCATATTTAGTAATCTGTGTAGCACCATGAGGTGGTGGCTTACCAGGAAATATTCAGCATGTCTGACCTGGGGGCTAGCTGCATGGCGTCTGCCTCACTGCCTTCTTCCTCCCAGCATTCTGTTCTGTTTACACTGCCTACCTAATTTTCTGTCCTATCAGAGGGCCAAGGCAGTCTCTTTATTAACCAATGAAAATAACACATAACAGAAGGCCCACCTACATCAGAGCTCAATATCATTCTGGGTCTGAGAAAGAAATGTTTAGTTGTGGAATAGAAAGACAGCCAGTTACAGACATCTCAGATCAGGAGGTGAAGCTGTGTAGTTTACAAAACACTTCATGTGTAGGAGGGGCATCAAGAAACCATAACATGAAAAGGGCAGAGTGCACATTGAGTGAAGAACATTTTTTTCCCAAACATCAAAAATCTATGAAGAAACTGAGACCCGAAGAGAAGGGTGTTGCCTAGCACTGGTGACAAGGAAATCTACCATCCAGCCTTGGACACATACCAGGATAAATCAGAGCCCAGACTCTGACCAACATCAGCAGGTCATTTTCCCCCCTCTTATGATCTGTTTTCTCATCTTCCACATCAAAGGATTTAATCACTTGACTTGTCAGTAGTCATCCAGTTCTCATACTCGGAGAACTTCTACAAAACACAACATGGGACTAAAACTATCCCATTTTGTTTAAGGCAAAGGAATTGTCTCCCTCCCACCCCTCTCCCCTTACATTTTCAGGAGGGATGGTACAAATGCCATTTAATCTTCTGAGATACATAATCTTTAGAGTAAAGGGAGTGTTCAAAGTTGAGAATTCCCCATAGACTATGAGTTACATGATATTACCTTCAAGCAAAATCTCAAGGGTAACATAAACTATAGCATTTGTAATAGGAACAAAAGAAAAAGTACCCAGAAATAAATTAAAGAAATGCATTCTACTTGCATGATGAAAGTTTAAAATTCATTTGAGGAATTCAAAAAGATCTGGACAAATGAAAAAGGCACTTTTCTAAAGAAAAATACAACCTCAAAAAGGCATCATTTCATGGTAGCTGAAGGTGAAAAACAATGCCATGAATATACCAACTAGATCTTTTAAACATTTTGATTTAGGGATATAGATTTTAGCACTAAAGTTTACGTGGAAAATAAAAATATATACATTTCTACAAAAATTCCTAAAAATAAGAATGACGTGGGAACAAGATCTACACATATAAAACTGATAATTATTTGTCCAGCTGTTGGGGAAAAGAAAATAAGGGTTCATTTGGGTTCAGAGTACCAGCATACAGTCCATCATGGCTGGGAAGTCCTGGCAGCAGCAGCAGCAGATGGCTGGTCCCATTGTATCCTCGATCAGGAAGGAAGAATGAGAAATATCCTTCCCAGATTCCTCTCTCTTCTGTTCAGTCCAGCAGCACAGCCCGTGGATACTCTATTCACATAGAGTGTCACTTCTCACTTTTATCAACCCAACCAAGAAATCGCTCACAGATAGGCCCTGGGTTTCCATGCTGCTCCTAAGTATCGTTTATTTGACAGAGAAGATTAACCATCAGGAAAGCCTTATAATTAAAATTGTGTGGTCTGGACTATGGCTAGAAAATGATCCACGTGAAAATTAAAGTTTTGAAACAACCCTAAAAATGGAAAGTTAATGAATTAAAATAATGGTAGCTCAACTAATAGGAGATATCCAATAACTTTGTTAGTAAATGTATTTATAATCTAAAGGAAATAGATACCTAAATCATTCTTTACCACAGTACAAAGCAACAGTTATCGAAATAGAAAAAGTAAAATACAGGTATTAAAAAAAATGATGGGGAACTTCTATAATTTCACTATGGGTTTTCTATGAATTATAATTCATAGAAACCACAAATCTAATTAAGAACAATTTTCATTGGTTAAAAAAAAATCAAGACAGCAGAATTACTACAATAAGAATTACTACAATAAGAAGCAAAGAGAAACCTAAAAACATGCAGCCCAGAGATAGAAATGTTTTCTAGCATGTAGAGCTCTGAGTTTGAGCCTCGGCACAGCAAAAATAAATAATTGCCAGGAAAATATTTTTCCAGGTCATAAAAAAGGGCTAGTTTTTCTATCACATAAATAAGTCTCACATTTATTTTTTAAAATGTAAAAGCCAATATTCTAACAGGGAAGTTATAAATTCATAAAGAATCACGGGACACACTACACAAACGTCTCAGACATGTGAGTATTCATCATCATTCATTCCTAACAAGAAAAATGCAAATTGCTGCTACAATGGGGAAAAAAAAACCATTTTTGATCTGTCCTTTCGGCAAGGCTGCAAATGGATACAGCACTCTCACACACCCTGTATGAAGGCCTATACTGTTGTAGTTCACTATTTGGGTTTTATCCTGCACATATAAAAATGCATGTACACAAAAAGGCTGCAGACACAACACCAGGAAAGGGGTATGGGAGTCTGCAGTAGAGGAATTTGCAAGACTCTGGCCTTCCTCCCTCCCAGTCCCGACAATTACCTGGAAGATCATGGGATCCAAAGTACAGAAAGTGCTCATGGAATTTGGTACAACATCCTGATGGGTGCAACAGACTCCAAGCATCACAGATGGTGGGGACAGCCACAGAAATGTGGTAAGGGAATCTAAAGCTGAAGGAGTCTCACTGGCCCCTCCCCACACCTCTGTCATTGTCAGGGCAGGCAGTTTTGGCAGAACTTACTGCAATATCCCAAGGGACCTAAAAAGGTAAACACAGGTGATCAGGCCCTGAACATTTCCTCCATCTCTTAAAATCTTGAACAGAACAACTGGTCCCCAAAGCACCAGAGGCAGGGTTGAATTTTGTAAACTGGGAATCAGCTGGGAAAATTCTGGAAAAAAGTGGCTTTTAGCTACAAAAATCCTTCTTTCTGGATGTAAATAGTGACTTAATTTGTTTGGATTACTGAGACTAGCAACACCCCAAAAGACTGTAGACTGATATTTTTTTTTGAAAAATTTTTTATTGTATTAGTGTGTGTGTATACTCATACACACACACACACACACACACACACACACACACACACACACACTGATTCACATGTGGAAGTGAGGGACAACTTGCCAGGATCAGTTCATTTCCTTCACCATAAGGGTCCCAGGGATCAAACTCCGGATACCAGGCTTGGTGTCAAATGCATTTATCCACTGAGCCATCCTGCTGACTCTGGAGACTGATTATAAGAAGACAACACAAGAGGGAAAATGAACACTAAGACATGGCACCTTCTACTTTACATTACTGCTAATTTTAATTTTCAAATTTTGGTAGATTTTGTGTTTATATTTTTGTTCTTAAATTGTTCCGTTGCACTGTAACTTGTATCTCACAAGAAATGCTTCTAAGTTTGTCTTTGTCTTTCTTTAAATCAAATATACAACTTTGCTTCTTACCTACATACTCTCTTTCTCATTCTTCCTTTACTAAGTCGTCCCCCTGTCCGATCCCCTTCTCACTTCATCACTTAGATATTGGCAGTTAGCCCTAAAGTAATTATAAACTACATTTTCTTTTTTTTATTTTTATTTTTTTATAAACTGCATTTTCCTAACTAGTGCCCTAATGCAGCTTTCCCTTGACATAATAAGTTCAAGGGTGTCTTCTCTGTTTGATACTATTTTCTTGGTCTTTATTTTTATTTTATAGATTTTTATTGAGCTCTACATTTTTCTCTGCTCCCCTCCCTGCCTCTCCTCTCTCCCCTTCAACCCTCCCACAAGGTCCTCATGCTCCTAATTTACTCAGGAGATCTTGTCTTTTTCTACTTCTCATGTAGATTAGATCTATGTAAGTCTCTCTAAGGGTCCGCATTGTTGTCTAAGTTCTCTGGGATTGTGGTTTGTAGGCTGGTTTTCTTTGCTTTATGTTTAAAAATCACCTATCAGTGAGTACATGTGATAATTGTCTTTCTGTGTCTGGGTTACCTCATTCAAAATAATGTTTTCTAGTTCCATCCATTTTCCTATAAAATTCAAGATATTATTTTTTTCTGCTGTGCAGTACTCCATTGTGTAAATGTACCACATTTTCCTTATCCGTTCTTTATTTAAGAGACATTTAGGTTGAAACTATTAACAGTTAACACTAGAGCTGCTGTGAAACCATTGTACTTGTTACTGCATTTGGAAGTAAGGGGAAGGAAAACTTAAATTCAAAGATAACTCAATAGTATTCAGATAGAATAAAACAAACATACAATGGAAAGGGTTGAGTGTAAAGACTAGAGCACACACATATCCCACTAGATGTGCAAAGCACAACAAAGGGACATAAAACACACTAGCGAGCAATCCACTATGACACCAACGTAAGCTTACAGTGTCTAGCTACTAGAGAAAACGACAATGAGCTAGCAAACTTGCCACAAAAGGATTTATGTCTGAGTCCTACTTTTAGAAAGGGCAAATGACTGTAAAAATATGGCAGGAAAATTGAAATAGAAATTAAAGATGAGATAAACAAAAAACATAAAATAAAGATGAGATAACTCAAGGAAAAAAATCTCCAACACATGAGCCCAAGCCAAAGAATGGATTTCAGAGATGGAAGAGAAGGTTGAGACATAATACATAAAGACATGTAGAAGAATAAAGTTAACAAACATGACCAAAATTTCCAACAATATGTTCAGGCAACCAAACCTTAAAAAATTTAGCTAGTGAAATTGTAATCAAGAATTTCCAAACTCTAGAGAAAAAAAATGATGAGCACAAAACACAGAGTATTTAGAATTCCAAATAGACATGACCAGAGAACTTCCTGGTGACTCTAATAGTCCTGATGCTAAAACTACAAAATAAAAGGATTCCCAGGCAGAAGAGTGGCTAGAGTTTGCCTCTGTGATGGCTGATGACGCACAGAGTTAGGAAAAGAAAACAATAGATGTCGTCTCAAGAGGACAATAGAAGCTTCTGAAATCTACAAAGAAAGTGATAGGGTACTGGAAAATATGTCTTGATTTTCTCAACAGAGAAATCAGAGGAACACACCTACCAGATACCTGGTAGAGGAAGGGCCTCAGAAACCATTTTCTACAGTTAGACCAGACAAACAGGGTGCAGTTGTACCTTTAGGACAAGCCCATGGTCCTCACAAGCCTCAAATTCAACTCTGGGTATCACTGAGGTGCTGATTCTTCTACTGTATGTGTATCAAGAACTGAGAGAAATCTCACCTCGATCCTCCTTATGACATGGAGGACAGGGCCTTTGCCATTCTGAGAGAGAATCTCTGGCTGTAAATTGGGGAAGCATCTCAGGTTTGAGAGCCCAAACTGGGATGGCCACAGCATCATGGTTGGGAAGGATCTACAGAGGCAGGTGTGAAGAGTAAGATGGCTGGGAGCAAAATGAGTCAAGGATGCAAGTGCCAGGAGCCTGGCCCAAGCTAGACAGTTCATAAGAAGATGCCATTCCCATCCTTACCTTCTGTGGCTGGGAATAAATCTCATCCACTGAGGATTAATCCAGATTGTGATAGGTCTGAGCGCGAGGTCAGCAGGTTGATCAGATTCTGGGGTCACCATTCTACTATTTACAATTGTTGGGTCTGGGGACTCTGAAGTTCTAAGGGTACATATGACACATGCAGCAGCAGCATCCCCTCTGCCCCTAGCAAGGTCTTCTGCCTATACCAGTTCATCACTGTGGTTGTTCCAATACACCCAATACACTTAGTGGACAGCACCCAGCTAATATATGAGCTACTCCAGAAGGGTAAAATTGGGGAATTCTTGGGGAAGAGGGAGAGAGAATCTGCAAAGCCCACAAAATACATAGACAAGAATGGCCTGTAAAGGCTCCTGATAGGAAAAGAAAGAAAATGGCTGCCATGAGTCAAACTCTAAGGGACATAGATTCCAATAAAGATTCAACAACGGGGTAACCAAAAGGAAGATGAGTCCCCAGTTCAGCTGACCTTGGACTTTCCATCCCTGCAACTAGATGTCTCCAATACTTGAGGATTTAGAGAGAAGAGCAACTCGAACACACATCTTTAATTTTCTTTTATTTTGATGTAATTCTGTCCTCATCACTTTTTTTTGCATGTGTATGTACATGTTAGAATGTGTGTCCAGGTAGCTGTGCAAGCATGTAGAGACCAAAGATTGATATTGGGTATCCTTCTCAACTGCTTACCACCTTATTTTGGGGACAAGATCTCTCACTGAACCTGGAGTTCACACACAGCTGCTTTCCAAGCACCAGGCACACTTCTGTGTCCACCTCCACATCACTAGAGTGCAGGTATGGGCTGCCTCTCGCAGACTTTTTAGAAGACTTCTGGGAATTTTTCACCTTCACATCACTAGCTAGACTGCAGGTATGGGTTGTCTCTCACAGCCTTTTTAGAAGACTTCTGGGAATTGAACTCAGGTCCTCATGTTTACAGAGCAAGCACTGGCTCATCTGCCTAGCCATTTCTTTTTATTTCCTATATGTTTAGCATATTTATACTGTATTTTTCATTTTTAAATTTACTATTCTTTTCATATGTATATCTAATGGCACTCATGTGTTGTCTACATTTGAAGACATATATTTTTCATTTCCTAATTTTTTTTAAAATTTTTGCACATGGTCTTCCCTCTAATCCCATACAGTTAGGAGTATTCTGACTTTACATTTTTAGATTTTTAAAATAAATACACTTATAGTTTTACCATCATTCATTCCTTATACATACCCTATTTGGTTTTAAAGCATTTTCATTATCAGGAAATGTTTTGCTATCTAGGTTTTAATTTTTGTGTTTTCTAATTGCTCAGTCATTTATCTTCCTCGCCACAGCATAAATTTTTCTCTTTTTTTCTTCCATCTATTTAACCCTGCTTCTCTTTAGCTCCTTTTTCCTGTCTCCTTCATTTATTCCATTCATCTACTATTTCTACACTTACTCTAAATAATTTTAAACTTCATTGAACATTCTAAAACAGATTTCTCACTTTCAGTACTACTATCTAAAAATACATCTGTAGGATGTAATTGACTTTAAATGTATTTCTATATCGTCTTTGGTTTGATGTAGTTATTGCCATGGAAAGTTGTTTCCTCCTTTTTTTAGTGCTATTGGCGCTGAGCCTTCAAGAGTAGGCTACTTAATAGGAAGCTCCCCCTACACACACACATCACACACATATTCAGACATACACACAGAGAGATAATCACATATGATTGCACACATACACACATGCATGCACACACAGACACACACATACAAACACCACATAGGCATACACACACACACAGGCAGACACACATACATACACACAAACATAGAAACAGACACACACACACACACATACATATATACACACAGACACAAATATAGGCACACTTCTACTCACATAAACACTCATACAAACATACACATGTTTAGAAATATCCAAACCAACGGATATACAAATAATGAAACAGAAACACAAAAGCATTCAAGAGCAAGGCAACATGATGACTCCAAGTGATTATAACTCCTGAACCCTAAGATAATGAAAGAGGTAAAATACCAAATGAAGACTGAAAACATTTGCTAGTAAAAAAATGGTGAATGACCTGGAAGGAGATTAAAAAAAAAAAATAGCAGGTGTACTTGATCAGGTCTCACATAGGAAGGTAATGATGTAGAGGAACAAGTAAGACTATGAATTAGAAAATTAGCACTGTACATGAAAAAGAAACACTAAATAAAAATTAAACAAGGTGATGAATATTTTGAAAAGTAAATAGAAATTTATCAATAAAAATGCAATGAATCAAATAAAAATGTAAAGCATTACCAATGTACGAGACAAGCAGGAGAAAGCTAGCATGTGGAGGGTGCAGTGATGTCCTTTAAGTAGGAGTTATGACCACAAGACCCAGGAGTTCTTGGACATGATCAAGAGTCCAAACTTAAGAAACCGCAGAAGAGATGGAGCTTAGGTAAATCCTAAAGCATAGAGAATTTATTCAATGAAATTATAGTCATTTCCCCAAAACAAAGAAACACACATTTAAAGATAAGAGATGAGTATATTACTAGACATGTCTGACATACCTAACAAAAATCAAGAATATATAAACAATTTACATTTATTTATAATAATAAAGGAGATTGAAGTAGTGATTAAAAATATTACTAACACTGTGAATTCCAGAATCAAACGGATGCTTGGCTGAATTCTTCTGAACCTTTAAAGAAAAGAAAACATCAACTTTTTTCAAACTAAACAAAGTAAAAAGGGAAGGCACACTGCAAACTCACTCACAGTATCAGCGTTAACTAGCGATGGGTAGAACAAAGAGTGGAAAACACGCACCAACTTCCCTGATGACCTGAACAGAAAAACTCTTGATAAAATGCTTGCTTATTGAAGAAGGTCATACAGAATGATCAGTTAGCTCGATTTTACAGATTCAGGGTAGGGTCTATGCATGCAAATTAATAAGTGATTCAACATATAAATACACTTAAGGACAAAAATCATACGATCATCTCAGTTGATTTTTTTAAAAAGGTTTTGAAAGAACTTCAACATCCCTTTATGATGAGAATCCCCAAAAGAAACAATGAATAGAGGGAACACGTGTCAGTAGGATAAGGGCTGAATACTAAAAGAGGACGAACTGAGAACCTTTGCTCTCAAATGAGGCAAGGGTGCCCATTCTGCCCACTCTTATCCAATGTAAGTCAAGTTTTATTAAAAAAAAAAGAAGAAAAAATATAAAAACGATATAGATAGCAAATGAAAGAGCCAAACAACCCTAATTGTAAGTGGGATTGGTCTCTAGTTTTGTTGTTTGTATTGTATCCTTGCCTAATTTTTGATATTTGGGTAGAGCTGATTTCATAGGATGAGCTTTGTAGTATTTTTTGCTTTTATATCTTATGGAAAGATTTGATGAGAAGGAAAAATAAGTGGATTGAATACAAAGGAAGAAAGAAAAAAAGAATGTGGAAGAGGAACAGGCCACATTTCTGTGCTAATTGAGTCGAAAACTTCCATTATCTGTGGAAAAAATAGTTCCAGGAAATCCTGGCCTCTGCAAAAGCAGAAGGACAAAGAAGAAAATTCCTGACCGAGGTTAAGCCGTCTTGTCACAGACTCGGGGCTATCTTTACCTGGGTTTTCAAGAAAATTGACTTTTGTAGACTGAGAAGTGTAATGAAAGTGATGTTTTAACAAGCAAAGAGCAAAGAACCTCAATATTCCAGAGTGATTGCAAAGCGGGTCTAAGTAAACCCTTGTCACAGTAGCTACTTAAGATGATGTGATTGGAAATTGGGGAAAAGCTTTCCTAGTTTCAGGCTCAGGTGGGCAAAGGCTTCCTATGGAGGGACTTTCTGAAACATGCATGTGGTGATGAGTGCTTAATCATCTCAGGAGAGCTGGGATGCTGAGTCCTCTGCGATGCTGGGCTTAACCTTTTCTTCCCCACCTCCCTACTTGTGTTAGCACACCTTGTGGAGGAAAAAAAAAACTAGATATAGCACTACAATGTTGTTTCTTTAGCCTCTAAAACCTAAGACATTATTCAGCTGGGCTGTTGTGTTCACGAACAATTTTTCCAATTAGTCGTCAAAGGACCCTCCACTCTCAATAAATAGTAACAATATAATGAGTGGGGTAGGAAGTAATGGAAGCAAGGCCACTGTATTAGTTACTTGTTACTGAGACAAGATACCTGACGTAAGCAGCTTACAGAAGAAAGAATTACACTTTGGCTCAGAGTTTGTGGGAAGACTGGTCATGGTGGGGGAGTCGTGGCAGCAGGAAGTTGAGACAGCTGGAAACACTGCATCCTCAGTCAGGAAGCAGAGAGGAATGCACATGTACTCCTGCCTCCTCCTTTTTATTCAGCCCCCTGCCCACGAAATGTTTCCTCCCACGAGGGTGAATCTTCCCACCCTAACTAACCTAATTAGAAACTTCCTCACAGACATGCCCAGAGACTTGTCAACTTGTCTTGTCAAGTTGACAATTAGTATTAACCATCATAGACATTTAGAGTAGCAGAATTCAGAGGCAATAGCAAAGCGGAGATGCAAAAAAGAGTTTCTTACAGAGCTAAGAAAAGAAAAGGGAGGGAGGGAAGGAGGGAGGGAGGGAGGGAGGGAGAAAGACAAGGTTAAAGCTGATGATTAGTGTTTCTCTGCACTGCTCTATTTTGTTAGCAAGAGTCTGCATACTCCTTTCCGTCACGTTCATTTCATCAAAAGTGTTGTATCCACTTTACCTTAAGTAAATCCATGTTGCTCCACTCGCTTCAAAATATAAAGTGAACATTATGCATTTCAGAGCCAAACAAAAGAGAGCTTATTGTTTTTATTGGTTTCTCACTGGTCCTGAAGATTGAACCCAAGGAAGGTCTCACATGTGTGTTGCTTGTTCTCTGCCGTTGAACTCATTCCCCGCCCCTGACATGGGATTCAGTTATGGCTCTGCCACTTACCGACTTACGATCATGTATGAATTGAATGTTTCTGTAAGCCTCAGGTGTCTCACCTATGGGATGGAGAAGCCTATTTTGTGGGTCTGTTATAAGTAGCATAATGCACTGAGGAAACAATTGTTGAGAACCTGCCAAGTGTTCCACATACATGATTATCTCAATTCATCTTCAAAACCACATTGAGATAAGTATCTTTCCCCCTTGAACGGATTAGGAAACACTTCCAGATGGCCTAAGAAATTAGCCCAAGGTTAGTGGCAGAGACAGGATCTTCAAAGTCAGGTTGAATCTGGTCCCAACATCTATGTTGTTTCCACTACAATGTGCTGTCTTTCACAATGTCTGGTAGAATATTTGAGAGGTGGTGTTTGTGATGTTTAAACTGTTCTTCTCCCTCTTTCCTGAAACTTCCTTTCCTTTACTCTTAAGATCTCCACTTCCTTCCTCATCTACCCTCCATCCTTTATTCTCCCAATAATGGTGATTTACTTCTCAGAGTCTGCTTTTGATTCTCAGCTACAACTCACTCACTAGGGTCATGCGAACCTATTTGAAGCTGCTAGCCATGATCTCTCTCTTCTCTGGCACGTGCTGCTTTCTCAGTCAGTGTCTTACATTGCTGTGTCTATATTTTCTACCTCAGAGGCTTCCCTGGTGCTTTGTGACCCTAGTTGAAGGGAATTTGTTCAGCTCCTTCTCATCTTGTGTGTTGAAAGCTGTAGGGGAGAGGATCTGGATCTTTTCCAGTTGCCCTATTTGAGGAGAACAGCCCCTGGGGATCCCCCACGTTCTTTGTGTCGTCTGCCTGGAGACCCACTTGTTTTCTGCCTTACAGAATTCATTTCTCAGACATACCCAGTAATAAATAACAACACAAATGATTGTGTCTGGTAGCTAATTGACTATAACATAGGCTACCAGCCTCTGGGGCAACACAGCATGTTACTTGTAATTAATCACCCTCATCCCAGCCTGACTACACAACTATGTCAAATCACACAGCAATCAGGTACTTTCTGAGTAGGTCTCCTTGTCATAGTTGGGGGAGTGAAAAATATAATATTAATGCTACTTTTTGTATGTTCTCAGAGCCATATTGGTACTCTGTGCTAGGCGCTGTGGTAAATGATGTAGGAGTTAGCAAGATGATGATAATAAAATAGACTCTACTGTCTAAGTTTACAGTGCTAAGTTGTAGATATGGCAAAATTCATGTATAATTTGATGCATAATGTATGAGAGATACAAAAGCATTCTTTTGAGATAAAAGATATGTTTTGTTAGAGAAATGGGGACATTAACAAATGGGGTAATGAAATCAGATTGTAGTAAGGTGACTTATGTAAGAATCACTTTTGAGAGTAATGCAGGAGTATAGACTCCCCAAGCCTAGACCATACTTAATAACATAAGAAAAGAGGCACAAATCTCTGCACCTGAGGAATTCTGATACCAAATATGTTTTATAGCAGTTACCCAAGCCTTGTCCTGCTCTCTGAAAGTCTTGAATCTGTCTTATTTCAATAAGAATATTGTTAAATTTTGAGAATTACACATTATGTCTTTCAATCGTATTTACCCCAATTCCTCCTCCTAGTTCCTCCCTGATAATTCTGTAATTCCCCCACACTCCAGTAACTTCATGCCCTCTTTTTTTGTTTTAACAAACCACCAACTCTAGCTATTGCTGTCCATATTACTGAGTGTGGGGTGATTGCGGTACCATGATTGACCCAGCAGGATTCACAGAGAAGCCATCAGCTGCTCAGAGTTCACCAGTTAGGGACAAGGACTCATGAATTGCTTCCTGTTCCATGCTAGAATATTGACTGATTAGATCCATTGCAGAACTTGTACAGCCATCTTTAGCTGCTCACAAGTTCATGGGTGCAGTGGTCCTGTCCTGTCCAGAATATACAGCTTTACGATGTGGTCCTCCCAAACCTCCAGCTCTCAGAAACTTTCTTCCACAGATTTATTCCATGAATTTGGGGTTTGGAATGTGTGATGGTTAAAATTTTGCCAACTTAAGGTAACTAGAGTCATCTAGGACCAGGGAAACTCAACTGAGAAAATGACTTTATCAAATTGCCAGTATGCAAGTCTATAGGGTATTTTCTTGATTAATAATTCATGTGGTAGGGTCCAGTCCATCTGAGGTAGTGCTACCCTCAGGCATGGGGTTTGGGGGAATGTAAGGATGAAGAATAATGATCTGGCCATCTTCCATAACTGGGCCTCTTCCCATGATCGGACTGGGACACCAAACAAGCCACAAAACCTTCAACCTACCTGACCTACAATCTATCCGGCCTACAAGTTGTATGGAAGCAATGTAGGCAGAGATCTTGTGGGAATGGTCACTTTTTTTAAATAGCCAAGGTCTACAGCCTAAAAAGATTGCTCAGTGGTTAAGAGCACTGGATGCTCTGCCAAAGGACACAGGTTTGATTTTCAGCATCTATGTGGCAGATCATAACTGTCTGCAACTCCAGCCTTGAACACCCAACATCGTCTTCTAGTCTCCACAGGCACCAAATATACATGTTGTGCACAAATATGCAAAACATCCATATACTTATGCCCAAGAATAGTTGACCAACACAAAAAGAACATGTGTATACATTTTTCTACTTTGCTTTGTTTTATTTTTTGTCTTATTGACTCCCTCCCCTCTTCCCTTCCTTTCCTCCTTCTTTCCTTCTTTCCTCCCTTCCCTCCCTCCTTTCTTTCTTCTTTTCCTTTGTCCTTAATTCACTGTTGATTTTGCTTTTATGTTTTCCTGGATTTGTTTTTGAGAGAGAAAGAACATGAACTTGAGAGGGTAGAAAGGTGGGGAGGATCTGTGAGGAAGGAGAATAGTGTGATCAAAATATACTCAGTGAAAAAAATGTTCATAAAGGCTGAAAAAATCTATACACATAAAATGAATAAAACTTTTTAAAGGATGGAAAGTCTAAGGGATTCCATCTTTCCTGTGATTTGAGGAAACAAAACTTTGTAGGTCCAAATGTGGTAAAACAACACTTTAGAATCTTCTTTGTCTTTGGTGGTAATACTTCTCTTATTCTATGATACAAATACTAGTCTTTTTAATTAATTTATCTATTTATTAATACTGTTCCTTTAATAGAGAAAGCACAAATAAATATGAAATGTTGCTTCCAAACAATATAATATATTGCATAAAATATTCCCCAGTACTCAAAAAGTGAGCCCTGTCCTATGACGTGGGATTTCACTCTGTATGCTGTGTTTACCATTAATAAAGAAACTTTTTTTGACTTATAGCAGGGCAGAACTTAGGTATGCAGGAAAGATGGAATTGAATGCTGGGAGAAAGAAGGACAGAGTCAGAGAGAAGTCATGGAGCCACCGGAGACAGACGCTGGGAACTTTGCCTGGTAAGCCACTGTAGCATGGTGTTACACAGATTAATAGAAATGGGTTAAATTAATATAAGTGTTAGCCAGTAAGAAGCTAGAGCTAATGGGCCAAGCAGCTATTTAATTAATATAATTTCTGTGTGATTATTTCGGGTCTAAGCTAGCTGGGCAGCCGGGAATCAACAAGTGGCCTCCCTCCTCCAACAAATTTAATTAATTTATTAATACTGTTCCTTTAATAGAGAAAGCACAAATAAATATGAAATGTTGTTTCTAAACAATGTAATATAGTGAATAAAATATCCCCCAGGACTCAAAAGTGAGCTCTGTTCTACTTTCCATCTTTTGTGCCTTCTCCTCCCTTTCTCTCTCCTTATTCTACATTGCTTTTGGACAGATCTCTGTAACTAACCCTTGCCGACGTAGAACTTACTATGTAGACCAGACTAGGTTCAAAATATGTGACAATTCTGCTTTTACTTACTGATCCTCCCTGAAGTTTCAGGTATATGCTAACACAACCAACTTCCTTTTAGATAATTTTCAACATATTTATGTGGCTATAAAAAATTTTACTGTTAAAAAGTCAACAATATTCACCAAAAGAGTCAGTTGCTGTTTTTCGGGTTTTCACATTTTAGCATCTTAGTTTTACTAATCTGGTAATATAATCTGTTCCTGGACACTGTTTCATTTCACTGAGTGTTGAGTACCATTCCTTCCTTCGCCAAATCTGGAATGACCCTGCTAATTCAAGAGTGTGTGTCTGTCTATTTGGCGAATTTCCTTTTTTAATGAAAAGTTTCTGAAATGACTAGAATATTCTTTACAAATTAGGTGCTCGATTTTTTCAGTGTGGCCTCACCTAAAGTTTTCAAACTGGTCTTCATGATGACAATTTATAAAGAATCCTAGGGTCCCGAGAGTCCTTCTGTGGGTTCATGCTTGTCCAGGTTTTGCTGCAAATTTGAGAGGTGAAAAAAAAAACCACTATAGCCATGCAATTTTTCTAGGTTTATTTATTTTTATTTATTTTTTTAAAAACAGAACAACATTTTTTTTCATTATATATTTATCAATCCAAGTTCCCACTCCCTCTCCTCCTCCCATTTTCTCCACATACTCTCCCACCCCACCCCCATCCACTCCTCGGAGAGGGTAAGGCACATTGGTTTGAGGAAGGTCCAAGGCCCTCCATACTATATCTAGGCTGAGCAAGGCATCCATCCAAAGAGAATAGGTTCCCAAAAAGCCAGTACATGCATTAAGGATAAATCCTGGTGCCTCTGCCAGTGGCCCCTCAGTCTGCCCCAGCCATGCCACTGTCACAAACATTCAGAAGGACTAGTTTGGTCCTATGCTGGTTTCTTCCCTGTCCAGCTGGAGTTGGTGAGCTCCCATTAGCTCAGGTAGACGGTTTCAGTGGGTGTAACTATCATGGTCTTGACCTCTTTGCTAATATTTTCATTCCTCCCACTCTTCAACTGGACTATGGGAGTTCAGTCCAGTCCTCTCATGCAGGTCTCTGCCTCTGTTTCCATCAGTTGTTGGATGAAGGTTCTACAGTGATATTTAAGATATCCATCAGCATAACTACAGGGCAAGTCAAGATTGCCCCCCCTTCTCTGTTGCTTAGGGTCTTCACTGGGGTCATCTTTCTGGATTCCTGGAAATTTCTCTAGAGCCAGGTTTCTTGCTAACCCTATAATGGCTCCATCAATCAAGATATCTCTTTCATTGCTCTCATCTCTGTCCTTCCTCCATCTCGACTATCCTGTTCCCTCAAGATCTCCTCATCCCTTCATTTCTCCCCTCCTCTTCCCCTTACCCCCATACTCCCAATTTTGTCAGACGATCTTGTCTATTTTGACTATTCAGGTTTAGATACTATGATGTGGTCACAGAGAATGCTGCATAACTGGGTCACAGCCTGTTCTACATAAACTGTACTTAGAGTAATTCTTTACTTTTCAACTTGCCTATTTCTCTCCATGCTTGGACTAGAAAAAAAAAAGGAGGACTCTAAGACCTTCCTTATTCTTTTTTGTTTTGTTTTGTTTTTTTCCGATAGACTTGTTTATTCAAGTATCCGAAAAAACTCTTTCCACTTCCTCCCCTCCTCCCAATACCCTCCCGCTCCCCCCACTCCCCCCACTCCCTCTCTGCCTCCCTCACCATTCCCCAGAGCAGTCAGGGTTTCCTGCCCTGTGGGAAATCCAAGTTCCTCCCCCCTCCCTCCAGGTCCAGGAAGGTGAGCATCCAGACAGGCCAGGATCCCAAAAAGCCAGTCCATGTAGACGAAACAAGACACAGTGCCATTGTCAATGGCTTCTTAGTCTTCATTTGGACCTTGGGGGCTCAGTCAGCCCCATGTCAACCACATTCAGAGAGTCCGATTTGATCTCATGCTCGTTCGGTCCCAGTCCAGCTGGCCTTGGTGAGCTCTCATTCGATCAGACCTCTTGCATCAATGGGTGAAAGCAACCTTCGCGGTCCTGACTTCCAGTGCTCCAATGTTGGTCTCCGTTTCTATCTCCATCCATCGTCGGATGAAGGCCCCCTCTGATTTTGCTTTCCTTACTCACGATCTCCCTCCCTCTGCTTCTCATTTGGGACTAGGGAGTTAAGTCCAGTGTTCCAATATGTGTCTCTGTCTCTATCTCCATCCATCTCTATATGAAGGTTCTGTGGTGATATGCAAAATATTCATCAGTATGGTTATGGGCCAAGGCTAGATCAGGCACCCTTTCCTCTGCTGCCCAGAGTACAATCTGGGGACCTCTCCTTGGGCCTGGGAACCCCTCCAGAATCAGGTCTCTTGCATACCCTAAAATGGTTCCCTTAGTTGAGATATAAACTTCCCTGCTGCCATAACCATCCTTCCTCCCTCCCCCCTCCCATTCCCCCAATCCATCCCTGATCCTCCCCCTCTTCCCTCTCCCTAACCCTCTCCCCGTACTTCCACCCGCCCCCCCCCCCCCCCCCGTGCACCCAAGTTTGCCTGGCAATAGAGTTTTACTCAGCGGTAAAAAACAATGACATCTTGAATTTTGCATGTAAATGGATGGAAATAGAAAACGCTTTACTGAGTGAGGTAACCCAGACCCAAAAAGAGGAATATGGTATGTACTCACTCATAAGTGGTTTCTAGCCATAGTTAAAGGTCTTTGAGTCTATAATTTGTGATCCTAGAGAAGCTGAATAAGAAGGTGAACCTGAAGAAAATCATATAGTTATCCTCCTGGATATTAGAAGTAGGCAAGACCTTCCTTATTCTTATAAGCTCAGTAACTATTTAATTCAAGAGTCAGAAAACTTTGTTATAGACGTGCTAGCTAATAATATTTCCTAGACTGTGTAAATCTTATGGCCTGTGTCTCATCTATTCAACTCTGCCCTTGGGCCTACAGAAGACGTAAAAAGTACCTGTATGTTCTAATAAATATTTAAGAATGAAACTAGATTCATATCTCTCACTCTGAACAAAAGACAATCTCGGATGGATCAATAACCGTAGCGTAAGACTTGATGCTCTTTCATTGTTGAGAAAAACAGAGACAAAATACTTCAAGGTATAAGCATAGGCAAAGGCTTATGAGGAGGATGCAAATAACACACACACACACACACAAAACAATCCAAAGAACTAACCAATCAGATTGAATAAAGCTAAAAGTCTACTGCACAGTAAAAATGACAATTGTGAGAATGAAGAGACAGCCTATAGAATAAGAAATGTTTTTACAGCTATACATCAAATATGAAAACAGCATGTAGAATCTATAAAGAATTGCAAACTTTGAACACCTTAAACTCAAAGCATCTGATCATTTATTAGACTAATTAATTAAAAAGATAGTTTTCAAAAAAAAGAAGACAAATTATGAATAATTTTTTTAAATGTTCAACATGTTAAGCCAATCAGGAAAATGTAAATTAAGTTTATCTTTAGAAGTTGGGTCTGGCAAGTCACACATGTCATCACAGAATTTAGTAAGCAGATACAGTTTGGTCTATATTACACATTCTGAGCCAGCCACACTATACAATGGGAGTTTCTCTCAAAAATAAAAAGGAAATTATTTGAAATTTCTTCTCACCCCAGTTAGAATGACTACCATCAAAAACATCAATGACTCTGCTAGACTCTGATCTCAGAACACTCTGTAGGCAGGACACACTGTAGGTTGAAGGCTTTGTGACTGGGTTGGTGGCCTAATCCCTCCACTTGAAGCCTTGCCTGGTATTGTAGTTTGAATGTATTTGGCCCCCATAACCTCACAGAGAGTGGCACTATTAGAAAGTATGGCTTTGTTGGAGTAGGAGTGGCTGTGTTAGAGGAAGTGTGTCACTGCTGGGATAGACTTTGAGGTCTCATATATGCTCAAGCCCACCCAGTGTCTCAGTTCACTTCCTGTTGCCTGCGGATCAAAGATGTTAAATTCCCAGCTCCTTCTCTAGCACCATGTCTGCGTGCATCCTGCTGTGTCCCTCCATGATGATAATGGATTGAATCTTTGACCTATAAGACATCCAATTAAATGTGTTTTTTTTTCTTTATAAGAGTTTCTGTGATCATGGTGTCACTTCACAGTAATAGAAACCCTAAGATACCTGCTTATAGAGGGTAGTTTGTTCAGGCTCCACGTCCCCCATTACTAAGAGTTTTGGTTAAGGTTATTCTTGCAGATTCCATGGTGTTTCCATTGCCCTAGGTATCCACCTCATCCCCAAGGTGTCCCCAGTATCAGTCATTTCTTCCAGTGTTTTCTCCATCCCTCCTGCCCAACATGTTGATCCCTCCTGTTCCAAATCCCACCTATCAATCCCACCTGCAAAATCTATTCTATTTCCCCTTCCCAGAGAGATCCATGTGTCCCCCAGTAGCCCTTCTTGTTACTTAGCCTCCCTTGGTCTGTGGACTATAACATGAGTATATTTTACTTACAGCTAATATCCACTTATAAGTGACTACATACCATGTTTGTCTCACTCGGGATGATATTTTTCAAGTTCTATCCATTTGCCTACAAATTTCATGGTGTCACTGCTTTTAACAGCTGAGTAATACTCCGTTATATAAATGTACTACATTTTCTTTATTAATTCCTCAGCTGGGAGAACATCTAGGTTGTTTCCAGTTTCTGACTATTATGTGTAAAGTTTCTCTGAACATCATTGAGCATGTGTCCTTGTGATATGATAGAGTATCTTTTGAGTATATGCCTAGGAGTGATATAGCTGAGTCGAGGTAGATAAAGATATATTTATCTTGTTATATATTATTGCATGGAAAATACTTCTAAATGGATCACGGTCTTGGATAAATGTACGTAGGCTTGGGAGAGAGAAGAAACAGTAATAAAAAGGAGTAAATTTTTAAAAAAAAATAAATTAATTAATAAAACAAAGTCTTTAAAACGACAGAGTACAGACAGACATAGATTAAAGGAGTGAAGAAAAAAGCCACGTAAAGATGGAAAATACATAGAGAGTCTAGGTTATGTATATTATTGTGTGGTGGTTTTTTGGGAATTTTTTGACTGTGAATGAGCTAACTACAGAGAGACATTTCATTGTACAGGCTGCTAAGCTAAACCAACATATATATTTTAAAGGTGTTTAAAATTTGGGTGTAAAGATATACTGCTTTAGAAAAGAGGTTCTGCTTTTGTTTCCACAGAGGATGAGAGCTTATGAATTCTGTCCACACTAATGTGGTTTGATGGATCAAGACCACCCAAAGGTCTCCATGAACCCCAAAATTACTTTGTCCAACAAAAAGCAGGAAGCAGTTTAAAGAGAAATGCACCCAAATTACCAAATATTGTTTATAAAAGTTTGTTTACATTTAAAAGGAGGTATGCTATAGAGATGAATACTTTACATTGGTATGTATCATGGTTTACTGATACAAATTTAATTTCAATTTTATTATATGTATTTCTACTCTTGTTTGTGCAGTTCATTTAAAAATGTAATGTATCATTAACAAATACAGGTTAATAGGTAGTTATCTATAAGAGTCAAGCTTGTAGTCATGTTAGTTATGTTTTCTAGATATACAGAGATATATTTCAGATGGACAGGTATTCTTCTAACAGGGTATGGCATTTAAAATGTTTTAAGAACTTAGGATTTTTTTATGACAGTGAGACACATCTGCTCCTGGCAGCACCAATCTACTTCAAGAACATGATGATCATCAAAGATGCTCCTTATGGAGTTGGTTAGCCATTTGGGCAAGAAACTGTTCTTGCCTGAACTGCTTGATGTTATGCTGTATAAACTGGAAATGCAGGACCTACAGAAAAATGACTGCTGAACTTGCTTAAAGGTGAGACAATCCTTTGGGTTTTCTGCTTCATTAAAGAGTCTGCAAGACATTCTACAAGACACAGAAGAAAGTGACTGACAAACTGCCAATTGTCAGAACTGTCTTTGAAATTTCTTGCTTCATGGAAAAGTCTGCCATATATTATGAGCCTGTAGACTGAAGATGGGTGCCCCAAAGCTACAGAAGAACTTTGGGTGACTGTCCAGGCAGCAAGATGTCTCTGTCAATTCTAGAGTTTTGGAAGTTGCTTATAATGCACTTCCTGTTAACTTAGGTAATATTATATCCTTCTGAGATATTTGATGGAGTTGAAGAATAGATAGTTGTAATTATAGTTTTCCTTAGCTATAATAAAAGATAAAGTAGATATAAATATTACAACTGCAATTCTTACTTGGTCTCTGTTTTGTTATATGTAATTTTACTATGTTAAAGTTAAAACCTTTCTTTTTATTTAGACAGAAAAGGGGAGTTGATATGGGATTCCACTCTGTATGCTGTGAATACCATTGGTTAATAAAGAAGCTGCTTTGAACTTATTGCAGCACAAAATAGGACAAGGTGGAAATTCCAAGCAAATGGAGGAAGAGAGAGTAAGCAGAGTCAAAAAGATGCCATGTAATCACCACAGGAGACAGATGTATGTGCTCCGGAACCTTGCCGGTAGGCCGTGACTTTGTGGTAATGTACAGATTAATAGAAATGGGTTAATTTAAGACGCAAGAGATAACTAGAAATATGTATAAGATATCAGTCAAGCAGTGATTTAATTAATACATTTTGTGTAATTATTCTGGGTGGCGAGGAACGAACAAGCAGTCTCTGTCTACAATTGCAAAGATAGCCAAAATCACCATTTAAATACAGATTTAAAAAAAAAAAAACAAGCATGAATACCAACAAATGCCAGCAAGGCTATGGGGAAATAAAAAGCTTTGTATTCTTTTGGTGTAATTATTAATTGGTGTAGCCACTATAAAAATAAGTATGGAGATGCCTCAAATATCTAATAATGGAGCTCCATATGATCCCAAAATACACTCATGATTATTGCTGCATCATATACAGTAAGCAAGATAGGAACCAGCCTAGATGTCCATCAACAGACGAATGGGTAAAGAAAATATGATATGTACACAATGGAACTTTATTCATCTCCAAAAAAAAGTGAGAATATGATGCTCACAGGAAATTGATGGAACTGGAAACTATCATGTCAGGAAATATGAGTCAAACCCAGGAAGAAAAATAAACCCTGAGGTTTTTTTCTTATATATAAAACCTATATTTAAATTAGGTTTGTATTGTGGACATATAGATTATAGAAGTATATCAGAAATGATGGGGGTGGGTACCTTAAAGGAAGGACAAGTATATCAGGGTAACAGGATACACGTCATATGAAAGCACTAGTGAGTATTCTCTGAGAAGGGGAGGGAATCATCCAGAGTGGAGGGTTGTGGGAGAGGGAATTGTGAAGTTACAAGAACTAGGAAAAAGTATGACACAAATGTAAAAATATTCTGTAATAGAACCCAATGCTTTGCATGGTAACTTGTAAAATTAATTAAAATGAAAACAGAAAATGTTTTGGTAGGTTTTTTAAACACAAAATGAATATCACATATTTTCTCTCATATGTGGAATCCAGAATTAAATATATATATATATATATATGTAAGACATGAAAGTACTAAGGAGATTATGGGGTGGTGGAAAACTTCTCAAATGTTTGGAGAGTATCATCTGAGGGTATCATTGAACAAGCAACAAACTGGCTGAGAGACTGTGTGTGTGTCCCTAGACTCACTTATCACAAGCACAATTCCCTTTCAGAATTCCATTCGCGTGACATTTAACATAAGGATTCTCAGGATAATTTAACTTTCTGAATTCCTGGGAGGCTTAAATAAGATCACCTATGCCAAAGCACAAACTAAAGAGCTTGAAGACCCCCACCTAGCAGGTGTTCAATAACGAAAACTAAAATACAGGCAAGTCAAAATAACCCTGCTCATTGCATGTCACCAGACAGCTACTTGATGTGACCTGTCGGCTTGGTTTCTGGTATAGTTGTTTCGCTGCTGACCTGGTACCTTGGTTATTTCTTAACTCTCTCGGGGAGTATTTCTGGAGACTTTCTACAGCTCTTACCTCAGCTTGAAATTGAGAAGAAGAGAGGCATTATACTTCTTAAGCAACTTAGGTTGCAACCAAATTTAGAATGATTATTACCTTTGGTAAGAAATAATGTTATGATGAACTCTTTTCACACAAAACTTCTTCCATATTTGGGAGGGGGTTTTCCTTTTATTCCCACCATTTAGGATAATTATGATAATTACCCAGAGTAGGTTGCTAGGCAAATTTTATTCATTTCTTTAAAACTTTGGTTATATATTTTCTCTTGAGTTTCCAGAAAGGTTCTGCTAAGGTATTAATAATGTGTCATGAATTTTGCATTACCTTCATATGTATTGTCTTTCATACAGCTCTTATAGTATCATGATTCCCTCCACATGCTTTTCGTCATGCATCCAGGAGCTCTCTCTGGACCAAATTCATTGGCACTCACTGAAGCATGAATGAATGAATAAATGAATGAATGAGAATGTAGAATGAACAGAAAAAAAACAGTACAGAAGAAGGAGAGAACGAGGAAGGAAGGGAGGGAGGGAGGGAGGAAGGAAGGAAGGAAAGAAGGAAAGAAGGAAGGAAAAAGGAAACAGGAGAGAGAAAAGAAGAGCAGGAAAGATGGACACAGAAGACTGTGCAGAATGAATATATTAACTGTGAAACAGAGACTGTTTCTGGCTTTAGCAACCAATACCTAATAAAACGTGCAATGGAGTACTTTTCCTTGAAGGGAGAAAAAGCACCATGTCACATACCATAAGGTGCATGTACATGAGTAAATAAATTGCCAACCAATACATTTTTAAAGGGAGCCCATTACATTTATTTATTGACGCTTTAAAGAGTTATGTTGGATCCTGCAATGACATAAATTATTCAGCACCTCTGTATCTACTTCGAAAAACATGGATTCTTCTTTTGAACCTTGATTCTATTTCTACTAGATGTTCTACCTATGAGGGGGGCACTCAGGATAATGTATGTGACTAATACATTATTAGTATAGAGCTAATCTCAAGAACATGTCCGAGGCTAGCATTGTCGCTGTAGCTGCTCTGCTTACAATAGCTTCCCCACAGTAGGACTAGCAAGCCATGTTTTCAAGTTGCTGTGTTAATAGGTACTCAGATTTCTCCAGGATTTTGTAGAAGTTATAGAAAATATGAGTTCCTTTGTGTTTGATTTTCCAACTCTTAGTTCTGAGGTGTACTAAGCTGTACACTGTAACCTAAGTCAACCTCAAACTTAAGATTTTCATCCAGCTGGAAAAGTGCTGGAGCTCACACACAAGTGCCACCAGGCCTAGTTTGTGTGGAACCCTTTGTCACATTATTCGGATAATTGAAAATTAAAGCAATGATTCTTATAATTTTTAGAGGAGGGGAATTTAATTTACTACCAGTTCACTTCTTTTTGTACTGTTTTTCTCTTAATTTCTCCTCAAAGAAGCTTTTTATATTTTAGAAGACAGAAACTGTAAATAGCTGACCTGGAGTTTGGCTGTAATTGAAGTTGTCAGTCACATGACTGCTTCTTCACCCTGCAGAGATTTAACTTTGAAAGTGAAGCAAAAATAACTACAGGATTCAGCCAAAAAACAAATGCAGCTGCTAGTAAATTAAAAAAGAATTTCAATATCATCTTGATACTCGCCCTGCCTCTCTGATTTCAGTAAATTCAAATTACTCTATTATTCCAGCTTCTGCTCCATGTGTAATTAGGCGGAAAAGAGATGAGTTTATCAGGGCCACATTGAAACAGAGTATTTGTGAAAAAGAGTCAACTTCTCTGAACTTCATTTTCTCAAGGCAAGAAGGACGAATCTTCTTAGACTGTGATGTTGACCTGAGATAAGGTACATTTTTTCAACCCTAACATAATTCTTCACTTTTTCTAGTACCACGTAGAATCTACCCACTTTTCAAGACACTCTTCAAGTGCTATCTCTCAAATAAAGTCACTCCCCTGACTGACATCTGACATCTCACACTGTCAGTGCAAACACATTTCGTGTTGTGTGTTGTTACCCATGTTGCCTGAAGATCTTTTTAAAAAATCTTGGGCCCTGATGCTCATTCCCCCCCTCCCCTTTCTCTCTCAGTTTTACAAGACAGGGTTTCTCTGTAGTTTTGAAGCCTGCCCTGGAACTTGCTCTTGTAGACCAGGCTGGCCTCGAACTCACAGAGATCTGCCTGGCTCTGCCTCCCAAGTGCTGGGATTAAAGGCATGTGCCATTACTGTTTTCAATTTTCAATCAGAGTGATAGGAAGGCTGGTCCACCCCAATGAATACGTTTTCAGACTCACCAACTCCTTCAGTAACTAGTCGTACTTAAAGATAGGATATGATGAAACATAAGAGAGGTGTCAATCATGAGATCTCTAATTTTCTTTTGATAGGAGATGAGTTGTTTTGGTGGGTTTAGGATTAATTCCCAAAGTTTAAATAAAGTTTTCAAGAGTAGAGACAAAGTTGCATGGTATCTTGCTTTTTCGTATGGTATCTGGCACTACAGCAGATTTATTGAAAGCATCCCAAAGGAATACTTAGAAGAGTCTGGAGTGTTAGAGAAAAAAATATTTGTCAGGTGGGGAGAGAAGTGTGGATGTAGATACCACAAACAATATATATGTAGATGGCAAGACAATATACTGTGAAAACAACCTGAGACAAACCTTCTACATCAAGAACATTCCATTGCCCTTTCATTCATGACTTCATCCTGCAATGGCACACTGAAAATCTGCTGTTTTAAAGGACTCTTTTCTCAGGGACTTTACACTCAGGTTGGGAAAAGAAAGTCTCCTAGACCCACAAAAATGATCCTGACAGCAGTACCTGCATTAATGAAAATGAGATGCCAACTATCACGCTTGATAAATGGTATGACTCATCTCAGAGCAGGTTTGGTTCTCATTAACTGGTCCAAAATCTATGTCTCTCATTTATCTCAGAGCTATTCAAGGGCAAGAGCCATTCATTAATCATCGTTCTATTCCAGAATGTACAATAGGGCTTGCTACCTTGCCATTCATTCATTCATTCATTCAGGAAGTCACACATTCATTCACTCAAGGCATTTGAAAGAACATTTACTATGTAGTAGGCATAGTAGGTCCCCATCTTGTCTGAATGCCTAACTTGAATCAAGAGCTAACTTAAAGAAATGCCATTTTTAAAGGCCCTGTTATGTGTTAGGCATTGAACACAAGGCAAGTAAGATGGAAGAAGGGTTTACCTTCCCAAACTTATCCAGCAAGCATTCCAGACAACACTGAGCACAGAAGTATCCTGGGGAATATCTGCATTTACACATTCAAATGGTACTGTACCCCTCTCAATTACATATTCTGTTTGTATTCCTTTCTTTTCTGTGTGACTCATTGGGGTTATGCCCTTGCTATTCCCTATAGCCTGACCCACCTTCTGGTCATGACCCAACTTCATGTATAGGTTACCACTGGACTCCCTCCGGATTTGGTAAGTCATGAGTAAGTAGTCTTTAGAGCAATACAGGTCAGTTCACTCTGATTCCAGAGACCTCCTCTTAACTCGTTGACCTCCAGAGGACAGTCCCTGGAGCTGCCTACAAAATGGTGTTTAGTAGTAGATACTTTCTGTTTGCCAAGTGAGGAATGAATGAAGAGACAGGGTAGCTTTTCTTTCAGAAAGGTTTGCCAGAGGTCAACCTTCACGTTCTGATAAGTCTAAGTGCTGTAATTGTCTTCCTGGAATCAGAGTCTCCCTAGTACTCATGGATAAGGGGGAGGAGTGCTTTAAAACCCATTCTTAATTAGGCAATTATGACAATTAAATGTTTGAGACTCAGAGTTCCCAATCCTTATATGATTTCTACTTTAATATCCTAATAATGTATGTCTCTGTTCTCATTGTAATCGCTCCCTTTGAGTCTGTGTGGGATTCGTTTACTTAGAATAATTGCTTTTCTATACGGCCCTCTCCTGTCATATTCACAATGATCTAACATGGTGGGGGAAAACATTTACTGTCACGAGGAACCTTTTTTTTAAGAATAGTGAATACTAGCTTTCTCATTATGCTCCCTTAGAGACAATGAGATACAAAGGTGACAAGGGGAAAGCACAGCACTGGCAGCTCTGATGATCAGAAATTACATCACTGTGCTTCCTCTTTGTCAGGATTCCTGAACTCAAGATAGAATCAGAAGCAGATAGACTGCAATATGCACTTCTCGAATGTCTGCCAAGCAAGTCCTGTGAGAGACGGACACACTCTCAGGGGTCGTTACCAACAGGGGTGGGCTGCTATTGCTTTCCTTATTGGCAAAGGAGCGCCCAAGTTCTTATCAAGGCATCCATGAATCATTGCCTATGCCCCTCCCAAGCCACGGTGCTGCTTTCTGACTTCAGAAGCATCATGACCTTGAGTAACTAGTTAACTCCCTTGGGCCTCGGTTTACAAGTGAGAATTGTACTAAGAATGTTCAACACTTGGCTCTAACATCACTGTAACTTTATAATTCGAATAAAGATAGCGAAGCTGAGTGGTGGTGGTGCTTTAATCCCAGAGCTCGGGCGGCAGAGGCAGGTGGCTCTCTGAGTTTAAGGACAGCCTGATCTACAGAGAGAGTTTCAGGACAGCCAGGGCTACACAGATAAGCACCGACTCAAAGCAAAACAAAACAAATGAATGACTATTGCTATTATCTTTGGTTAAAAAAAGAGCTTGCTCTTCCATATGGACAAGAACTATCTGGTAACATCTGAATACAGAGGCAGTAACCTCATTCCAGGAAGTAGGTTAAGTGCTCCAAGGACCCAAATAGCACCGGCCAAGGCAGGACTTGACTTGGGCTTGTCTTTGCATGCTGGTACAGGCCAGAAGTCAGGACCAGAATCTCTGTCTCTTCTGGAACCGAGTACAAGAGAGATGCTTTCTGGTAGTCGGATTTAAAACCTGGAGTCTCCAATAGTTTGCTGAGTAAGGGCTTTAGAAAGTGGGGTGAAGGTGAAAGGCATGTATCTAAATGTGATTGCTTTAGAATTCAAGGAAATGTTTGGCCACAGGAATAAATTCATAACCCCTTCCTTCACTACTGACACCATCACGTAGATTCTAGGTACAGAACCAGGGGCTGAGGTTATTCCAACCAAGAAGGCAGGGTGGCTGCCACAAAGAGCCGAGGACATGGAGGCCTGAAAATAGAATGCTTTAACACATTTCTGTAATATGACACGATAAATGATTATCGCAGAAGCACATCCATCAGAAGCTTCAGGAAGCAGAAGAGAAGGGCAGTCACTGGAGTCACCAGCAATTAGTTGCTGGAACTAGAACATTAAAGCCAGAGACTGATGTGTAGCCAAGTTGCCAAAACTGCACAGCTCTACTTAAAACAGCCCATCCCTATTCCAGCTGGAAAGCAGCCCACATGGCGAGCAGCCAGAACCCAAAACTAGAGGACTGAGAGCAATGGGAAGGCAGCTCAACTTGGCAGGTGATCATCTGTTCCCCACACTCTTCTCCAGTAGTATCAGGACCTATTTGTCTCCATCCTTTCTTCTCACAAATGCCACGGTACAGGGGAAGCCTTTGATCTGCATAGCGATCTCAATGCTCATTGTGACTGGTACACTGAAAATGTTTACTAAGTCGCCAGACTGATGGCTTCATGCCAGGTCTCATTCAGATGAAATATGGGACATCATCTTTGTAAGTCACCATGCGTAGCCCCAAGAACGGACAAAAAGTACGCGCAACATCAAAGACTCTTCCTGTGCTTACAAACCGTGCAGATTTTCTGTAGAACAGGGTCTAACATTATCAAGGAACAGGCAAACAGATGTGTGTGTTCACAAATTTCATAAACTCATGATCATGCATTTAGTCCTCCAGGTATACCTTGGTTATCATATTCATTTCTTTACACACACACACACACACACACACACATACACACACACACACACACTCACACTCCTACATGCAAACACAGGTATAGCTATCCAAGTTGCTACTGTACTATGGCACTTGGTTGGGACTGGCAGATGGAAGTTCATCTTAAACCGAACAGTCATCTTCCCTCATTGCAACCTTAAAAGCACAACGGGCTCATTACGATGCTATTATGTGCATTTGCACAGAGATGGTGTGGTTAGTCCAGCCACAGAGGCAGTGGAGCCTGCCTGCCTGTCTGCTGCTGCCCACCCAGTGCATCCTTAGAGGAAACGGGCTGTGCTCTGTCTCCACACCTGAAATAAATTGCCTCCTAGCTGCCCTCCTGTCTCCATATCAGAATTCTTCTGATAAGCCCACGACTGTGGGACAAGAGTCTCCAACTCGATGCTGGGACCTTTGAGATTTTCTTTCCTCTGTCTCTTCTTTGCCTTCCTGCCTTAACAGACCATTTCCCATCCCAGCCCTCCCTAATAAGTATGATAAAGACAATATTTGAAATCCTAAATTGCCTATTTATCAAAGACTACTAAGGAATGTAAAAGAAGTATATTCATAGAGTCCAGGGTTCATGAATCCAAATTTCCATGGGCAGGACCCCATATATTTTGAAAATATATATTTTCAAAAGTTACCTCAAGGGACCAATATTTGTCAGCCAGGGTTTGGCAACAGCAGGTTCTCTAAATGAGGCTTCTCAATGGCCAATTCCTTCTACCACATAGAGACCTATGCTGAGTTTTCTAGCTATAGCCTATATTAGTTATATGTGATAACAAATCATTCCAAATCTTAGTGGTTCTAATAGTATAACAAAAATTATTTTCCCCATGGTTTCTGGGATTGAGATCTTGAGTGACTAGGTGGGACTCAAGGACCATTGCTTGTGCAACATCAGTCAAGATGTCGGCTTCATGCCTGACCAGTGCTAGATGATTCACATCCAAGTTGGCACACTCACAACTCTTGTCCTTTCTCTTCTGCACAATGGCCTCTCCCTAGGAGTCCTTGGGTGTCCTTCAATATTGCAGTTTTCTTCCTGAGAACAAATGATTCAAGTGACCCACGGGGGAGCCGTGATCCCTTTTACTATCAAGCCCTGGAAGTCACACCTTCTAACCCAGTTTCGGTTTGGTTCAAGGTAGAAAGAGGTTGCATGTACAGCCTGTGCCCTCCAGCAGGTGAAAACCCCGGGGATCATCATAGACAAAGTTGGTGACTGCCAGGCTGGAGATGAGGCACAGGAGTTTATCAATGACGGATGGCCACAAAAGGATGAAATTTGAAAAACCTACTTAGACGTCTCTCTGAGCTCTGAACATCTCTACAGCTTTCAAGTCTCTTTCGAAGATCACACCCAAGCACATAACCTTTATGAGCCTGTAATTTTACTTATGCTTCCTCGAGGACCAAACCTCTCATCTGCAAGCACAGCCCTTATAGGAGTGAGAAAGGAAGGAGCTTATTGAATGTCCTTCCAAAGCTACAGGCATCCTGAGATACTACACCACTCCTTTTAAAAGGAAGTGAATCCCAATTTTATCTTCAGTTCCCTTAACTATTCTAATAGATTTTTAATCTTCCCTGATTTTTTCTTTTAGTAACCTTTTCTCTTTCTCTGCTGATCTTATCTAGAGATTTTACCCAAGGCCATTACAGACAATATTTATTTAACCTTCATACTAACCTTGATAGCTTGATTTATTTATTATTGCTTACATACAAAGAAACTGACTCAGAGGGAGTCACAAAGTCTTCGGGATGGCATTCTAGGCATCTGGATGCAAAGCCCAAACAGACAGTACAAAGTCAGACTTAACATCAACAAACCTCCCCACCTAACATGTGACAGGAACACTGACATTTATTCAGCACGGAGGTCCCCCTGAAGTTTCCCCAGGGCCATAGGTCATAACTAAGCAAAGGGTTTAAAGTTTCTTCAGAGCAACGGGACCCATACACAAAGGGTGGCCCCAGATCTGCTGCAGGGGTCATTGTTGACCAGGTTTGAGGGACTAGGGCAGAGGTCAAGCTCTCTTGTAACCAGAGAAACCTACACTGCTAAGGCCACGCGTGTCAATGTGCTAATATTTCATGATTGCGACCCAGTCTCTCACTTCCACACAACCCCCGAGAGCACTCATTGTAAAGCGATACCTGCCGGCTGCCCTCTGATTATTTTACAGCCCTAGCTGCTTCCAGCTGTACCAGTCTCTCTTCTCTGGTTTCTTTTTTCATCCCTGTTCCTGGCAGGTGGGATAGAGGTTGGGGGATGGACTGAGAGTTAGGTAAGCGAGAAGGAATTACCATCTCTCTTCTCCAACTTCTGACCTCCCTGGCCTGGGCTTCTTCTAGGAGGGAGGTCTGCAATGCAGCAGTGTGGTCGGGAAGAGACAGCACTTTCCCAGCGCTTACACTGTGCTGTGTTGTGCTTAGCCAGGCATGAAGACAGATGCCTTGAATATACGACACACCAGAACAGCTCTGACAAACAGAAGGGGTGTTTAGAGGCACCTGGCTACGGGCTCGGGGTGACACAACTAACTAATCTCTAGTTGTTTGTCAGAGCTGACCTACTGTCTCTGTTCTCAAAGTCAAATGGCTTTGTAGCTCTATAGCTTATAGCAAAGCAAAGGATCCATCTTTCCCTTCCAATCAGTCTTGTCTTTCTAGGTCCCAGACTGCCTATCTTCTTCCCTGCCATTCATATCACGTCTGTGCAAATGTGGTATAGAAGTCAAAGGGCAGCAGTGGTACCTACACAAGTGTATGAAGCACTCATTGGAGCGCATGTTATAAAATCATTTTTTTAAAGATTTATTTTATTGGTTGCGTGTCTTCTAGCAGATTCTAGTCAGTTTGTGTTGACTAGAAGTTTGCTTCAATTTTTGCTGTTGCCTAAACTTGGTTTATTGGAAGTCAGAGAGCAGAAATGAGGAGGCCAGCCCTTCACATACTCAGTGTTGATTACAGGTGGGAGAAATTGGGGTGACTCCCAGTCACTGCCAACCATTGTAATTTAGGTGTCTTGAGGATCAGGTGAGATTGTTGGAGTGAAATCCAGAAAATTCTCCTGGTGAGACTCCAAGCTGGGTCTGAGCATAGGAAATCATAATGGGGTGAGGGAGCAGCCAGATTCTGAAAACTTGTATGAAAATAACTCCTAGTTGGGCCTAGCCCTGGAGAGCAAACCTGGGTCAGACTTAACAATAAAAGATACAGAGATGGGCGTGCCTGGGCCTAGAGTGTTCACAGATGCAGCTCCTACCTGGGGCTAGAGAGGCACTGTAAGTGGGTAGCACCAGGTGAGGGGCCGACTCACAAGAGGGTATATGCCCGCCTTATCTCCTACTTGAGCCTAAGATGGGGAGGTGGGACAGGTGGGGAATGAGTTGGACTCACAGAGAAAGATGGTGAATGTGGTTCCTGTTGAACCTTGAGGCGGTGGGCCCCAAGAATGGTGAGGATCCTGGGTCTGTCTGGGAAATGGTGTGTGCAATGTGTGTCCTGGATGGGCCTGGGTGAGGGGTCAGAGCAGACGAGGCAAGGAAGACAAGGATGCTGCTGTGCCTGAGTCTTGCCCAAAGCTTCTAAGAAGAGGAGCAACTTGCGATAAGGGCTCTGGGTTGAACTCGCCAAGGTGTTCCAATGCGACTCCCAGCTACACCCAGCCATAAAGCGGGACACAAGGGGGTAGAGAACTTTCGAGTCATGAGTTTACAAATTATTATATAAATTGTAATGATAGAAGATGTTAAATTTTGTTGGTGGGTTATTTTAAAAAATATTAGAAAGTTAATGTATGAGAATATGGCCTCCCAAATCATGAAAATAGCAAACACATAACTACAATTAAAGAAATGCTTGTGCTTTTGAGGGTGGTGTCCTCATGCCACCAATGAAGGGGCCAAGGCAGGAGGTTTGCCATATTTCAAAGCCAGTCGACTGTGAGACCCAATCTCAAAACAACAAAAGTTGAACCAAGGCAAAACTCCAGACTAAACTAAAGTGAACAAAGACAAAAAGAAAACATGGGCTTGAAATTTGAGCCTCCAAATTGTGTTCAAACTGTAAACGTACCTGTTGCTTGATGTTGGCCTAACTTCTCTTTCCACTTCTATAAAAGGTGAACAACAGCAGGATTATTGTGAACAAAGACCGCATAAAGCACATCAAGCTCCATAGACTCCTTTCTCTCTAAGGTTGTGCTCCATGGTGGGTGCTAACTTGACATGGTACACAGGGTCCTGGGTGTGGTGGGTCTGAAAAGGAAGCTTGCAGTTTAATGTAACATGATCTGTGAAAGTCGCAGAGGTGGCTGTGGAGCTAGTCCCCAGTTCGGTTGACCTCTTGGAAAAGAAAGAGACCATCCATTGCCACTTTCTAGATTGAGCAGAGAAGATCCCAGAGTGCTGAGAAGCGCGTCTCCATAGAAGGGAGGTAAGCATCTTGAATGTAGTCTAGAGGTCTAAGAACGGACTCAGCTAAAAGATGGAGTGGAAGAAGCAGTGATTAGGTGTAAGTCTCTATGGTCCAGGGAGGCAGGGACGCTGGGGGTCTAACTATCCTTGGGAAAATAAAAAAGGACCTGGTTATGGCACATACCTTGGAAAAAGCAAACTGGCAGAGTAATACTGCGCAGGAAGAATTCCAAGAACAGTCACCTCAACTCAAATCAAATTCACCTCCTCCAAAGATGAACTTCTTTGTTTACAATATGTTGGTAATAATTACTCAATATCTACTTTAGAGAGTTGTTATAAGGCTTGAAGGGACAATAGGCACATGACAAATCCACCAAGAGTGGACTCTGCTGTTTTGCAGGTTCCTAACACAGCACCTGGTAAACAGGAAGCACTGCAGGAATTTGCTTAACAGGTAAGTGAACTCTACCACCGACCACCTCAACCAAAGTAAAAGTCAACTATACTGTCGTGTAATGCGGGAGAGGGAAATCAAACTAGCCAGGGTGACCCAGAGTCTAAGTGAGACAGGCCTCGTCGTCTCAACCATAGGATGCTTCCCAGATGGTCTGCCGGGTAGCATTACGAGAATCTTTTGATCTTGAATGGGGAGTGGACCCTGGAAGCTGGGGTTGCTTCATCACAGGCCATGCAGAAGGAGAAGGAATTCAGAGAGGTCAGTGGCTCCTAAGTAGGCAGAGACACAAAGGGGCTAGGACCTGGTCACTCACTCTTGCCGGGTGCTCTTCTTGCAGCACCAAATGACCTTCCCTTTGCTCAAGAGCTGAATCTAGGCCTGGGTCCCTCCCTTCACTGCTACAACTGAAGTCTCCACCCTTCCTGGATCCTGCCTGTAGAACTTTGTTTCTGATTTTGGGATCTTATTTTGTTTCTTTTTCTAAAGTGTTTTGTAAGTGGAAAATACCAGTTGGACCCAGCAGCAGCAAGTGCCTACTGCTAGTCCTTCTTCTTGGAGGAAGAAAAGTAGACAAAAAGGCCTGAGGCTGTTTGAAGCTGCTAGGAGCTGGGCAGGCTCTTAGGGAGACCTGGGCAGGCTCTTAGGGAGACCTGGCTGGGGAGGGCACGTGTGGGCAAGAGGAAGGTTACAGCAGTATGGTAAAAGTACAGCAAAAAGGCTAAGATGTTGTGATATGAGAAGGAAAGTATATTGTGGTCTTCACACACAGTTCTGACAATTTTTGTAAACACCAGTTCAAGAAGAATCTTTCTTCTTAGAGATCAGCTTTTTGATCTTTACTCATTTCTGAGACAAAGTTCTGAGATCTTAGACATTTCTCAAGGCTTCTGGAAAGTAGGAACAAGGGGAAGAAGGCCCACAAGGGGAAGAAGGCCCACGCTGCCCAAACTCTTTACAGTGGACTATGTCCAAAGGATTCTCTGGGAAAGGTCTATCTGATTGTCAGAGGGAGCTTTATAGAAAACGGGGAGAGAGAAAAATAGTGCCAGAGTTTCAAAATGTAAATATATTAGGGATGAGGGAAAAGATTTTTGTTTAAATGAAAGATCTATGTGATTTATAAAATAGATCCCATTAAATATTTTTTTGAATAAACAACTAAGAAATCAAAATTTACTAATAATTTCTTCTGAATTCAGACTGCATTCTTTGTATGAGTCTAGGTAAAACCAAGACAATATGAACTTCCAGTTACATCCTCTTCCTGGAGGCATTGCTGCAGCCATCATGTGGCTCAGCACTAAAGCTTCTTATACAAAATAGCTCCTGAAAACTGACCCTTGTGCTCCACAAGAATCTCATCCTGGGCTTTGCCCTGTTCTCTTCTCCATATATACATGCGGAAGGCTTTTATAAAGCATCCACTATATAGGCATTTTGCCAATTCCCAGACCAATTTAGGGCCAAATACTATGGATTTGTAAAACCAAGCTCAAGATACAGCTCTGCATAAAGTGTACCAGGTTTCTATTATCTATCACTAAGATGTAGCCTTGAGAAAGTTTCTTTATCTCCGTGTTCCCCAGCTGTCTCACTAGGGATAATCTCAGTGTCTATCATAGAGTGTTGCTGTGATAATTAATGAGTAAATATCTCTATGGCCCCTAGAATGATACCTAAAACACAAGCTTGCTATATTATTGGTGTCCATTAGTTTAATTGATTGTCGCAGCGGGGAAACAGACAAGCTACCCATGATGGTCATAGTTCATGAATCTTCTGCTCATCTCAGAAATAGAAGGAGTGGTTTGATCAGGGTTTAGCAGGCCATTGCCCACATGCCCAAGTCTGCAATTAATGTATTATTGGTACATAATGGTCAGAGCTGTGGAGAGGGACCTACTTATAACCACAGCTTTCTGTGCACAGTTTAGCCGCCTTAATGGCAGGAAGAGGAAGTAAGACATTTGTAATTTGTGCCCCAAACTATATTCATCCTTAGCCCTTTAAACAAGCTAATAGAAACCATTCCTGAATCAGCTGGAAGTCAGGAGAAAACAGAAACCAGCGTGTGTGCGTGTGTGTGTGTGCGTGTGTGTGTGCGTGTGTGCTTGTGTGTGGGTGTGTGTGTGTGTTCATATGTGAGAGCAGCTGTCCCTGTGTGGTTCAGACAGTCAAGCTCTAGTGATGATTGATCCTCACCTCCCACTTGTTCTGAACCACTGCCTCTGCCAGACTAGCTAGCCTAGGGGCCTCTACAGATCCTTCTGTCTCTGAGCCCATGTCACCATAGAACACAGACACATGCTACCACTCCTGGCTTTCCATAGGTTCTGGGGATTCAAGCACAGGTCCCCATGTTTGTTTGGCAAGTACTTGACCCGCCAAGCCATCTCTGCAGCTTCTCTGTTCCTACTCCTGATCTCTCTCCATGTTCTTACTTAACTCTGTGTTCTGTTTCTAAGCCTGTCCTTTTCTCTTAGAATTCTGCCTCTGCAATTCAGACCTACTCAAAGGAATCAATTCCTACTCATCAAACAAGGCTTCCTATTCCTGACTTCCATAGATAACATACCCTTTCAGTCCTTGAACATCATTTCCCTAAGGTTAAACAGTCCCGACTGGGTAGAAATTCAATGTCCAGTACAGTCCGGCTCCCCCAGTCCTCCTAAAGAAGGAAACTGAGAAGCACTTGAAAACTTATCTGCTCCCAGATTGCATTGTGCACCTGCCGTAGTATCCTACAGAGGGGCAGACATGTTCCTGAGGGCAAAGGACACGGTAGAGTCCACTCTTCAGCATCATTGTCACTACCCAGTATCCAGACTTTCCTCTTTATCTCCTCTCCAAAGAGCCCACCAGACCCCACATTAAGGCAGTCTACAAGCTGAGGCGCCCGCCCTGCCTGCTGGGAGCGCATGTTCAGAAATTTTGTGAGCCCAGTCATCTCCACGCCAAGTGATCTTAGGCAACTCACAGAAGCTCTTGGCGCCTATCATTGCCCCCAGGTGGTCAGTTCCCATGGATCATTTGCTGTTGCCAAATAGAATTGCCAAAACTGGTGTCTCTCATAAATGCCTCTTTGAGGCGAACACCTGGCATTACAGGGCCATGAAGGGCACCTCAGATCATTCCAGGTTGGCCTGAATCCAAGTCCTCATTAGCTTTTCGGGGTGGGTTTAGAGATGCTGGGGATGTGCGCTAATTTAATTAGGGCCAACATCTAGCCACAGTCACTTGAGTACAACTTCCCCTTCTCCTCCTGCGCTGGCCTTGCAAACAGCACCGGGGAACCCCGAAGAGCAGCACTCATGCAGGAGCGGGGATCCCCGACAGTAAAGAATTTGCTAACAAACAGCCCACCTGGACCCCTTCCAAATCCCAGAGCCCCAACAGTTAACGCTGAAACGGCCCAGTTGTTTCTCTCTATTACAGAAAGCAAATGCTGTAGTTAGCCTGTGATTCATGGCAGTTACAACTTGTTTGACATTTGAGTTAGTGGTGCTGAAGAGAGGAAAATCTACCCTCCAGGAAGGAACGCTGTTTCCATGGCTAATTGACTAAATGACACTTCCCTCCCTTCTCCTCTCCCTCCTGGGCGTGCGAGGCAGCCTGGCTAGGTTATTTGCCACGGATGATGGCCTCGGTAATTTATGACACCAGGCCAGAGAAATGCCATGCTGCCGGTTCAGTAATGTGTTCCCTGTGCTTTACAGGGGCCGTTCTCAAGCTCAACATAGACGCGCATTCATTCTCTGTCCAATAGTTGTCCTATCACAGAACTAGAGTAACGGGAGGCAGCAGGCTTTTCAGTAACTTCCAGCTCCGAATTAGGCGTTGATCACTTACAGAAGAAAGGCACGCAAATCAGCTTTGGAAATTGTCCCTTTCTCGTCCTAAGGGACATGAAATCACCAGGCTTGCTGGCCATGACAGACGACTGTGAAAATCCATCTTCTACCCATGAGGCATCAGCCATTGTCTTTTCTTCTTAGCAGACCTGTTCCGTGTATCCTTTTCCTCACCAGTGTGTAGATTCAGCAGTAATTCCCATACACAGGCAAGTTACTTAACTTAACTTATATTATATTATATTATATTATATTTTATTATATTATATTAACTTAATTATATGAAAGGATTTTATTAAAATGCAGATTTCCATCAATAGACCAGGAGGGCCTGAAAGCCCGCATTTCTAACACCGCCTACCCCTTGCTGATTCTGCTCCTTAGGCCACAGTACGAGCAGCAAGAAACCAGAGCACTTTCTCAAATCTCCCCTATTCTTGCAGACAACTGGGAGTCCCCATACGCCATTCTAACTTAATTAATCTGGAATTGAACCAGGAGAAGTTTTGTCATAAATCTTTTCAGTATATTCAATATTAGGGAGATACACAATTGACTTGAATATTCATAAGCTATCCAGAAAAGAGGGATAAGAGGAATTGATAATAGTTGTTGATGAAGAGAAAAACTAGAACATGTTCATTCTGAACCTCTTGATCTTTGGAAAGAGTGTGTGTTACTATTTCAAAGGTATTAAAGCAATTTAAGAAGCAAAAAGCTCTCTGGGTATTCTCTATGACTACCAGTTGTTATGAACTGAATTGTGGCATTTCTCTCCCAAATTTGGAACCTCAAAATATGTGTATGGTGGAAATGAGGCCCTTAAGGAAGTCAGAAAGGTCACATGAGGTTGTCGGGACTTCTTATCCTGTAGAGCTAGTGACTTTATATGAAGAGGAAATTAGACTACACAGATATTCATCGGGAGAAACATGTGTGAAACAGAGGTGGGGGGGGATGACAACTAAGCCTTTTGTTGACCAAACACGGGACTTCAAAGTAAAACCAATTTTGTTGCCATTTCTATCTTAGACTTCTAGCGTCTAGTACCATGTGAAGACAGCTCTCTGTTCTTTAAACCATGGGTCTATGATGTCATTCACAGCACCCTAGCGCTTAAGATCCTAGGTTTCGCCATTCCTATAATCCAAAGATGACAGCCTTTGGATTCAGCCACTAACGACAAGTCAAGTAAAAGAAGCTTCCTCAGAGTTCACTACAGTTCCCTCACGTTGGGAAATTAACTATTTGTATGTAATAGGAACTGGTAAAGGGAAATGTGTTAAATAAATGAGTTGTTATTTATTGTAACAACTTTAGTTTCAACTTGCTGAAACATCAACACAGTTTTAAATACAATTGATCACACAAGAGGCCACAAGGTAAGTAAGATGATTGGAATGAAGGTCATTTGGTTAAAAAAAGTGACAGTTTAAGTTTGCCTTTAATGGGGACCTTGGATCACCTTTCCATGAGCCACTGGGGACCTGTGAGTTATGGTCTGAGAATCATCTCTCTGCTGTCATAAATTCTAGGTATGGGCACTGAAGCCTGCGAGTGCCGAGTGCCTCACCTGAGAGTCATTCAGTGAGTCAGTCTGAAAACTGAGCTCTGTCCCTGACCCTGTGGCTGGCTGATCTTTTGATCCTGCATTTTGTGAGGAATTAAAAATAATTCGATGTCGCTGATAAAGTATGGTAACTGCTACTTTCCCACTACAAAATGTACTCAGTCTCACTTACAAGAAAGTCATTGCTTAACCGGAGAATGCATTTGTATTCAGTATCCATCCACATATAGAGAGAAGTAAAGCTGTGTACATGAAGACAGGCAAGGCTTGCCCGTTCTTAAACTCCTCGTTCTCTTCTGGAACTCATCAGACAGTCTTAAACGTCCAAGGCTGACTTTTGTCACCGTCACATGACTAACTGCAGGGAAGAGGTGGGAAGCCAGATAAATACACCCAAAAGAATCTGGAAGAAAAGAAAACATCCAAAATCTAAGGAAGAAAGAAGCACCGAGGGGGGAAAAAAAAAATCACAAACATCACACAGCGTGAGCGCTGCTTTTCACTCCGGCTTCCACTTTCTTCCTGCTTCCTTTCAGAAAACCCAATTTCCCCCAAGCTGTCTCCTGATTGACTTTCATGTGATAGGGTCACACGATAGCACCGATCAGTTAATCCTTCCATATGGTTAAAATTAATCCACCAATCTGTGCTCATTTCCCCCGTACAGTTGCTAATGTCTTGTGAAGATTATCCTTCCAGCTGAATTAGCCCCACTTCTTACTTCTTACCATCGTATCCACATTTCCCCAGAAACTAAAATTGGTCTTAGGGAATAGGAAGCTTGTCAGTGTACTCCTCAGTCTTGATGTCTTGTGTAGATTCATGTTTGTTCCAAAGTTGAAGAACCACATTGCATAATAGAGGTTTTATTCAATAACTTCTCAAATTTCCTACATCCTAGGTGGTTGCCTAGGTCAAGTGACACTCGCTGTGATGGGGGTCGGTCTTTCACATCTCCCATTACCTCCAAGGGTTAAAGCAAGACAAACAGCCACATGTTTCAACCTCGCCCTCCAGTGTGCCAAAGCCATGAAGTAATTTTCTTAAGATGGGCATGGATTCTGATTCTTAATACTTTACCACAGTTGCCACAGAAGAATCTGATCTGATCTTCCAGCCTCAATTTTCATTTTCGAATAAGGAAAAAAAATAAAAAGGTTTTAAAGCAATATTTGAATCGAGGTGTGAGTCTAAGTTAAGCAGACACTTTGAACATCTAACCTCAAGGTTGTTTTGCCGGCTAAGCCCATGGACTTTCTGATGGAAAATACAATTTATGAGACTTCATATTTGGCCGAAATCATTGATCCTGGACAGTCACGGTGGACCTAAGTGCTCCTGTATCCTCAGTCGGGCTAAGGTTTGAGTTCTGGCAGTCTCAAATTGTGTGCTTCCGTTCTGCTCTGCCGGTGATGTCTCATTCAGACAGACAGACACTGGCAGCAGCAGGAACAAGCACACTGTTCTTGCCCCTTTCGTGGCTCTTCTTTCATTCTGTCCAAGTTGCCTGCACACAAGCCCCATAGTACACAGTGCAAACAAAGAAAGAACTGCTGCCCCAAGGGCTCAGCAATCTCATATTTTCCTCTCCGCTGCCTCTATTTTTGCTCCAGTGTACCATAAGTTCTGGAGCCTTGGCGGTCCTGAAACACTTTACTGTACTTTGTTTTGTAGGAAAGACTTGAGTTTTATAGCTGTGGGTTATAAAAGGCTTTTTCCCTCCTCCTTTGCTTCTCCCGGGAAATTTGATGGGTGTGACTGTTACCAAGGAGCCCTGCTGGGAAAGTCTAGGTCATGGTCAGCTTTCAGCCTAATCCATGAGTCTCTCCTTTTTGGCTATGGCCTGGTCCTAATTTTGTCCCCCTTCTGGCTGGTTTTGTTTATTGGCATTAATGTTTCATATTAAAATTTAATATTTAACTTTTGCTTTCAATATTTAATGTTGTGCATCTTACATTTGGATGTCTCCCTTCTGGGAGTGGTCAGCTATGCTGCATGATGCAAGTGCTAACACTTTTGACTTCCAGTAAAATGAGCTTCCCCCATTCCTTTCCTTCTTCACTCTGCATTCAATCCATCAAGGTAACTACCTAAACGTTGCTGTCTTGTGCTCATACATTTCTTCAGTATATATGTATTAGGTGCCAACTCAGATAGTGTAAAGGGGACTTCTAGGGGTACCCCAGAAAGAATGATTCAAGTCTTACTTGGAGGTAGCCAGAGAAGCAGAATCAGAGAATTAAAAAGTAAGAGGGGTTAAAAGGGATTTAGTAGAAAGACGATGAGGAAAGCAATGGGTGCTAGATGGGGCAGAAGCACTCATTAGATTGTGTGGGAAGGGCATTCTATTCACCATAGGTGACAGCATCAACATAGAAAAGCATAATTCAAGTGGTGATTGAAAGCGATGGTAAGGCAACATCTGTGGAATAATGAAGAAATTAATTATTACTAGCAATTGGGCTAGGAAGAGGTGAGTGAAGTGTGAGCTTAGCCTGGTGACACAGTTTGGTTCTCCATGATGAAGAATTCTGTAAATGATAGTGAACAGACTAATATTGTCACTCATCAAAAGGAAAAAAAAGGAAAAACCAAAAACCTGTAAGATTGTGAAAACTATTATCAGCAAGAAGGTCTCCAGCCATCTCCTCTGTAAAACACTGCCAGAGAATACGCCTTACCTAAAGAAGGGAGCTCAATCAAGGACATAGACAACAGATTTAAATTCTTCTAAGTGAGTTGGAGAACATGCAGAGTTCAGTTTCATGGTAAAAAACAGAAGCTGGCATTGTAGAAATGACTTTTATATTACAACTGTCTTATCTCTGGATCCTGAATGCCCAATTCTTCTTTACCTGATAAAGATGAAGTTCATTTTTGGAGCTCACTTATTTAGTGATCAGGGCCTCATGGAGGAATCAAGCCAAAGAGAACAGGTATAAAAAAGATAGAACCAACCTAGAGCTTGGTAACTTGAAGGGATCACTGAGTGAGCAGAGGTAGATAAGGAATGGACAGAGTACACATTACATACCACCTTGTAAGAAGTGTGATAATTTAGATCTAATGCTGTCATCCTTTAAAAGACTTACTGGAGTGTGTCCTGTGTGTTTCAGTGAGCTGGTAACAAATACATTTTTATAAAAATAATATTTGCAAAACAGGGTTTTTTTCACTTCACAAATATGGGTAGAAAATAAAATTCTCCTCTAATTTGACTTTGGATAACCATCAACCTTAAAGCATATGTCTTTAAAATATTTGTAAAGACATATTGTCCAATAGGCTGGATAGAGTTTGCCCTATGGAGAATAGACATTTACACATTTGTCCTTTAGTTTCTCAGAGAGTTGGTAATCCCAGCAGAGCCAGACATTGGTAGAGGAATATCCAAGAAGCAGGACACAAGCAAATATCCATGAAGAAAATCTAAAAGCCAATCAATCTCTGAAGCCAGGGTGACCTCTAACTGAAAAATAAGAAAGCCCCATAAATCAAGAGACCCACATGAAGACTATGAGAAGAATTGAAAGACATGTATATTCATGGTGGGATTCTCACTCAGGCCGCTAAAATCTTCAGACACAAATGGGGAAAGAAGCATGAATTGAGGATAGTTTACTGGACAGGGGATGGACTTAGAGTCCAAGGTTATCTTCTCAGTTTTGCTACTGAGCCTTCTTTCTCCTTGCTAGAGATGGGGAGGGTAAAAATAGCACACCCTTCTAATGTCACTGAGCTGCAGTGAGAATCGAAATACACTCACACACCAAGTGTGTTGAGTATCTACCACATGTCAGGCTTCTTCTAGGAGCCAGAGGAAATAAAATAGAGCACACAGAGATGCCCTCTCTTGGGTAGTCCACATTCTAGGAAGCTCAGAGCATGTCAAAGTGTTTCACATACTGTAACCTGCCTGCTTAACATTAGCTGCTGTACCTGGCTTAGGAAGACTCCCATGTTTGATAGAGTTACATGGTGCACATGAGCTGTGATAAAATCAGCAGCTGGGGGTCGTGGAGAGCCCACAAATGAGCAGGGAATTCCCGTAATACCTGGCACATTGACATGGTAAAGCATTCTTAGAGCACAGCAGAAAGAAAGACTTCGAATTCAGAGAAGGAACTTCTGGCACCTAGGGCATATACCAGTACCAAGGACCCACTTCTCAGGTCTACTGGACAGACTGACTTTATATTGAGTCCCCAGTTACTACCAGTTTGGAACAACAGAGATTTCTGGCTGGAGGTCAAGTTAGGTGAGAGATGTTGAAGAGTCATTCAAGAGCTGGAAAAGGAAAGTATGTAAGGGGCTGGGGCACTGCATACAGCGCAGGGAAGAGCTCATAGATTGTTAGTTTCCATGTTTTCCTGTTTACTCACTCTTGTTAACTGGTAATCATAGCTAATATCTTTTGAATGGTCTTCTGTGCCAAGCACGAAGTGCAGTTTTGCACATACATTATCATATGGCAACCTCTCAACTCTCAATCATATACATGCGGCCTTTACTATTTAAGCTGGGTGCTTCTACAAGTCTCTCTTGACATGAGAATAAATAAGAAAACAGAAAAGCCGACTTTGCCAGGTTAGCATAACTAGTTAGCCATGTCGATTGAATTTATAGGTATAACTTTTACACATTATACTATATGATTATGATCTTGGCACGTCTTAGCTCTCAAAACCATTAGTTATTGGTGCAATTGCCAGTCTTGTTTGACAGGTAATACACCCGAAGCCCAGCTAAGTGATATAACCTGTTCAGAGACCCACAATCAGAAAAGTGTTCCGATCCAAACACAGATCTCTGTGCCTGCTCATTTTGCTGCGGTGTTGCTTTCTTTAGTATTAGAAATATCCAGCGATTCTACAAAGTCAGCAATGCATTTTCATTCAGTCCCTTCGTACATCTACACATAGAGACACAGCTTTGTGGGTACAACTGTCAGACAACAACAAAAATTCAATAACTCCTGTCCTGTGTGCCATCCTTATCTTAACACATCTTGATTCTTAACACAAGCACCTTTTTCTTCACTTCCTGCTTTCCAGTGGTTCTCATTAGTGGAAGTATAAGGTAAGCACTGAGGCCATACACCTTGACTGTCTCCAGTAATTGAGGCTGACCTGATTGGTCCCAACTTGCTCACTGTCGTCAGGCCCAGCAAGGCCCTGTGTCTCACAGGTCTTCTCTGAGTCATTCCTGTCTCTGTTCCTTCTCCCTCTCACCCTCTTCTCCTCTATCACAATCCCAGCACTTCCCAGGTTTCAATGGATATAGAACTGCGATGTGGCAGAATAGGAGCAGGGAAATTTGTGCTTGGCTGAGCTGACCCCACAGGTCACTGCCACCAGCCCGACTTCTCTGTCAGCCAAGCCAGCTGACTTCAGAACAGCAGACACTCTGGGGTTCTGAATTCCCTCTGGATTATTCATGAGTGCGCACCATCCCTTGGGACAGTCACAGGCAAATCCCAGATCAAATTTTTCTCTTCCCCTGCAAAGGAACCTATCAATATCCCTGGGGTCAGGCAGATGTACCATCTAGCCTTTCCTACCTGGGCTAAGGGTGCTCGGAGGCCACGTGGAGTTTACTGGCCTAGATTAGATTTCCTCCCACTCATTGTGCCCTGGTGAGTGAGATCAAGGGTTGGGGTAATTATCTAATGGTTTTGGGTAACTCTAAGGTAGTTTCGGTACTATTCCTGCCCATCCTGACGCAAGGCGTCCCTGCAGTCTTCCATGTACAACACTTATACCATACTCATCTCGCTTAAACCCCTTTAAAGTATTATCCAAGGCCTAGCACCTTCATTGTTCTGTGTGGTGTGCAGTTTTTTTTCTAGCATCTGACGGATCCCAACTAGGTATCAAATATGTCTCCAGTAACCCATACCTTAAAATGGTAAGAGTAGCCACATTTAGAAATTTGATGATAATTATTGTCTCAGTTAGGGTTTCTACTGCTTAGAAGAGACACGGTGACCGCATAAACTCTTCTAAAGGACGACATTTAATTGTGGTGGTTCACTTACATTTTCAGAGGTTCAATCCACTAGCATCATGATGTGACATGGTGACAAGCAGGCAGGTATGGTGCTGGAGAAGCAGCCAAGTGTCCTATGTGTTGATTCGCAGGCAACAGGAAGTGATTGTCGAGACTCTAGGCAGTACTTTGAGCATGTATGGCACCTCAAAGCCTGCCTCCAGTGACACACTTCCTCCAGCAAGTCTACACCTACTCTACCAGGCCACACCTCCTAAGAGTGCCACTCCCAATGAAGTTATGGAAGCCAATTGCATTTAAACTAACACAATTATAATTATTTAAATTAATTAACATCAATTTAGAGACAGCCTTTTAAATAAAATCAATCATAGCTTTTATGTACATTAAGGTTTATATAAAAATGAAGGCATTATGCCTGGAAGTCACACAGATGCTAGCTATTGAGAAAGGGGACACAAATCTCAGCACTGGGGAGACAGAGGCAGGGAGATCTCTGTGAGTTTGAGGCCAGCCTGGTCTACAAGAACTAGTTCCAGGACAGGATCCAAAAGCTACAGAGAAACCCTGTCTCAAAAAAAAAAAAAAAAAAAAAAAAAAAACAATAAAAGTGGGGGGGCACTTAAGCTTCTCAAGTACTTTTATCTTTCTGAGACAAGGCTGTCTAGAGTTGCTTTGAACGCCTGAGCTGTAGCCTTAGCTTCTTAAATAGCTGAATTTGGAGGATGTAAAGGATTGTCTTGCTATGCAACCCAGAATAACCTTGAGTTGAGGCCCAAAATGACCTCAAACTCATGGCAATACACCCACCTCATCTTTCCAAGTGCTAAGATTACAAGCAAAAGCCACCATGCCTGACTTTGGGGATTCATAATTAGACTTTTTACTCTTGTTTTTTTAAAAAAAACTGAATGTATGCATTTCCCGGAGTGTTTTCATGTCATTATCAACACACCAAGGTAATGAACATGTCTATCATACATTTTAACATGCCACCGAATCATATGTCTCAGTATTGCATTCCGAAAACAAAATAAAAACAAGATAAAAGCTGAGTGTCTCAGTCTGAGAAATGAGGACAATTCAGGCACAAAGCTCAAGGAACTGATTCATTAAGTAAATATTTATTGAGCTTCTAGGATGTTTCAGACACTGTTGTTTTATCCTTTACATGGCTGTGACAGCATGAAAATAAGCATCTCAGCGCCATTGTTGGCATATTTCAGTAAAGGCTAAACGAAACTAGAGCATGCTCGCTGAGGGCACTTAATGGAGACTGGCAAGTAGCATCAAACTCCCCGCTTAATCCTTAAAAATACTATTAAGAAAATATCAGAGTAATCTCTGTCTTATAGACAAGCTTAAGAGGCAACAAGCCCAAGTTCAACGCCCAGCAAGTATAGTGACATCTAACCTCTGTACATTGCTGCCTCAGAGTTTTCACTTAAAACTGAGCACACAATGCCTAAAACACTAAACATATGTAAATGGGCTTAACCAACGCTATTCCTTGTCATTATGATGTCTCAAATGCAAAGAAATACTTAACTCAGTCTGCTGCTTGCTTATACTCTTTTGCATATATGTGTTCTGAAAAGGCCATTATCCCTGCAATAATCTGCATTTATCTGTATGCACAATACTATTTGATTTTTATCAGTTCTTGAATATGCTGTGTGTGATAGTTAATCTTACTGGTAAAACTTGGTAGTGTTTAGAATCACCTTGGGAAACAAATTTCTGATTATCTAGATTAGGCTAATTGAAATGTGCATATCTACCCTAAATGTGCTAGATATGGGTCCAGGAGGAATTGAAAGAAGAAAGTGAGCCAACTGTGCATCAGCATTCCTATCCGTTTCTTGACTGAGGATGCAGCATAACCAACTGATGAAAGTACCAGCCCAGGACTTCCCCCCACTGTGAGGGACAGTGTCAAAAAAAAAAAAAGAACAAAGCCAAAAACCACTTTTTCATACTGACACTGTTTTTGTCAGGTATTTTTGAGTACAGCAATGAGATACATAACTAATACATTATGAGAATATGTTATAAATTTAGATTTTTTTTCTACCACATTTGTTATGAGGGGAAGAAATGCTCTAAATAAAACCTGAAACGAGAACCTGTTCCTCAAGCTCACTGTGAGGAACTGCTATACAATGGAATGAAATAAATTAATTTTCATATTTTTAAATTGGTCAGTTGTTGACTGGATATGATTGGTGTGTGATTTACCTTCTCTGAGCCTTCCTTCTGTTCTGCAAAATCAAAAAGTTGCCTCAGGTTATTGCTGCAGTTCTTCCCCGTCCTTGAGTGTGTAATTTGGGGTACGAAGACAGCCCATGAATCTTTGCCTGAACCTAATTTTCTTGTGACAAGTTGCTAAAGAAAGACTATGGAGCTGGAGGCAAAGAGCATTGGTGACAATAGCTCTGAATCCCATCCCTAATAGAAAAACAATAATGAACATCAAACTCGTTTCCCTAAAAATAACTGGCCATGAAATCCCTTGGAAAATGCAAGTTTTTTGCTCCACCCTGCTTCATAGTTAAACACTATTTGCAAGTGTAAAGAGTGTGTTATGGGGTCTCTGATCGCCATAGACCCTACCCAAGGTCTAGCACACTAGGTGAGCATTACAGAATTCAAAGATGCAGAAGATAGTTTACCTAAGGTATGTGAACGAGCTTTGAGACTCTCCTTCCTTTCTTTGAGTCATAGTAGGTAAATAAAAGGATCTTGACCAACAGAAATACATAATTACCTTGGAAGTTTTGAGGGAGAAGGAGATGTTGGGGATTTTTAGCCCCAGTTTATTCATTTTACAGATGATAAAACTCAGTCTTCTTAAACCTCAACCCTCCCCAAAAGAAAACCAATAAGAATGCTCATCATAAAGATTAAATAATTTATAATTCCAAACCAGTGCTTGTCATAAAATTAGTGCTTAGTCAATGATAGTGCCCACTTGTTAGAATTTTTGAATGGTATTTTGCATTTGTTTAGATCCATATAGACAGTCTTGACGTGGTCCAATAGAAGCTAGGGAGCCTCAAGATCAGTACTCTTTTCTAAACATCACTTATTGTAACATTTTCTGAATGCCCACTAAACCCACATATTTTTTTAAAGTAGCTGATTCAAGCAGTGAGGAAAACAGACCATTGCCAACAAAACCATTGGCCACATGAAGTATAAAATCTAACAGGGAATGGAAGATAGTAATGCAAGTAAGTAAATGTATTTTAAGTTGTAACACAAGAAAAGTAAATTAGAGCTGTTTAGGGCTCTAAGGGTTCAGTGTTAAATTAGATGTTCAAGAAAGGCTGGAATTGAAAAAGCAAACTATTTGGATGCCTTTTAAACAGCGGGAACTCCAATCACAAAAAATCTTGAGACAGGAGCTAACTGCCCATATGAGGGCCATGGAGGGAACAAGACAATCATAGTCTTTTTTTCTTCTCTGGAGATAGACTCTTATGTAATCAAAGCTGACCTCAGCGAAATACAGGTAGCTGAAGGTGACCTCGAACTCCTGATCCTCCTTCACAAGTGCTGTGATTACAGATAGGTGCCATCCTGCCCAGCTTCTTCTGGATTGTTTTCTCCTTCGCTCATAGATAAGCTACATGCCCAACAAGTATTTGTTGAGCCCTTGCTAGGGGATTAGCACTACTCTAGGTGCTGGCAATATAACCCCTAAATCTCTGCTTTCATGGAATTTTCATATAAATAATGCACAACAGATGGGAAATATCCTGTCATGGGAATTGGGTTATCTCAAGAAGTGTCTTGCTTAATTATAGTTGTCCTGTCCTTTCTGGGTATCAATGGACATAAATGAGTTTCTGCATTTAAAGCCTAGAAGTCCCTAACTGAGATGCATTGTTGGTACAAATATGTTATGGATTGGAAAATCTAAGTATGAAAAACAGAATGTGAAATATCTCAATCATTTTTTTTACATCGGTTACATACTGCCTTACATTGCATGTTGATAATATTACAGATGCATAACAGATTGCATAAATATATTATTGAAATTACTTTTACATTTCCTTTTGCTTTTAATTAACATGACTACTGGCATATTTAAGTTCATGAATGTGGCCCACATTAGGAGGTTTTTTTTGACATTGCTCTGATGTATATTTTGAAGCAAGGGCTCTGGCTGCTAGTAAATGAAGTGCAAGAAGCCGGAGATATGTAGGAACAATCAGTGGGGGTGCTTGCACCTGCCCATCCAATGTCAGGTAAGATAAAAGATTGGAGGAAGCCTTTAAAAATGCCATTCAATAACTTCTGTTCTCTGACTCTTCTTGAACAAATTGGAAACAGAGGAGAAACAGAAGCATAAAATTTTAAAATACTGTGAATCACGCACAATTTATTTTTCTGTATTGAATATTAGAAATACATAAAAAATAAAACACACAGACTCTGAAGTGTCTTCTCTCCCCTGACTCTCTCAGAATGCCAGTGGAGTAAGAACAAAAAAGGATTTGGTGTCCTTACTACAACTTACTTAAAAGCATCAGGCAAACAGGCCCCATTTTTGATGAAATTCTTTTGTCTCATCCAAAGTAAGTTACTTAGCAGAACTGAGTTCTCCTTCCCTCCTCCCATAATGCCATCTTCAAGAGTCACAGTGGCTATGACCCTAGTCCACCAATACTGAGGAACACTAAGTGCAATAGCAATCCAGCCAACCTTTTTCTAAACCCAACCAAGCTTCCAGCTGTCAGAAGCCAAGTACGAAGTTCACAGCCACAGCTCTAAATTCCAACCCCTGATCAGAATATATATACATACATACATACATATATGTACTATATATATATATGTACTTACAAAATCACAGAGAAAATTTATAAACATCAAACTTTTGTAACAACTTTGTGAAGAAAGAATTGAAAGAAAAAGAAGGGAGCAGGGGAATAGTGAAGAAGATGAATGTAAGAATGAAGTTTTCTAAGTCTTTCATTCTTGCCAATATATTGCAGCTTCGATTTAGCAGCAGAGTACTCATTTAATCATTTTATGATACACATATTGATTTTCTTTCAAGGTGTCCTATAAAAAGCCTCCTATTTCTTCAAATGAGATGTACCTGGGCAGGTATGTGAATCTCTAGCACCAGAGCCTCCTAGTGTTGGATGTTCAAGTCCACAGCAGCCATAGTGAGGTACTGAGGAGTTTCACTTCCATGATTATTATGACTTTGAACAGACTTCCTAGCCATTCTCCTAGAAAATAAAGCATCCTAAGCCAAAGCCCACCAGAATTAAAACGGTAAGCATAGATAGCAGTAGGGGCTTTGTTCATGGAAAGAATACCAAGTTGAGAGACATGACGATTAGGCATGGGATAGTAGTAAGCCCGTGATACCTCTGCAGATCCATTTCTGTTTGTAGAAGTTTCCTTCTAAATTTGCTCTTGTGCCCTTTATGTACCCAGTTTCCTCTGGCTTTTCCTGGTGTAGGTGCCTTGCCTAGATGAGGGTTAACCAATTTAGAAACTTGTTTTAATTCAAACATCCTTTAACTTCTTTCTTAAGTACAGCTCCTCATCACCAAATACATTGCTCATCACACACATATATGCACGGGGCTGTAAACATCAAACTGTATGCACATTGTTCTACATCGAATATTTTAAGGTCTCTTTCAAGAAGGCTTTGACTATACGTAATTACCTCAGATGTTAACTTTGTAAGCTCGTTCTCCATAAACAGCAACGCCACCGTGCTTTTGTCTAACGTTCCCCAGGTTTAACACAGACCTCAGTGCAGAGTGAGAGAAATGCATGAGGAATGCTCTTGAACCGCAAATATTCAGCCCGCCACTAACTCCGTGGCCCTCAGGCTTGATAGGATCTGGCACCCAGCTCTCGAGTTCAGGGGTGCCTGATAATCCTCTGTCCTTCCGAGAGTTTCCGAAGGCTTCTTGGTTTAAGGCTGAATAACAGAAATCATCCAATACAGGGCTAGAGACTCAGGGCAATGGGTGTTATTATGGTACACTTGAGGAATGAATTGATCCCCTATCTCTAGAGGAAAAACACATGATGTTTTCCAACTGGCAAGACAGTGGAAGAATAATGTTGTGGAAACAAGAGTCTATTCACGGGACCCATTGTGGCACCATCCTGCCGCTGGGAGTGGTGAGTTTACATCACTCCACCCACTTACAAAAACTCCAATGTGAAGTCCTGTTTACTGGCAAAAATGTTTTTAAACACCCCACCACCACCGCGCGCGCGTGCGCCCCACCTCCTCAACCCATCAAGTAATTTTTGTCTAACAAAAGGCCAAATGTCATCAGTTATCTCAAAGCTAAAAGGGCAGTCCAAGGCCCTTTGCCCTCAGGGCCAAGGCGCACAGCTTCTGAAGAACTAACTAGCCCTTGGGTTTTGGTTGAGATACTACAGCTCACATTCTGTCTTGACTTCGACCTACATGTTAGGGGAAATTACCTCCTCCTGCCAGGAGGTGGAAGGAGAAATGAGTTTCAATAGGAACAAAATTTGTCTAAACCATAACGGTGACTCTTAGGCGTGGAATAAGAGCAATGCGGTGAGACCTTTGCGAACCATCTCTCCAGTAGCTTCTTCTTAAAGCTATTTCCCTCTGCAGTCACAAAATGGTTGTGTGGCAGGGCAGGAAACCCTGACTGCTCTGGGGGATGGAGAGGGAGGGGGAGAGGGAGTAGGGGGAGTGGGAGGGTGGTGGGAGGAGGGGCTGAAATGGAAACTTTTATAATTTAATAATAATAATAAAAAAAAAAGTTAAAAAAAATGGTTGTGTGGCTGCGAGTACAGCCAGTGCCTAGCCAATCGCTACCAGCAGAGTGGATTTTTTTTTTCATGACTATTTGATTAATCTGAATTTTACTGAGCTGGGAATGGGGTCTGCCACTAAGGCGAACAGTTAGGCTGAGGGGAGAATGAGTCCCTGATGGAGGATGGGATGGGACGCACATTAGCCAAAGGAAGAGAAGAAATGTGCTAAGCACCTATACTGTGCTCCGTGCTTCTCCGTTTGTATAGTATTATACTGGAAAAGACAAGTTTATAAGATTATTGTCATAGTCCATAAGTAACTATGTTACTTTATGTAATTAATAAAGACCCTTTATATGACTTTACTCCAAGTTTGCATGCTCTTAGAACTCAAGTCAGAAACTTGCCTTGTGGATAAGATTAACATCTAAAATCAGCAAGCACTTAATAAACGCCAGCTGATAGAAACCACTCCCATTGAATCTCTCATTTAGAGTTGCACAGTAGCTTCCTGATACTTCTATTTCAGAATTAGGTAAACTGAGAAAAAGGTTGAGCCACTTGCCCAATTTCTCACAATTAGTGAAGTAGAGAGGCCCGGATTGAATTTGGGTGACTAAAATTTCAAACAAATAATCATCCATTTGAGAAATGAACCTTGTCAATTGGTGTTGTCATGCAGGTGGTAGTAGAAAAGACACAGTACACATCTTAAGAGTTTGAAGCCAAGTAGGAAAGAAAAGCAGGAAACAAATACAAGTCTGCCAAATGTTCATAGCTATTGTAAAGGGAAGGAAATGAAGGTGGGGAGGGAGACATTTGTTTGTAGTGAAGGGATGAGGTAAATTCTTCATGAGGGCAGGGGAGTCAACTGAATTCTTAATGAGTCAGGGACATAAGCAACATCTACTCCTTCTCCTACAGTCCCCAAATGAGGCACGATGCTACTAATGTTTACTCTGGAGAAATGTGTTTATTGGACTTCCTTACAGAGCATGGGTAAAGGGTCACTTACAGAGGTGTGGGTAGTTCCTCTCTCCACAGGCAGCACCTGGAAAGTCTTCACTCAGCAGGAATGAGGGCTTCCCTGTAGCCCCAATATGTGCATTCTCCTTTTCCCACACCAACCTCACTGCAGTCTGTCTCAACCTACGTACTTTAGCACTGCAATTAAGGCAGAGCAGCCTGTAGCACACAGTAGGGAGAGGCTGGAAACTGGGGTGAGAGTCTCATGATGCTCTCCGCCCTTCTAGGGGGAGATGTAAACAATCACCAAGACCAAATGAGATAATCCTTGTGTGAGGGGACCCAGCTAGACTTCCTAAGATAGCAGTTGCTTGTATTCAGTGACAGTCACTCACAACAGAGTCATCTGAGAGGAGGAATGGGAACACTCCTGAGCTACAATGTGATACAGCAGCAGAATCTGCATGGCCACAGCAAACAAAAGACCTGGAGAGTGGGGTTACTACCTCTGCATAGGTAGGTAGGGACCACACACACCCCAAGGCCTATGGGGGCCCCGGGAATATTGAATTTTACTCTAGGTGCTTTCTGAAGCTACCAAGGTACTATAATCAGAAAATAAGCATTTAGTGGGTGAATGTTTGCATGTGTGTAGGTGCACATGTGTATGTATGTAGATGGAGGCCAGAGGATAATCTCAGGTGTCATATGTTAGGCTCCGGGTCTCATCCACCATTTTCCCTATTGGAAAAAAAAATGTAATTCAATTTAAAATTTGTGTGTGTGTGTGTGTGTGTGTGTGTGTGTGTGTGTGTGTTAAGAGTTCTGGCACACTTGTCCCACAGAATGTATTCTGAGATTAGAAGACAACATTTAGGAATTTGTCTCTCTTTTCACCATGGGATATGGTATAGAACTCAGTTTGTCAGATCTTCCTGGTTAGTCCTTCTACCATGTGAACCATCTCATTTGCCCAGCACTTTTTTTTTAAGATGGAGTCCCCATTGGACTAGAACTTCTCAAGTCACTAGATTTGTAACAAGAAGGGGCTTGCTTGTTGGGGTTTCTGTTCTGCCCAGTACCCCACAGCCAGCAAGCCCCAAAGAAAATCACACAGAGGACTCCATAAGACTACAAACTGATTTGCCCTTAGCTCAGGCTACTTATTAGTTCTTACAACTTATGTTAGCCCATTATTTTATCTATGTTAGCCTCACGGCTCAATACCTTTCTCAGCGGGGCAGCTTACACCTTTCCTCTCCAGTGGTCTGGGCAGAACTGCAGAGGGAGCTTCCTGCTTCCCAGAATACTCCTGTTCTCTTCCTGTCTGGTTTACCCACCTATACTTCCTGCCTGGCCAATCAGCGTTTATTTAAAACATGATTGACAGAATATAGACAATTCTCCCACACCATAGATTGGTTGGCCCATGAGTTCCAGGGATCCATTCCCCCACCATGCCCCCCAGTACTAGGATTTCAAGCACGTGCCACCACAGTCAGAAGTTTGTACAAGTTTTTGGTTTTGTGTGCTTTCAAGGCAAACACTTTATCAACTGAGTGATATCCTTGATGCCTTTTTCTTAGTTTTTCAATCAGTCTTTGTTTTCCTTTCCTTTTTATTTTGTTTATGGGTTGGTTCTCTGTACTCAGACTGGTCTCACACTCATGATCTCCTTTACAATGACTTATAATTTCTTGTTTCTGCTTCCTTCATTTCCTGAGTGCTTGATTTACAGGTTCCTGTACCATGTTCAGTTTTCATCCTAAAACTTTATCACTCAAGCTCTTGTTTGTAAAATGGACAAGTTGAGAAAGATCAAATATGAAAATATTAATCGAGAGGGCAAAGCCAGGAAATTGGTAGGGGCATAGAAACTGAGAGGAAACCGATGGATTTAAGAGACACCCTTTAGGAATAAATGGAAAAAGTTGGGTAGCATCATATGCAATTATTAAGATAAAAGCTGCCTTAACTATGAGTCCCAGTGACAGCACCATAGAGGGTGTCCATTTCCAACTATAAAATTCTTCCATGGGAAAAATTACAGAATGAAGGGTTGTAAAACTGATAGGTCCGACCCACTACTAGAGAGAAAAGAATAATATGAAGATAGAGGCCTTAATAGAATTCTACTCTAGAAAACTATGATAGAGAGTACTTTCATCAGAATGTCTTAAATTGACAAAGACTTCTAAACAATGAATGAAAAAGCTTCCCACAGCCTAGATTATGAGTCTATGTGATATGAAGGATCCATTTGAGTGCCGTGGAAGCAGAGAAATGCAATAATATGACTACTTATCATTCATTGATATCAAGACTGAACAACCTGGGGAAACATGAAGGAAATCAGTATCTGATGGAATGGTTCAAATGAGTCGTAAGAACTTCTAGAGTATCACCAGCAAAGAGGCCCAGAAATGCTAGGGACGAGACAACAGTAGAGGGAAAGAAATCTTCATTGCTGGGACTATTTGCAGGTAGCTGGTTGTTTTCTTTACCCTTTGGGACCTGCCACCTAGCTCCCAAATAAATCACACAGAGGCTTATTCTTTCTTATTAACGCCAGAGCTTAGCTTGGCTAGCTTCTATCCAGCTTTCCTTAAATTATCCCATTTAACTGTTGCCTGTAGGCTTTTATCATTCTCTATTTCTGCACACCTTTCTTTACTTCTTACTCTATGGTTTTCTGTGTAAATGGGTGGTTGGTCCAGTGTGGAGGAATCCTATAGCCAATGGCCTTTGAGAGGCACAACCAGGTCGAGGCATGGCTTTGTGGTACCAAAAGGTTGTGGTTCCACCTGCTCACTCCTCTCTTCCCATGTTCCACACCTTGATGTTGGACCCCCATTCCTGTTCCATGAGTTTTCCCTTTTAATAAAGAAAAGCCTTAGAATACTCTACTCAGAGTGAGTTTGGGATTATTTGATTCACATTTCCCCCATTTGACATGTTCAGTATCATTTTTGGTTCCAGCTGCTCAAGATGATTCCAACTTGGTTGGCTTAAATGGTGCACCTTCTTACAACATTCTGGCAAAACCCCAAATACAAGCCTCAAAAAAACCAAAAACCAAAAACCAAAAGCCAAAAACAACCATTGACTATTCCGAGACTATTTGCCAGACAGTAATCGTGAAACTTAACTATCATTTCACTTTGACAGAATCCCATAGAAAGAACATCACCCCCATGACAACTAAAAGTAATTTTCGAAGACAATGCCTCCTCTTCCAATAAAGTTTGTCCCCAGGGTTAACGACATCATTTAAGGATTAATTATTACTGGTATAGGATTGGGGGTTGGGGTAGAAGGAGGTGGGGGGGGGGAGAAGGGAGGCAGGGAGGAGGTGGAAATTTTTAATAAATAAATAAATTAATTAGAAAAAAGAAATTATGTAGGCTCAGAGATCTTTTTGAATAAAAAAGGAGGGAAACTGAAAGGAATAATAGGTCGATTGATGTAAGTTTACACTAATAATAATAATAATAGTAAGTAATAGAGTAAATACTATTACTTATGGACAATTTACATTGGTATAGATTCTAGTATATTGATACAGGTTCAAATTATATTTGGTACATTGAATATGTTCCTATTTATATTTACAATATTTATACACTTATGCAAAGTTATTTTTTAAGATTATATGCATGCATGTTTCTGTTTAAGACATTTTGTATATTGAAACAATTTCAGGATATATTTATCATATTGAATTATGCATTTCTACCTCTGATCAAGATACTTGTTTACATTTTGAGGTCATTTTCCTCAATTGCTGCACAGTTGTTTAAAGATCGTTTAATATTCTAATATGAAGTCTTAGTCCTTAAGTTATACAAGTATTAAGTATTATAGGTCAAAAGTTATTCTTGTCTATCATATTCATAGTTAGACTATATCAGGTTCTTTAGATAGAGATTATATTCTGCATAGATAGGTAATCTTCAACAACTTCAAAAACTGTATAACATGGCATTTAAATAACTTAGAGTTCTGTTGTTGTGAGACACGATTGTTCCTAGCAGCACCAATCTATTCCCAAGAGAATATTGAGCACTGAAGACACTTCACTTGGAGCTTATTTTCTTCTTGGCAAAACTGGCCTTATGGCAAGGAACTTCCCATGCCTTGACCACTGACAAAATGCACATTGTCTGGACTGGACAAGCAGGATACAAGAAAAAAGACTGCCAAGCCTTGCCAAGACAGGGTAAGACAGATTTGAAAAAAAAAGAATGTCCTGCCTCTAGAAATGGTCAGTTACTCTAGGCATTAGCCAAAGCTGGTTGCCCCAACATTACAAATGAGACTTTGGGTCATTGCCCAGGTAGCCAGTTGTCTCTGTCATCTACTGCACATTTTGGAAACTGCTTGGTTGCACTTCTTGCCTACTCAAGTAATATTATCTCCCTTCTCAGGCCTTCGATGGGATTGAAGATTAGTTAGTCATAGTTACTTTCCTCTTACAATTTAGACAAACCATTTCTAATACAAGACTTAGACTCCTTAGGATAAAATGATTATTGAAACATTTAACATATGTTCCTTGCTTAATATTGTTTATGCTAGTTATAATTCTAATTTTTGTACTTGATATCTGTTCCTATTTTATATAGTTTTGCATTGGGTTTGGAACTCTCTTATTTAAACAAAAGGGAGAGGTTATGGGGAACCTCCTTGAGCCAATGGCCTTTGAAAGGCTGGACCAGGTTTGAGGCATGGTTTTGTGTAGAAGGAGGGGGGTCCGCTTGTTCGTTCCTGGCTACCCAACTAGCTTAGCCCTGAAATAACCACACAGAAACTGTATTACTTATATCATTGGTTGGCCCACTAACTCTAGCTTCTTATTGGCTAGCTCTTACATTGTAATTTCACCCATTTCTGTTAATCTGTATATCAACACGAGGTCATGGCCTACCAGGAAAGTTCCAGCATGTCTGACTCTGGCAGTGGCTCCATAGCGTCTCTCTGCCTCTGCCTACTTTCTCCCAGCATTCAATCTAGTTCCCCCCTCTACCTAAGTTCTGCCCTATCAGCAGGCCAAGGCAGTTTCTTTATTCATTAACCAATAAAAGCAACACATAAACAGAAGGACCTTCCACACCAACTTTGAGGTACCAGAAATCTGTAGTCTATCCCTTTTCCTGTCTCGTGAGTTTCTAATAATAATAATAATAATAATAATAATAATAATAATAATAAACCTTAAAATATTCTATCCAGAGTTAGCTTGGGATTATTTGACTCTCATTAAAAAAAAATTGTACATTGTGAATTCAATAGTTTTTTTTATACTTTTTATTTAATATGACTTTCTTTGGGCTTTTTTTCTTACTAGTCTTTTTCTTGTATATTATGATTTCTAATTGTGTGTTTTTACAAGGTGTGTGTTTCTTGTGCTTACCCTTATTTACAGTTTTAAATTCTGGTTTGTTTACTTTTGTGTTTGCTTGTCTGCTTTCTAGAGAAAGAAAGAAAGAAGACATTGAGTTGGGTGGGTGGAGAGGTAGGGAGAATCTAGGAGGAACTGGGGAAGGGGAAACTGTGATCAGGATATATTGTACAAAAATAGTTTATTTTCAGTAAAAATAAGACAATAAAAATACAAATGTGCTAATTAGCCCATGGAAGATTTGAAAGCCTGAGAAATAATTCAGAAATAGTACAAATGATTCAATAGTACAGGCAAAAAATTAAGTTTGTCCTAGCAAGGGGTAATGATCTCCCCAAAGTATGCTATATATGTCCTTTCCCTATAAGATGCATTTTGGGGTGAATACCATTGTTCTCCTCCCCTGCTGGGTTCTGTTCAGCAACAAGCACACAGTCCTGGTTCATAGTCTAACAGAACAAATGAACCAGATCCAGTAGTGTGTATGATAAGCTAGAACAAGCCCTACTCCTATTTGGTTCTGAGTCAGGACTGGCAGCACAAGCCATTCCCATAAGAACTGTCAGGAATGGAAATACGTGCAGTAAACCACAACTGAATGTGGGCTTTTATTACTGCTGTTAGTTATATGCCAGAACTAAGAAGGTAAGACTTCATTGCTGAAGCTAACTCATGCTCAGGCTGAGATTGATCGAGATACTGTCACCCTAACAACTGAATTTTATCATGCAAGTTGATAGGATGTAAGTCACTGGAATAGAATTGTTGCTGGTAGTCCCTGTTAGATATAGACAGATCCTGTGTGCTGCACTACCAAGACACTAGGTAAGATACACCTACTGGTGACATAGTGGCATGACTGTTGTGTTTGCAACCAAGTGTTTTCCAATTGGGTTTAAGGCCCTTTCCATAGAAGAGAAACAATAGTTGGTTTCATGAGGCAAAATACTATAGCTGAATACGCTTTGTCCTCAGTGGGGAAGCTGCTACTGTGCCGTCAAATGAATGTGATATGCCTGTCTAATTGACTTCTAAATATTTATGTTTGTCACCATAAAATACCACTGCTATCCCTCTTGGTCATGGAAAGTAACTTGTCTTTGCATATGTGAGTTTGTTTCCTTGGCTTATTTTGTTTTGAGGTGGGCAGTGTTTTCTGAAGAAACTCGTAACTGGCCAAGCTGCTGAGAACAAGTAACTGCCATGACACCATAGTCCACTGACAAAACGTAATTTTTTAAAAATGTCAGCCATCTATAACACAGCCTCATAGAATCAGAACACTGGAGAAGATGGAACATTTTTAAAAATGTAAAAGTAAAAGGAAGTGGTGAGGCATTCTATCTCCTGTGAATTGAGGCCTCTCCTCTAGCAGGGAAGAAGGAGCTCATGAGACTCAAGAAGTTAAAGAATCTTAGAAGCCCCAGGAAGTTGAGAAAGTTAAGAGATTCTCAAGGCTCTTCCCTATGGTTATAAAAGCATCAGGAAGTTGCTGGGCAGGAGGAGACTCTTCAGTGGAACTGAGTACAAGTTGAGGAGGGAGCTCCAATAATGCTGGGGCTGACTTAAAGTAAAGCTCATGCTTGCTCCTGTAAGTAATTTCCACTTCAAGCTCCTGTAAGTAATGTCAGTTAGCTTAGGTTTTTACCAAGTTAGACTTTGGGTAGAATCATTTCTAAGGCCGATCATTCATGCTCTATCTGGAACAAGTAGACATCTGTTCATATCTCCCCAGAAAGTCACAGAGCAAAAGGTCACCTTAGTGCTCTGCCTCCATAACATCCCAGCATAAATAACCATTTTCCACTCCTATGAATAACAGGAACTTAGATTACTAGTTTTCTGCAAGTTGCAGTATTCTTAAATGGATCAAAGAGGAAGAAAGGCAGAGGTACTGGGTGGATGAACTATACGCCTAATCTTGTTTTACTCAACTGAAACATATTTGGCTGTTTTGTTGTTGTTGTTTATTTGTTTGTTGTTGTTTTTCTTTTCTTTGGCACTTATTATACATGTTAAGATATATTATCATAACAGATTACATTTGATTAATATTTAGTCACTGGATATTTGTGTAACTAAAATTAGTGATGTGGTCTGTATGAAAAATTAAGTTAAGGAATGAGAGATGGTATTGCTAGGGGGTTAGGTTAAAGAAAAGAAATAATCTTTACTTTTTATAACTTCAAGTCTGCAAGTAATACCTAAATGATAAAGGGAATTAAAAATGAAACCACTAGCATTCCATTTAGAAATATGGCTGTAAATGAAAAAAGAAACATTTTCCTATAAGTCAGTAGAAGTGCCATAGAACAACCAATCAGAATGTTGAACCAGTGATGGACATAAGGCTGAGCACATCAGTCAAGCTGTGGTTCCGAGCATGCACAGTGACTGTACTGGGAATCTCAAGAACAAGAGCTGGTTCTGTTAGTCTTTATAAGATAGTAAGGTGTGCATCAGAACAGCGTTGGATGAGTGGGGTAGGACCCAAATCAGTAGGAAAATGCTTGAGAATAAAAACATATGAAGGGAAAAGGAGAGGCAAGAGGAAGATACCATGTTTTAAGACCTCGAAATAAGAGGATTCTATGTTCTTAGATCTCAAAGTGACCAGAAGTCACTTTACTTTTCTCCTCTGCTAATTCATCTTCTATCTTGGGGGCCTTAAGAATCCTTCTGAAATAAACTGGGCAGCTCTTTTGAGTTTATGATTACCAAGGAATAAAACGCATGGATAGAGAAAAGAAGAGGGAGGAGTCAGGAAGTGGAAGGATGCAGACAAACACACACACACACACACACACACACACACACACACACACACACACACGAGAGAGAGAGAGAGAAAGAGAGAGAGAGAGAGACAGAAACAGAGACAGAGACAGAGATGCCAGTGGTCATGTCAAAGGAGCAGCAGGTGGCAATTGAAGTTCAAGATGTCAACCCACCCAGACGCAACTCCTGATGGATAATTCTTGGATAGGCATGGCCCCAAGACCACAGATTCTGGACTGTCTTTTGCCTCTGCTGTGCCTTTCCATGTTTGCTGCTGTTGTCTTTCTCTGGTATCTGGCACAGTGTGAATGGATGTGGGGAGATCCCCACTGCCTGTAATTTAATGTGTTCATCTCATAGAAATATTCCATGATACTGGGTATTTTTTGCCTGTGGATATTATGAAGATGATTTCTTCCTAAGCCATACTGTCTACTTGTTAATAATAATGTTAGTTTAAATAGAGTTTTGATGATAAAAAAATAAAACAAAGAGCATCACACAGCTAGAATACATGAGTTTCTATTGAGGAGCAATGTAGACTGTGGATTAAATTAAAAACAAAGAAAAATAATTGAGTCCCAGTAGCCCAGCTAATTTAAATTCTTCAAATCTTAATGTTGGGAGATGTATTCACAAGTTTCAGAGTGCATCATAGCTTTAAAAAAAAGAAGCTTTAAAAATAACTTAAAGTCAGACGACATGTTTTCGTCAAACAGTTTTGAGGTGAAAAGACAATCTAAAGTTTTAGAAAGGCACATGTTGAGTGAGAAGCTCTTTAAGGTCAGGGAACAAGAACAAAGCAGCCCAATATTACTCACTGACACACCTTTCTTGCTAGGATTGGTTATGACCAACGGTGATGATTAATTCCTTATTTCTACCCTCAATCTCCTGATATAAAAAAAAACTATTGATGAGTGTGTATGCACTCAAAAGGTTTCAAGTAGAGCTGACTGATTCTTTTTCATATATAAATGTTTAAATTTATGATTCCTTTAAGATTCCTCATATGATTACCTTTCAAGATAAATAATAAAATAATTGGCTCTTTCTTTGTAATTGCAAAATGCAACAGTAAATGACCTGACTGAAAAGACTATCCTTCTTGCTTACCTACTCAGTTAACCTATAGCAAGTTCTTTGGGTATGAATGTACATGGGTTCTTGGCATAATTTGTTTTTCCACCTGTAATATGCAAAGTGTTTAATATGTAAGGGATATGGAAATATCTTTTTACTGTATTCATTGTTATCACTCACTTGAAAAGCAGAATATAACCTCATTGTAATTTTTATATTCACTAAAATACTTTTCTTGGGTATATAAGATGTAAGGTAAAGAATAAAGACAAAGTTAAAATGAGTTAGAAAAAAACATCAAGAATACGAGATTTAGAAGGAACTCGAAGGGAAACATCAAAAATAAAGATAGAGTAGAAGAAAAACATGAAGAGTGAGAGAATTAGAAGAATATCAAGAAAGTTAGACGGAGAGGGAAAACATCAAGAGAGACAGAAGGGACATTTCTGCACAAAGATGAGAAAGGAGAATATAAACCCCTCAGGTAGAAAATCTAGTACAGAGCCCTGAGCTGCTGGAGGCTGCCCTCACCCCTGGCAGTGAAAGAGGGAGGGGGGAGAGGGAGAGAGAGGATAGAGAGATTATTTTAAATAGATCAAGCTAAGTGAAGGAAACAATATTAAAGAGGGCAGCCTAAGTTCTTTATAGTGAATATGTCCATTTGATTACAACGTTTCCATAGAATGTTTTTGCCCTAGAAAAAGCCGAGGACATGATAGATTCCCCAGAACCATCACATAGTGTTTAGATTTTCATATGAGATGTCCATCCCAGCTGAAGGTGCTACTGGGAGATTGGTAACTTCAGGAAGAAAGGCCTAATTGGAAGTAGTAAGTCATTAAGGGCAAGCTTTCAAAGACTCTCTTCCTGGTCATTGTATTTCCTCCTCCTCCTCCTTCTTCTTCTCCTCCTCCTTTTCCTCCTCCTCCCTCTTCTCGTTCTCCTTCTTCTCCTCCTTCTCCTCCTTCACTTCCTCCTCCTCTCTTGCCTCTCCCTCCATCTCTCTCCCTGCTCACTCCCTTGCTCTCCTTCAGAACTGGCATAAGGAAACCCACTCAACCCCAAGCCATGCTTTAGGACCAAAACAAAGCTGAGCTTGGCCTGAAACCATGAGACAGGATTAATCCTTCTCTCTGTAAACTGCTGGGTCAGGTAGTTTGTCACAGTGATGAAAAGACAACTTGACTAACACATATTTGCTTCCTTTCCACAGACTTTTGTTGGGTTTTTACTTCTCCTGATGTGAAGAAAACTACTGCTGAGCAGAAGGGTAAAGTGGTTAAGTCCCTACTGTGAGCTGTCTGTCAGAGAACAGGAAAATTATGACGTCATTTATATGCCCAAATGTAGAATTTTACTACCACTCAAATAAAGAACAGCCAAGAGGAAACAGGGCTCACTTTGCATGGCAAGTGAGCTTGATTTTGAGGAGCTATAAAAATAGTAGGACCTACGCAAGATTAAACTTACCAAAACTCTGTCGATAATGGAGGGGGGGGGGCTCGTGGGGCCACACCCAAACTGAGGAACTTTTGACAGTTAAAGTCTGTTGAGGGAGGGGAGATCATTTTCTTCCCAAGTGTAGCCATTCATGGGTTGTTCCTGATCCAGTAAAGAGCCCCATACCCATGTTCTTGCAAGCAACCCCAATTAAATTGAATAGGTTATTTAATAAAAGAAGGAAGGAAGGAAGGAAGGAAGGAAGGAAGGAAGGAAGGAAGGAAGGAAGGAAAAAGAAAGAAAGAAAGAAAGAAAGACAGACAGACAGACAGGAAGAAAGAAAGAAAGACAGACAGGAAGAAAGAAAGAAATACAGACAGGAGAAGAAAGAAAGAAAGAAAGAAAGAAAGAAAGAAAGAAAGAAAGAAAGAAAGAAAGAAAGAAAGAAAGAAAGGGTGAGTGAGTGTTTGGAAGGAGTGAGAGGAGGATAAGAGAGGATAATCCTAACCCAGTCACCAACTGATGTGATGAGTAGGGGCTCACTGGGTTAGCCACCAAATAGGAGATTGCCTTGGGAACTATCATATGCTTGGTTAAAGGAATTCAGTATCTGTTTGAAATGAAATTCCACTGGGTCTTCTCTGTCTGTACTAGGAGAGGCACCAAGAAGCTAATAATATTTGTTTTTAAAGATCTCAATGATTCCTTGATTACCCCTAGAAATTAATCCTTAGTGATCAAAATTATTTGAATTCTTCTGTCTTTCCTGAAGAATTTGAAAGTTGACGCAACCTCCTCATATTCCCACTAAAGACCCCTGGGTTGTACTGCATCTGTCTTTCAAAAACAATGGACTAAATGGACACTTGGTTTTTCTTCTTCTAGAGTCTTTAGAAAATGAAATGCCTGTACTGTGCCTCCTGCGTTGTATGGTTCCTTTTGCTTTCAAGCAGCCCTTTCTGAGAGCCTAAGAATCACCACCTGTAGGTTTTCACTGAAATCATTTTAGATTTTTCCCCTCTCCATGGCTTGACATGGTTTTTCTGCACATCTTGCAATTCTTGTTTCCATTTAACTCTGCCCTGTGAATTCATGATAAAAATGTGCTTCTTAAAACATTAAAAAAAAAAGTCTTCACACCTATTAGGCATCTGTCTTTGTAGGCTGAGTAGCTAGTGAGTGATACTCAGAAGCGCCTATCTGCATCCTCTTTAGAAAAATCTGAACTCTAATCATTCAAAATACAAGGATGAAAAAGCATAGACAGACAACAAAAACACTCAGTTCCAAACAGTTGGCAAGAAGATGAATTCCACACAACTCAGAACAGTTTCTCATGAAGAATGGTAAAAAATCATACAGTGGACCAAACACTTTGCACCACATCCTCCAGGGAAATTTCTGAAATGACTTAAAAGCCTGGTGTGTTCAAGTTGGTTATCCATCACCCTCGCAAACCATTCTCTCACTGCCTCTAATCTCAAACAGATGTGGCAAGATTATCCAAGACTGAATTTGACACACTGGTACCTTTCTTAAGAAGAAAGCGAATTTAAAAATTATTTTTGAATTTCTGCCACCTACTGGCAACTTAAAGTGGTAGAACTGAGCACAGGGTACTCACACCTCCTGTGGGAGCCTGGAATTGTCCTCTGAACCTTGAACTGGCCTTCAGAGTATGTATCTGACAGAGAAAGAACGCAGTGAACACTGAATGTTTTCGAAGGCTTCTTTCCAGGCCCTAGAACAACCCATGACCATGTTGCCTGGTACACAGCTTTCCATTCCCTCTTCTTGTGGTGTGAATCACGTGGCTTTCACATTGCTCTGCTGGTCTCAGATCATGCTGGCTTTTGCCCTTATTCTGTACAGCTTCAGTGGCAAATGTGGTGTATTTCAAGCTGCAATTCTAAAGAGCAGGGTATTGTATGTTTGAGGGCTGCGTGAAGTGAATCTGGATACTGATTTATATGGCATCTGAATTACATTCTGGAAAGTTCTTAGGAGAGGAATGAGTAATGGTTTGGGGTTGCCACATGGGTACATATAGCCAGGATAGCACGGGTAGCTTTCAGCTGGAATTATCATCTGGTTGGTTCTTAATGATAACTTTAACAGCCTGAGCCTAATCCTCCCTTTGCGAAATAACCAAGACACAGCACCATCGTCATCTAAACATAGAAGCATCCCTGGTCCTGTTTTGTCATTTCTGGGCATTCTGATCTTCACTTCAAAGACTTCATTTTATTCTGAGGGGCAACCAGAGAGGGATCAAAGACTTTCTTCATTTTGCAAAACCTGCACTGGTGACTTTATTATGTTGGTCAATCTCTCTTTGAAGATTTCTATCTGTGGGTGTGAAACCTGAGTCCCAAGAAAGGCAGACAAGAAAAGCTTTGGGGCAGCCACCAGACAGGAAGGTGTCATTTATGTTAGCATGAGAAAGCTACACCAGGTATGCAGGGAAAGATCAAAACACTGAAGGTGTACTGGACATGTGGCAAAGAGTAGTGGCCATCTGGAAAAGTTGATATTGGATTCTTTCATAGTTCTCTATTTACTTAGTTTAGATATAGGGTTAATTATAATCTAATTCTTTTCTTTCTCATATGTGTTGCATGTGGACCATATTCACCCTTATCCATTTCTCTTTCCCTCTAAGTCTGCTTCTCTCACACAGCTTCCTTCTGCCTTCATGTTATGTGCATGTATTTATGTGTCTCTGTGTGTGCATTATTATGTTTCTACAGAAAATCTAGGATGGTAGTGATAGCGGGAAGGGTGGATTCATGAGCCCTTCCATCCTTCCTTGAGTATCTGGAGACCTTTAATGGTTACTAGAGAAGGAAGATATTTTTTTTCAATGGTGTAGCCACTGGCCATGTTCCTGTAAGTAACTCCCTTCCAGGGACCCTGTAAGCAACCCTATTGAAGCTTACTAGGCCATCAAATAAATAAGTAACTCAACATTAAAAGACAGGCTGAGTGAGAAGATAAAGAAGACAGCAAAAATAGGCGGGCAAGAGGACAGGGTAATAGGGGTGAGTGCAGCAAAAATCTGTGATGTGATGGCATGAAAATGACATAATGAACACAACTGTTATTATGTATCATCAAAGTATGCTAATAAATAAATTTAAAAATAAAGCATCTGCGTAAATGGGGAGAGTATAATGAAGAGAGCAACAATCAAATAAAGGAAGGGAGGGAAGGAGGGAGGGAGGAAGGGAAGAAGGGAGGGTGGGAGGGAGAGATCCTACTAATTTACCGTTTCTGGGACAACTTTTCACTGTGCAAGAGCTAAAGACTGATCTTTTCTTGATACCACACATTATGCAACCACAGTTGAACATCAGAGCAAAAACCACTATATTTTAGCAAATCACAAATATTCTTTCTTAAAGTAAAACATATATACTCTTTCTCACAAGGCCAAGTATTTTTCTTCTTTGCAAATGCATGAACATATATGAGATTCTTCTCCAGAAGATATACTCTTTTCAGCTGGAATCCCCTGAACCACAACGTGGTGAATAGGTGGTGAATTTTTAGATCAGATCACTTACTGAATTTAAAGTCAAGTTGTAGGAGGCAAGTTAGAACATTGGTGTTTCGTTGTAGGTCACTGTTACCATGAGTTTCTTTAGGCTTTGGTACTTACACATTAAAAACAGTTCAAAATATGTTTTAATCTAACATCCAATGAAGTTTGAAAAACACCTCTGCCCCAAGGAAATTCTAAATGATTTGTCTGTATTGCTTCATTTGGTCTCCCTCAGTTGCAGACATTTGTGCCTGTTTCTAGAGACAGCGGCATGGCGTCACGGAGAATTTAAGTCACTGACTTAGGGATGGTGATGTCATAAGCAGAGCCCTAATGAGAAAGTATGGCACCGTACAATCACTCTTTCACTTGGTATTTGCCGAGTGTCCACTGAAGGAGTTCCCACAGCAGTCGACTGTGAGCCAGGCCTGGTTGTGGGCTGCGAACATGCTGCAATGAAGAGAAAAAAAAAAAAGGTTCAAAATATGAAATCTACACACAGAATCCCCTGTTCTGAGACAACGCCAATTCGAGCCTTCTCACTCCCATCCTGTGTTCCACTGCTGTTCCCCATCTCTAAGTAGTCACTTGGGCTCTGTAGGAAGAGGCAAGGCCATAGGAAAGCAGAGTCAAGAAAATATATTTAAAGAAGACCAGAAAAATGTCCAGACACTGAGGAAGAAAGCAGAGGACGGCAGGAGAGTATATGCAGAGGAACGAAGAGGGTAGCATGACACTCCGGCACCATCTTAGCCAAAGCAAAGGATGAAGACAATGGCTTCGGTGGGTTACTGGTGACTCTGACTTCGCAGAGTTTCGTCCTGTGCTAGTCATTTCTTCTCCTGAGCGTCTTTGCTGCTGCCCAGCCTTGTCCCAGTCTTACTTCCTAGCCTCTGTCTGCTGAACCCAGTTCCCCCATTCTTAGTCCTCTGCTTCCTTCTGCAGCTTATGATGTTGTCCGGAGATTCTTTCCCCAGGGACTGTCCATACAAGCACTGTGTGGCTCTGTACTCACTCGTGGTTGTATTCCCGTGCTAGTCTCAACTTTATGCACTCGTGGAACATCTGTTGAATGTATACAATGAAACAGGCACTGGCTCAAGGGCTGGATTCTGCCAGATACATCCACACCACTGGAATCTATAAATATTATTTTAAATTTAAAAAAAAAAGACTACAGTTGTGATTAAGTACCCTATGATGGGGAGACTCTCCTGGGATAACTAGAGGAGCGTGGAATGCAGTCATGTGTCATTACAGTGAAGGAGAGAATGAACGTGACACACAGAGAAGAAGGAGCTGGAAAAAAAGAACAAAAAATTACTTGAAAATCTGGGGCTCAAGATTAAAGAGAGATGCAGCCACAAACCGAGAAACGCTGGCAACCACAAGAAGCTAAAAAAAGGCAATAGCTGATTCTCCCTGGAAGCCTCTAAGACAAGTGTGGCCTTGGCTGACACTTTGATTTTTAAGTCCAGATAAGATGTAGTACAACTAGCCTCCAGAATAGCAGCAATACAATTATTTCTATTGTTGCAAGGTACCAGTTTATAGTGATTATATAATCAGAAAACACCAGGGCACTCTTTCTCGGGATACTTCCTAGACCATCTGAGGTTTTCCTGTATTTCTGTCAGACACCTTACCTCATTGTAGATCAGCTATATACATTTGTATGCACCTATGTCCTTTATTAGATATGAAACGTGTTGGAGTACATCTTATATTTATTCATGAAGGCAGAAATTACAATACTATCTATTTTTATAAAGAATACAGTATATGTATATGTTTGTTCATAGTTCCTAGTATGTAACAGATACTTAATAAATGTTTGTAAATTAAATAATAAATTATGGTGTCAAATCATAAGAAACTAAGTTTGCATGTTCATAAAAGAACTTTCTTTCCAACCGCGAGAAACCACAATATCATCTATGGTGCAAATCACAATGTAGTACACCGCTCCTAGAAAGATAGCTAGCACACACCCTGACTGGCAATGCCTACCTGGATACTCAGTGTAATCATTGGTGCTGAGCAATTAATGATATCTCTCCTAAGTGTGATAAATAGGAGGGGTGGTACATGCACACATTCTTTGTCATCTTTAACACAGTTCTTTTCCGTGGACAAGTTGTCTTCTATCTAAACAGGAAAGACATGTTTCTGCCTCTAAGACCCTGAAAACTGAAATCCAATGTGTAGAACTTATCTGGTAGCATCTCACAGCCTCCACTCCTGCTAAAAACACTGACCTGGGTGCCTTCTGTAAAACCCAGTGTTTTCAGCAACAGACCCTGAGTTTTATAGCCCCTGCTCTCGGGCATTTAAAGGCCAGCAAGAAAGCTACATATGCTTTAGGCCAAACCAGGTTAGCAGGATGAGAAGGACCTTTCTGCTGTGGTGGGGTTGAGACAGTGGGGCTGTGATGGACTGAGTGTCTCCATGGAGTGGGGAGATTGAAACCTTTATACTGAGACCGTGAATTAAATTTAGAAACTGACTTTGAAGCCCTGAAGGGGAGGGAGAACATTTGCTCACTGTGCTTCAGGAGGAAGTGTGTGACTCAGTGGCTCTCCGCCTGCAGCTCTGGGTCCCAAAGGAGGCTTAGACTGTCTGGCTGATTTTGCAGTGAGCCTAGTAAAAATTTAGCATTTTGGTCACTCCCTGTCCCCTGAGCAGAGCTCCGGAAGCAGGATCAATAGGGAAATATCGTCAGCAGCTGAAGGATGCTATAAATCTTTTTAGCCCTGAAGAGTGAGAATCATTTGGAAAGGGACTAACTGAGGCTTTGGGGAGGGGCCTGGGCAAAGTTTGGGGATCCATGCTAATGAATCCTTTTCTTCTGCTGAAGGTAGTGCTGAGGGGAGGGTGGGGGAGGGGCGCTACTAGTGATTTTTTTTTTTCTACAAGCCAAAGCCATCAGTTTTAAAATACCTGTTCTTCAACAGGTACTTGTCAAGAGGAATGTATGAGGTGCTGGATTGTATGACCGAGGTAAAGGTAACAGCACTCCCACCGAAGAGTGGACAGGATGTGAGCCTTGGGCAAACATTATTTAGACTGTCTAGAATCTATCTCAGCAGCTTTGAGAGCTGAGGCCCTTCCCCGTATGTAAATAAGCAACATAAAGCTGTAGCGCCCACATCACAGAATGACGAATAGAGGACAAAGGAACTTTGCCAAGTGCATGGAAGATAATACATATCGATTACAAATGACTTCTCCAAAGGGTTAAGGCTTGCCTTGGAGACCAAAAACAAGCTGTCGTACATAAAAGAACCATATTTATCGGGGGGGGGGGGTGCACCTTAGGGGCTAAGAATTGTTTCTATTACATTATAAAGTAGTGGGGTGGGTGCTGTGCACTGTCCTCCTTTGTCTCTTCAGCCAACTGAGCTTCTAGTGAGAACCAGGAACTCTGCTAGGTCCTGGTGGTTCAGAAATGAGCCAGCTCTTCCATCTGTGTCTAATATTCTGTAAGAGCAGGGACCACATCAGAGTCTTCATTAGTGCTTACCCTAACACTTAGTAGAGCTCAACAGAGCTAGGTAAGCGGGCATTGAACACTCATTTCTTAGTGAAGGAAGTAGGAATTAAGAAGTGAAAGCAATTTGATCATGTGCACCTGAGATCCGGTAATAAAAAAATAATGGTTAGTAATCATAAATACAATATACCGTACACTGTTCTACTATATGTCTAGTCTTTGAGTCTTTCAAATCCTTCCATTGATCTTTATTTGGTACTAATCATAAACTGTCATAAAAAGAAGACCGATTGCTGTCCCACATTTGACAAGAAGGAAACTCTAGACTTGTGCAAACTACAGAGAAGACTCTAGGACCCAGAAACCTCCATTCCGAACTTGCCTTCTTCACTTCGATGGTCTGGTCAGACATTGTCACTAAGATCCCTGAAGGCTGGCGAAATGTGAATAAAACTCATTTATCTTTTCTCAAGTCACTTCCGGCAGGGTAAAAAATCCTGTGCTTTAGTGGGCTTCCCACTTCCCTACTACATCTCAGCTATTAAAGTTGTTCACACATAGGCTCCCATTGACCCTGGCTCTCTCCCTAATTGAACCCAAGAACTAAAACATCCTTTACAATAAGCACTTCTTTGTAATAGACAGATTTCCTGGACTCATAAAACAGCTTTTAGAAAGGGCGAGCTGTATTTAAGGAAGACATTAATATAGTGCCACAAAATGAGGTTTGCTGACATACGACTCTTTGAATAATTTACTCTAAATAAATTAACACCAGAATTTACATTTACCTTTGAAAGTCCAATTTACTGGAGACTCTGAATGCGTGTACCCTTGAGAATGGGAAAAACAAAAACACCAGCCTTCGTTGAACTGATTTGCTACAAACCGTAAAAAACAAAATGATTCCCTTTTTCTCTGGAAAACCCTCCCTCCCATTCATAGTTCCTCAAACCCCAACTGATGGAGCTTCTCTTTGGTCAACAATATGAGTTCAATACCCAGAATGGACAACAAAAGAGAAAGGAAATAGCCTCAATGAAAAATCTAGCAGTTTTTGTCCTCAAAAAATAGTCAGAAGTTATTACTAAATTCTTTGCATATATTGTCTTTCTTAATCCCAGTGAGATATCCATGAAATAGATGCACATATTGACCCCTTCAACAGATTATGACTGTGATTTAAACAGGTATCATCACATAGACAGGAGGTGGTAGACTCAGGGCTTATACTTAGAGAATCTTATTTCAGAGTTCACAACTCAATTTTTGTTTTAAGTAATTGACACAACAGCAATAATTTAGATAGTTATGAAATTCATATACTCTTTATAAAACAGACTAGAAAAGACAGAAAATGACTTAGCAAGGGAAACAAAATAATCTCTTAACAGTCAGGGTCAATTATTTACAGAGTCCTCAAGGATACTTGTTTCGGGGTATCTTCTTATTCATTGTAAGAAAAATCTATATTTTTCAGAGACTAAATATATTTCTATATGATTTGGGAACAAAAGTAGATGAGAGATGCCTTTAATAGAGCAGAAAGGTAAAAACAGGGACCTTTTGGCCCATTAAAATGAGTGCATGATTTTTCTTTCCTCTCCAACTGGCTGCTGACCAGAGAGGCTGATGGGCATAGCAGGATTTCTGGGCACATGTGGTTCAAGCATATGGAACTATGTTGCTGCCCTGGGCCTGGTAATAGCATCCCTTCTTACCATTCAGGGCCGTGGAACAGCCTGAGCCAGTGTACAAATATAGCATGAGAACACGAATCAAGTCCCTATCCTCCGGTCCTATTGCATTCCATTGATTTACCCTAAGAAGTGTTTCACCAGCAGACCCTAGCTCCGTGCAGGCTGTGCCAGGGGAGCTCCTGACCCCTTCATTCTAATATTCCCGTTCCAACAGCAGAGCAGAGAGGTGAAGAGCTTGGACTTTGGAGGCAGAGCTGGCACCAAAACCTGGCTTTGCCACATTGGAACAGTGTGAGTTGTGGCAGATTATCCAACCTCCTAAATGTCGATTTCCTCAACTGTAAAATTAGGCAGCAGAAAGCACCAGTTAACTGTGTGGGCCCCGGAGTCAGGCTCCGTATTTCTATGCAAAAATCTATTACTGACCAGCTGGCAACATGCTTAGCCTCTGTCTCCATTTCTTATCTGTTAAATAGTTGTAACAAGAACACCCATGGTTCTACCTAACAGATGAAGACTGGATGGGATAGTACATATAGAGTGCTCAGTACAAATTCTTGGAAAACATTATTATTATTATTATTATTATTATTGCTTTAAAGTTAAAGCAGGTGCCATTAGAGTACCTTGAGTGTTAGCAATAATGGGTGCAGACAGCTTTCCAAAGGCATTCAGTCAAACGCAAACGTATACTTGCTTGGATCAGACACATTAAAAGTCATCCTTAATCTTATTTATCCTCCCAAAATTTTTCAACCAGCAAACATTGGTAGTTTTATTGTCAAAACTTTTCCGAAGCCAACCACTTCTCACCTCCTCCCCTTCTACACCTCGGGCTAACTAAACCGTCGCTACTCTCTTCTGACTCTTTTTCTACGAGAGTATCCTAAATGCTCACCTAACTTCCTTCTTTTCGCGTGTGATCTATTCATTAATACAGAGACATTACATTTGCCTTAGAATGTTTCTGTCCTTTAATGTTTTAACTTATTGCTTTATAATAATGACTTTCAGAAAAGTCCCACAAGCAGCACAGTGACCCCCCCATGCACCCTTTACTCGGTGTCCGCATAACTTTGCTTTGATCTGTAATTACTGAGCCAGGTCGCGCATACAGGTAGCATACCATTGACTGTAGCTCCTGTTGGAGTTAGCTATTCCCCTAATGCATTATGTGTGTGCAGCTTCAGTTCCTGGATAAAATTCAAGATCTCACATTGCACTAAGCCCTTGCCTTTCTTGTTTCCTCTTGTTTGTGATAAATTTTGTTGTTCTTTTTTGTCTTTAATCTTGGAATAAATTCTTTGAAGTGTATTGGCCGATTGTGTTATAAAATTTATAGCATTGTGCTATATGATCTTTTAGTTTCTTGCTTATATGTATGTGACATATTTATGTACGTGTTTGTGTGTATCAGTGTATTTTTGTGCATGTACAGGTGTGTGCATAGTCAGGGGTCAACATTAGCTATCTTGCTTAGACGTTTTATTTTTTTAAAGACAGTCTCTCATTGTATCTGAACTTTACCAACTGGTCAGTGAGCTTCAGGGAACCACTTATTTCTCATCTCCAGCATTAGGGTTGCATACATATCACCACATACCCTGGCTTTTATGTATGAGCCAGGGATCAATGCTCTGTGGCAAGGACTTTACCAAACAAGCAATCCTCCCAATTCCAGACTAGGTTGTTTTAGTGAGTATACTGCAGACTTGATGTATGTAGTGTTCTCAAGATACCACATGCATGGTACCGAAATACATGTTATTGTTGATGTCAACATTGGTTGTTAAATATAAAGTGGCACATCCCACACGTCTATTAGTTTACCAGTTTTTCCTTTGTAACTAGCTAGTGTTTCAGAGGACATACTTTGAAGCTGTAGCAATGTTCTTTCTTATTCATTTTCCAAGGATGACTTTACATTATCCTACATTTTTTCAGTTTTGTTTGTATGTGTGTATGTGTGTGTGTGTGTGTGTGTGTGTGTGTGTGTGTGTGTGTGCACGTGTGCTATCAGTCATGCAAGCATGACCAGAGGTCAAAGTCGGATCTTGTCCTCTATTTTTCTCCACCTCACGGAATCTGGAGCTTGACATTTTTGCTAGACTGATTGGTCAGTGACTCTCAGGGATCCACCTGTCTCTGGCCTGCAGTGCTGAGGGAATCTAGGCTTCACATGATTGCTGAGGATTTGAACTCAGGTCCTCATGCTCAGACAGAAAACACTTTACCCACTGAGCAATCTCCCTAACCCCTTATTCTATATTTATTAATTAAATTCTTTTGTAAGTTGGACCTAGGGAGTTAAGTCCAGTGTTCCAACACGGGTCCCCGTCTCTATCTCCATCTATTGCCAGATGAAGGATCTATGGTGATAAGCAAAATATTCATCAGTATGGTTATGGGCCAAAACAACTTTGAGATACCATCTTACACCTGTCAGAATAGCTAAAGTCAAAAACACCAATGAAAGCCTATGCTGGAGAGGATGTGGAATGAGGGGAACACTCATCCATTGTTGGTGGGAATGCAAACTTGTGCAGCCGCTGTGGAAATCAGTGTGGCGGTTTCTCAGGAAACTGGGAGTCAACCTCCCTCAGGACCCAGCAATTCCACTCGTGGGAATATACCCAAGAGATGCCCTATCATACGACAAAAGTATTTGTTCAACTATGTTCATAGCTGCACTATTTTTAATAGCCAGAACATGGAAACAACCTAGGTGCCCCTCAATAGAAGAATGGTTAAAGAAGGTGTGGAGCATATATACATTAGAGTTTTACTCAGCGGTAAAGAACAATGACATCTTGAATTTTGCATGCAAATGAATGGAAATAGAAAACGCTTTACTGAGTGAGGTAACCCAGACCCAAAAAGAGGAATATGGTATGTACTCACTCATAAGTGGATTCTAGCCATAGTTAAAGGTCTTTGGGTCTATAATTTGTAATCCTAGAGAAGCTAAATAAGAAGGTGAGCCTGAAGAAAATTTATATAGTTATCCTCCTGGATAATAGAACTAGGCAAGATTGCCAAGAAAAGTCGGGTGCATGGGGAATGGGGGGGTGGAAGTAAGGGAAGATGGTTAGGGAGAGGGGAGAGGGCGAGAATTGGGGATGGCTTGGGGGAATGGGAGAGGGGGAGGGAGGAAGGATGGTTATGGGAGCAGGGAAGTTTATATCGCAACTAAGAGAGCCATTCTAGGGTTTGCAAGAGACTTGATTCTTGAGGGGTTCCCAGTAAAAATTAAATAAAAATAAATAAATAAATAAATAAATAAATAAATAAAAAGAAAAATAAAAAAAAGAAAAAGAAAACGCTTTACTGAGTCAGTTCCTGTTTAGAAGGTTCCTTAGGAGGGAATGGCAGTACTTATTAGCCACTACAAAATGACAAGCTTCTCCCCTCATCCCTAGTATTCCCTATATTCTTGTTCTTTCTTGATGTTTTAGCTAAAATCAATGTAACATTCCCTGTGCTCCCCTTTAACATAATGTTGTTTATTTATTCTTGGAGAATTTCATGAAGTTTATTTTGATCAAATTCATCCCACTCCTCCAGCTTCTCCCAGCTCCCCCAAACTCCCTACTTCTCTACCTCCCCAACATCGCCCGTTACCTCCCTACCCCCTCATCTTCACATATTATTTGTTTGTCTGTCTGTCTGCCTCTTAAAAACCAAAATTCATCTAATCTAGTCTGTGTTGAACAACTACTTATAGCCATATTGCCTGCCCTGGAATATAATCAGTTTACCAGGGGGGCAATCCACTGAAGAAAACTGACTCCTCTCTGAGCAGCAGTCAAATGCCAGCATCTCTCCAGCTGCAAGGTAGGAGTCAAGTCCTCCTCCCTCCTCCTTGCTGGAATTTTGTCTAGTTTGACTTTGTGCAGGCCTTTTACATGCTTTACAATCTCTGTGACTTCATGTGGGCATCTGTTCTATTGCCTTGGTAAAACGCTATTTCCGTAAAGTCATCTACCACCTCTTGCTCTTAGAATTTTCCTGCCTTTTCTTCCTCTGAGTCTCTGGGCTTTGAGGGAAAGGATGTTATAGCAGTCATCCTTCAGGGGTGAGCATTCCAAACTCTCTTATTCTCTGCATTTTTACCAGTTGTGGGTTTCTGTGTTAAGTGCATCTCTTATAAGAAAATGTTTCTCTGATGAGAGTTGATTAAGGTGCTGGTCTTTCGGCATTGCCCATCATTAGAAGTCATTTTACTGCAACGTTCATTTATCAAAATAAAACTAGTATGCTTTCCCTGTGGTCCCATAAACTGTCTGGTCACAGTGTCAGGTATGGACTCTGTCTAATGGAGCAGCCCTTTAATCTCATTAAAAAGTGACTGGTTATTTCCACTACTCCACTAGTGGGCATATACTGTCAGGAAAGTCATTACTATGACTTGCATGGATTCAGTGGGGAATTCTGTTAGACCCTCAAAGACTTAACAACATTACTCATTTAAGTCATTCCACAAAACAGAAGCTAGGAAATGTTTCAAAATCCTGTTTATAAAACCACCATTACCCTGATACCAAAAACCAGGCAAAGATTAGACCCAAAATAGAAAACATATGACCCATATCTCTAATGAACATAGGTGCAAAAAAATACTCAAACAATGCAAACTGAACTCAATAACATGTGAAAAAGATTTTACACCATGATCAATTCAATTTTATTCCAGAGACACAGAAATGGTTCAATATACATATAAATCAATAAATGTAATTCAGCACATATACAAACTAAAGGACAAGTTAAGATAATCATCTCATTAGATACAGGAAAGGTTTTTGACAAAATCCAACATCTCTCTAATGATAAAATTTTGGGGGAAGACTAGGAATTTGAGGGACATATATCAACATAATAAAGGAAATTTACAACAAACTGTCAGGAAACATTCTAAACAGGGAGAAACTCAAAGCATCACCATTAAAGTAAAAAACAAGACAATGATGTCCACTCTCTGCAGTCCTATTCAGAATAGTGCTTGAACTCCTAGCTACATCAATAAGATAAGTGAATGTGATCACAGGAATACAAATAAGAAAGAGGTACTCAAAGCATCCTTACTTTCAGATGATATAAATTTATAGATGAAAGATCCTTAAAACTCCAACAATAAACAGGTGATGTGATAAAATACACTCAGCAAAGTAGCAGCATACAAAATTAACTTACAAAAATCATTAGTCTTCCTCTATACAAACAACAGACTTACTGTGGTTATTTCTGAAATAAATAAATGAAACAATACCATTTATCATAACCTCAAAAAATCAGCATGTAAGATATCTTAGAATAAATTTGTGAACGTGGAAGTCTTGCATAACAAAGTTTTAGGACATTGAAGAAGAGACATCAGGAAATAGAAAGGACTCCCTCCCCCAATTCATGAATTAGTATGATTAATAGTGTGAAAATAGCCATCCTACCAAAAGTAATCTATAGATTCAACACACAATTTACATCAAAATTTCAACACAATTCTTGCAAGAAATTGAAAAAGCAATATTAAACTCCATATGTAAACACCCATACACACACACACACACACACACACACACACACACACACACCAAGATAGCTGAAACAATCCTGAAAAATAAAAGACCTGGTAGAGATATCACCATTCCTGATTTTAAACTGCACGACAGAGCTAGTAATAAAAACAGCATAGTATTAGCATAAAACAGAGATGTTGATCAATGAAATAAAATTGAAGGCCTGTACATAACCCCACCCTCCTACTAATGTTTGCGTTTTGACAAGAGTCCAAAAATATATACTAGAGAAGCCTGTTGATGGGCAGGTCAAATTGGATAACTCCATGTAAAGGAATGAAACTAGACCCATATATCTTACCCTGGACTACACACAACTCCAAATGGATCAAGGACCTCAACTAAGACTTGACACCCTGAAATTGGCAGGAGGAAGCATAGAATATACTTGAACCCATTTGTTCAGGACTTTCTGAACAGGACTTCTGTGCATACTAGATTTATGTCAACTTGATATGAGCTAGAATCATTTGGGAAGAAGTAATGTCAGTTGAGAAAATACTGCCATGTGATTGACCTGTGGACAAGCCTGGAGTGTATTTTCTTGATTGTTGATTTATATTAGATGGCCTAGCTTACTGTGGGTAGTGCTACCCCTGTGCTGGTGGTCCTGGGTGCTATAAGAAAACATCCTGAGAAAGCCATAGAGAGCAAGGCAGTAAGAAACACTCTTCTGTGAACACTACTTCAGTTCCTGCCTTCAGGTTCCTGCCCTGACTTCCCTGAATGATGGGTGGTCTATAAGCTGTAAGAAAAAATAAACTCTTTCCACCCCAAGTTGTTTTTGGTGATGGTGTTTTGTCTTCTGTGAAACCTTAACTAAGACAACTCCAATAGATTAAGGATTACTCTCTATGGTCTTTGTCTTGCTTAATTTGCATTCAGAACTTGTCCACATCTAGAATATGATAAAAAATACAAGCTCATGATTTCTGTCTCTATGTTAGAATGTAAATCCTGCATGTCCACTCAAATTGCCTGCACCTAAAAGAGTGCTCAACACATAACAAATGCTCAATAAATGTTGGTTGACTGAATAATGAATGAATGAATCAATGAATGAAGGAATGGTCAAGAGCAAGAGCTTTAGAATCTGGAAAAAAATACAGATATCAAATCCTGCTTCCATTACAGACACTAAATGAGGAAAACTTGGAAAGCTTTGGAAGTAATCTTCCTTTAGTTTTCTCATCAGGAGAAAATAATTAACTAAAAGCTATTATGAGAATTAAATAATATAATATGAATTGAGTATATGACTTAGTAAGCAAGTACTTACATACCACATGTGAGACCCTATGTTCAGTCTTCAGCACCACACACACACACACACACACACACACACACACACACACAAGGCAGGCAGGTAAAATAATGAATGACATAAATGGGTGTGGTAAGTGTTTGGCAAATATCATTCACCAGATGAAATCTAATGTCATTATCGTCATGTTTCAGTGAAGGAATTAATTTTGGCCACAGAATAAGGTCCACTATGTTTCATTGTCCCCTCATTTCTTTTGGGTATCATTTTGGCAAGCTTCCTCCTTAAGCTGTGAGGTCAAAACAAGGCGTTAGTCCTATCTCCTGCAGCTGTCTGAATGCTAGCTTTTCTAGAGAGTCTGGGGCCATGTGGATATTCCATAGAGTCCTCAGGTGAGTTCGGATGGGTGTCTTCTGTGACAAAATCCAAAAGGCAGAACCAGTTTGTACAACAGTTGATTTTATTGAAAAGGAGCAAAGGAGAAAGCCAAGAATGGCCTACAGTTTGCCAGAGTGACAGCCAGATCCCCTCTAGGTGCTTTCTCTGTATAATGCTCCGGTAAAGGAACTAGAGACTTAAAAACAAAAACAAAAAACAAAAGAAAAACACCTTAATGCCTGTGCATCCCAAATCAAAATACATCATTGCTCAGCTAACCCTTAATGTCTTCTGCCGTTACCTGGATGGGACTCTCCAGGTACCATCATGATGGCTTCTAACCAGGCTCCCTACTGCCATGGTTTGCATCCTTCTTTCCTGACACTGGCTCTGGAGGAGCCTTTCCGTCCTCCAGATCTCACTTGTGTGGTTTCCCAGTCATATACTGAAATGCTTACCCAGTCTCTAGCACAGCAGCTGTGTGCTGGGAAACAGGCCGAGACACCGGGGGGCGGGGGGAGGCCTCCCAGCCATCTAACCTCAGGAAATAAGAGTGCTGGCTTCTTGCCATACAACATTGGTCAGTCTCACTGGGGCCTTAGAAATGTGTGGAGTGCAGCCTGGGTGGTGTCTGGACTTAGAACTTGCAGAATGTACCATAAGATATAAAAGAGGAACATGGAACACAAACCTTGTAAAATGTGTCTGGAATGGGGCAATTAGTTCTGTGCTAGAGCGTTTGTCTCAATGTCCTGAGTCTGACAACAGTCACCACAAGATGGGAAAAAAATGCATGTAGGGGAATGAAGGCAAAGAGAGGAGCCTGGGAGAGACAGGAGGCTGATTTTCGAAAGCAATGACTGACAGGTAGAAGGAGTTGAAAATTGACATCAAGTAGGAGGCATCCTCTCACACTTGACCACCATTGTCAACACCAGTATCTGCCTCAAACAAATTCCTATGACCATACACTGTGATTGTGTGTATGCACTCTTTTAATGAAGTACTACATGAAAGCAAGGCCCATTACCACTTCTCTCCTAATCTCTAACACATATTAATCTGCATTTTGTCTTCTACATTTTTTTCTTTGTCTCTCTGCACATATGTAAACAAATTTATTTGCCACACTAGTCCAATTGGGCTCTAAAGTGCACTTCTCTAGGAGATCTCTACACTCAAGATCAAGGGATTACTACTGGGCATGCAGGCTCAGTGGTCCCCTGAGTTGAAGGATGATTACCTTGGTTTCTAGCTGAGTGACTTAACCACTCTGTAACTCCATTTCTTTATCTTAAAGTATTGATGGTGATGATGATAACTCCTGCCCATTAGTGGCCTGTGAATTATCTTAGCCAAATTTACAACTTAATAAGTTTAAGTGCTAATTTTCTTGTAAAAGTACCAGTTATCCCCCCCAAATGCAAATATTTTCACATTTTCTTTAAGCTAAAACTATGCTGTGTGAAGGTGACTCTTTCAGCTTTGATTTCAAAGTTGTTCTAAACTCTTCAAAGTCCTTGGTTAACATTATGAGCATAAAGCACCATTGTGTGAGATGCAGGAAGCCACAGCTATCTGGGGTCTATGTGCATTCAGGGTGCATGAGACAAGCCTTACGGGTCACAATCTCTGATTTTATCTGGTACCACAGAGGCCGAATGGGAACAATGTTATTGCTAGAGCGAAGCCACCAGACAATGCCTCCTTTGAATGTCTGAGCCTGACATTCAAAAATCCTGTCACTATTTGTGAACTGCCCTCTTATGTCACTTGGAGACTTAGTTCACAAAGCAGAACTCCACTGGCACTGTGTGTCTCACAGTTGGGTAAGGTAAACACTGGTTCCTACAAACTTAATAAATATTCCAGGGATAAATAGGCCCATGCTATGCGTTTAACTGTAAAACTCCCCAGGGTTCATAATGAGCTTATTTATGTAGTGAATCTCCAAAGTTGAGTTGTGGCACAAAACACTCTTCCAACATCTTTAGCCCTAATCTTTCTATTGTGGAGTGTACAGATCTTAAGGAATGCTGGCCAATGAGAACTATGGAGATCTGGAATCACAACTGAAAAAGTCCCAACTCTGTGACTTGTTGTGGTCATTTGGAATGCGAATGACTTAATTTCACTGACCTTCATTTTTTTCATGCACAAAACAGGGACAAAAAACTTCAAATTTGTTACATGGATAAATGGTACTTTGCACAATGGTGTGTACATGTGTGGGATGAAGTGTAAAGTTGGTGCTGATACTCCTGCCAGTAGGACCTGGTGGTGACTAGATTGTTCTAACTGTTCAAATCTGTGCTGCCCTACATGGTGACTACACTTGCAATGTGGCCAACTATCAGCACAAACTATGTGCTAAATTTTGAAGAGCTGGTGTGTTAGGCTTTCTGTTGCTCTAAAACATTGCCTGAGAAAAACTACTTAAAGTTTCATTTTAGTCCACATATGCTGGTTGCATGTCTCTAGACCTGTTGGGAGGCAAAAGATCATGCTGAAAAGAATATAGTGAAACAAATATCATCCTATGGAGGCATGGAGATCAGGAAGCTGAGAAAGGCAGACCAGACAGGTAGAATATCTTTGGATGCCCATCTAGAGAAGCCTAATTCCTCCAACCTCCTACTAAACTCCCACCACTCCTAATGATGTCACCAGATTATGAGTCCATCAGGGAACTCATCCACTAGTGACACCAGAATCCCCACAATACAAAACTTTCAAATATCCACAGAAAGTAGAAGCCAAGTTCTTAGCACATCACACACACACACACACACACACACACACACACACACACACCTGGTGTGGGAGGTCCTTCTGTCAATGTGTTGATTTTATTGATTAATAAATAAAGAAAACTGGCTTGTCCTCTAGCATGGAAGGAGGAAGGTGAAAGGAAAGTTAGGAGAAGCCATGGATCCGCCACCTGAGACAGACGCTAGGAACTTTAGCTGGTAAGACACAGCCACAGGGCAATATACAGAATAATAGACATGGGTTAGTTTAGGATATGAGTTTAGCCAGAAATATGCTTAAGCTATTGACCAAACAGTATTTCAAATAATATGATTTCCTGAGTGGTTATTATGTGGCCAGATAGCTGGGATGAATTAGCGACCCTTCCTCCAACACACACCAATTATTTTTACCTTGGTTCATGTTGAAATGATATTTTGTTACAGAGAAGTTAATAAAATATGCCATTGAAATTACTGACATTTGTTCCATTTTACTTGATGAAATAAGTCTACAGCTAGAAAATCTTAGATTCCATGCGAGGTCTATTAGAGATCACAGTACAAAGGTTGAATAAGACATAGAACTATTCTATTTTCCAGCATTTTTATCAGTTATTTTAATGTCCAGCAGCTACACAGAGCCACTGACTCTTCTACACAATGCCCAGTTAGTATTTTGAGGGGCTGGTCACCTGACTGAACTTCCAAACTGTGGCTGCATGACCTGTCTTGCTACTTTCATACTCTACTGAGCTTTTGCCAAAGATGATTAATAAACTATTAACAAAAGAGACAGATTCCAAAGCTAAGTTCAGAGAAAGCATTAGTTGGAATTAAACATTTCCGATTGTATTGGTGTCATAACATCTGTCCTCACACTCTCTCCACATCTCACAACTATCATTCAAGAAGGGGAGCATATTGAACAGTAGTGTATTGAATACCAAATTAGAGTCATCAGGAATTGAACATATTAAGTAATATGGAAATGGCCAAGACAATGGAAGAGAGAGAAATGAAAAATTCCATAGGATTTGACTATAACTAGTTAAACACACACACACACACACACACACATATACACACACACCATTTATGATGGTCTTGCATGAATGTATCTGATTTCTAGAAATTAGCACTAAGACATTTCTAATAAAGATCTATATCTGATTAATTGTGGTATAATCACTTGATACAGAATCTTAAATGTGAATGTTCCATAAAATATAAGGAAGTAAGAGAAAGGCAGTCATGCAGGCAAGCAAGAAAAAAAAATGAAAAAAAAGAAGGAGAAAAGAGTAGAGGAAAGAAACAGAAAAGGAAAAATCAAGAAACACATTATTTAGGAAGTCTTGGTCTGAGAACCCCAGACCATTCACTGTGCTACGTCAAAGGCCTTGAATGCCTCAGTTAGAATTAACCGTTGAATCTCTGGAATTTCACTTATGTCAAGTATCTTCTTTAGTATCTTCCTAAAGACCATACACATTCAATTTAAAAGACACAATTCAACCTCTTTAAAACTTATAAAAGATGCACGCGCACACACACACACCACACACTTGCACATATACACACCACATGCACATACACATATACACACATGCACACACATACACACATACACACACAAGCACATACATATACACACCACATGCACACACACACATACACATGCACACACACCACACAATGCACATATATACACATGAACACACATGCACACACCCCACACACATGCATACACCACACACACACATGCACACACACACATGCACACGCACACATGCACATACCCCACACACATGCACACACCACACACACATGTACACACACACACACACACACACACACACACTGTCCCTTACCATCACTTTACTCATGTTATTGTTTTTCTTTCCACACAAATAACTCCAATTTTCCCTCGAGTATTTATACCTGGTGTCCTCTCACGCAGCCCCTCATACGGTGACACTAGGATTAAAATAAGACACTTATCAAGTGAGAGCCATGGAACCAGGCAAACCAGATACAGAGAAAAGAAGTAGATAAAAATAAACGGAAGTGCTGGGCTGTGTGTCACCCTGGCTGCCGGAGGGAAGCCTCAGCTTTCGGTGGGAGGTTAGCCAGGCGATGTTATAACTACTGAACTATTTTCTACAAGACTCTTCTAGGTGTTGAGGCTTTTCAGCCTCCTTGAGTCACTTCCCTTTCCCTCTCAGGCCATTCCCAAAGGATGAACTGGTCTCCTGGTACTACACGGCAGTGGACAAAGAGAGGAGGAGGGGCAGGAGAGGGAACAGGAGCAGCAATTAAGAAATACCGATTGCTGCCTTAATTGAGCTAAGGGGAAGCATGGAACAGCCAGCAGTGTGGTTTGCGCCAACATCCTTCCAATAAGCAGTGTCTGGGTGGGGAGGAAGTCTGGGCCTTCCTCTCATCCATTCTCAGCATTCCCATCAGAAATCCCAGAAGCACAAGCCCCGAGCAATTGGCAAAGCCGGGGCTGTGTGGGTGTGACACCATTCTCTGCTCCTACTTCGTTCAGATTTGCCTTGCCCGAGCCTAATCCCAAACCTAGCAAGGCTTCCTCTTCTGCAAAGCTGGTGGGGGCAGTGGCTGGCAATTTCCTAAGAAATACATTGTATTGTGGTGGTGGCTGTGGAGTCTAATTAGACCGTCAAGCACTGTACCCACGGAGGTCGGTGATGATATGACTGTGGCAGCTGACTACAGCTGTCTTACCATGCCCTTCAGTGTCTCCCCCAGCCTTCCCCTCTCAGCCTACACCCCTACTGAGAGGGGTCTGATGGCTAGCCCACTGCCTGATGAGCGAAGATGGTACTATTTTTAAAGCTATTCGTCCCTAATGAGCTTCTACTGTTTCCAGTCAAAGCCCACACGAGGTAGGAGCTGGCCAGGGCCCGTGTCCTTAGCAGCTGCCTCGGCCCAGAGGCCCTTAGCAGCTTCATTATCACAATTCCCAGAACCCAGGCCGCCCTTTGTCTGGGAGCTTGTTACTTGTTAGTGGCTTTAGGCTGAATCATAGCTTCCCTGTCTTGGGTGGGGGGTGGTGGCGGTGGTGACAAAATCTCCCCCAAAGCAGCTCCATCAAACTCAGAAGCTAGGTGCTTGTTGTGTACCTATTTCCTCAGAGTTGAAACTTTCAGGGCTTAAGGAGATAGCTCAGTAGATAAGGTGCTTGCCCTTCAAGCGTAAGGACTGGAGTTCAAGCCCCTGTGACCAGCAAAAGAGAGCTGAATATGCTACTCCCAGCATTGAGGAAGTTTAAGCAGGTACGCTATAGTCAGAGAGGCTGCCTGTTCATTTCCTGTCAGCTCAGACTCGAAATAATCACACTGAAACTATAGCTTAATGGACTGGAGAGATGGCTCAGCGATTAAGAGCATTGCTGGCTCTTCCAAAGGTCCTGAGTTCAATTCCCAGCAACTACATGGTAGTTCTGGTGTCCTCTTCTGGCCTGCAGGCATACACACAGAATATTGTATACATAATAAATAAATATTTTTTAAAAAGCATATTTCTAGCTAGCTTTTATATCTTAAATTAATCCATTTTCATTATTTTATGTTTTACCATGAGGTTTGTGGCCTACCGGCAAGGTTACACCTAACAGCTTGCATCTTTCTCCTCTGACGGCTACATGGCATCTCTCTAACTCCGCCTCCTCTTTATACACACACACACACACACACACACACATGTGTATCTTCCAGCCTGGCTATATTCTGTTAAGCCATTGACTGAAAGCAGCTTCTTTTTTAACCAATGGCCATAAAACATATTCACAGCATGCAGAGGGGAATTCCACATCAGTACGTCCCTGGTACTCACCGACCATCCTGCTTTGTCTATTTAGTAATCTTAGCCTAACTGAGACAGATAAAATAGTGGATGTCTCCTGAGCAAGAACAGCTGAGATTGAGATTGATTTCTAGCCTACACCACACACACACACACACACACACACACACCCCATCCTGGAAGGAGAGTAGAGAATCATGAGGCTCAGGAAACTCATAAAGCTTACGAGATGCTCAGAATGTCACAAGATGATAATTCCCAAGGCAATAATTCCAAAGGGAGAGAAAACTTTTCTACAGAGTATCCAGCAAGTTGGACAGGGAGTTCCAGGGATACACTTTTCACAAGTTATCCCTGAGGCTAAGGTGGGCTTTTTGGTGATTTAACTGCCTTTGAGTGACCCATGGTCTTCTAAATAACCCAAATAAACTCATTGATTCACCAACTAGACTTGAAAGGAATGGTTTATTGAGTCTGTTCCTGGCACCCTCTCTTAGACGAGCAGATGTTTCTTTACATTTCCCTGGGAAAAGTCGGAAAACAGTACTGCAGAAACCGAGGGCAGCTATTCAATAGCATTCCTCTTGGACTGCCACTGGGGGACACCTCCAGTTGTGCAGCACTCGGCCAGGCTCTGAGAAGTGAATCACACAACAAACAGGGCTCACATCCACACTGTTACCCACCCCCTTACTAGTCTCATGATCATCTCCTTCCTAAGGATTTTAACAATTTGCAGTTGTGCATATATCAATTGGGACAGAAAATCAAAGCTAAAGCTAAATAATCCTCCCATATAACTTGAAATGCATTCCCAGATCCATGTGTTTCATTGCCACTTCCAGGGGCTCTTTTTATTTTCATCTCCTAATTTCTGATTTCTACCTTATTCTGTGTTACCATCGTTTATTGTCAAGAATATATTTGACCAGCCCCCCTTCCCTAACCCATAGGGTAAGGAAAGAGGTCACTATCTTTTCCAGTGACAAACCAACATCCCAGAGAAGCAGAGCACAGCTGTCTCTGCTAACTGCTTCTGTAAATTCTTAGACATAATCTTGTGCCTTGGAACACATGGCATTTTCAAATGAATCTCTAAAGTCGGAGGGCACTAATAGGCCACATGCTCACTCTGGGTTCAGTGGACTTACAGGGAAACCAGTAAGCCCATACTTTAGGAGGCCTATATACCCCATAATAAAATGAATAACAAACTATTCTCAAAGGAAAAAAATTATTGGGAAAACTAAAAGTCTCTGTTATTGTTAAACATATCTACTTTTCACCTAATTTGTACATGCTCTATTAACAAAATATGACTTTATAATTATTAATTACCACATAGAAAACATTACATTTTGAATGAATTAGTATGTCACAAATTGAATGAGCGAACATTTGCCTTTCAATGTAAAGACCATTTTCTTCATAGTATATTGTACATCATTGCCAGGAACTATGTCAAATTCTGGACCAACCTTCAGTACAAATGGGCCTTGTGAATCTGCACAAGCCACCTAGAGCCACAGTTTCTTCATCTGTCAGGTAGGGAAACTATCTGTGACATCTGCTTGGAGGATTCAATAAACAGCTAAAAGTACTTTATGGATTCCTCCTCCATAAAAGATCCAATGCAAACATAGTAACAACTCCCAGAAGGGCCCCCTGGGATTTTGTTCTCCAATGAGGGAACAAACCCAGGAACACAAATCCAGTTCCTCTTAAAAGCTTCCCTAATCCTTACCTTGCTGCCATGGTGTTTTTTAAGATCTCAGTCTCCCCTAAGGATTCTCAGTAGTGACCTAGAGATCGGGAAGGAGGATGCTGACTTTTGTATAAACCAAGCACCACGTAGAAAGGGGGGAGTCATGGGACAGATGGACAGGAATGCCAATACACTTGCACAGCCTCATGCTTTTGTCTTTCCCTTAGCCATCTCTCCCCTATAAATGACAGCTAGTGTGGTCATTAAAAAAAAAAAAGCCCATAAATCCTGGATTCCTTTCTTGTGCAAAAAACTAAAACTCTAATGTGAAAAAGGCACCTTTCCACTTAAATGTTGACGACTTTCAAGGTAAATATCCGCATGTCAAACAGTTCACAAGATGCTTCTCGGCTTGCCATAAATGTGTTTTATCAACCTCTAACTCTTGTAGGTTTTATTCTGTGCTTGTAGGTCCCAGACTTGCCTCTCCAGGTGTATGCTCCTTTGTGTATCAGTATTCTCTCGTTGACCCTTTCCCCTCATTATCTTTTCTGTGTCCTCTGCCTCATTTCTTTCAGGAAGTCTTCCTTGGCCACGGCATCAAAGGACTAGCTGTAACCTTTCCAAAATGCTGCCAGAAAATCCTGTGCCTGCTGCCCTGTCCTTAGGACAGGGACTCTGGAGTTGGTTTGTTTTTAATTGCTCTGCTTTAATATGAAATTTTAAGACCACATAATAGATAAACAGAGCTTTAGATTTTTTCTTTTATTTAATATATTAAATAAAATATAATTATGTTCCTTTCCCATTCCCTTTCCTCTCTCCAAAGCCACTCACATCCTCTCCCATGCCCCCCGCTTCCATGTCACTCCCTCTCAAATTGATGACTTCTTTTTCTTTTCATTCTTATTGTCACTACATATAAATGTTATATAAATACAAATGCTGAGTCCATTTAGTGTTGTGTGTATGTATATGATTTCAGAGAAGTGGCCAGGGGTTTTTTGTTTTATTTGTTTTCCCCCAGCAAGTCTGGTTTGAACTCCAGATCACAAGAACACAGGCCCTTCATTCATAAAATTTAGAGCATAACACTTTGTTCCCTGTCATTCTGGGTATTTTCAGTGTGGTCATCAAGAGCCATCATTTTCAACTCATATACAGGTAGTAGCTTTATTATAACATTTGCAAAGGAATTAGAAATCTTGATTATCTAGATAGATACATCCCACAACAGTCGCCACAGCATTGTAAGCCCTTGTTGCAGAAAGGATGAGGGCCAACAAATCGTGACAGGAATCCTGGAGTCAGCTAGACCAAGAGCATCCTTTTCTTAGACATTTATGCCCTCCTCTGTGTTTCTTTGGTCATATTCCTATGCATCTACTTTGTCTATAGTCAGAGTCATGACTATGTCAGGAATGTTGACAAATACAAACTAACTAGGGAAAAAATCCCTAAGCTAAAAGGGGCTTTCTGATCACAAGTGGCAACCTTAATAAGTAAAGCAAATGCCACCTGTACATCTCCCTTCTCACTGCTGAACCAACTCCTTTATCTGTTCAGTCTGGGATAGGTGCCAACTTCCTGCTGGACCATTATTAGAGCAAGGAGTGGACATCTGTTGAGTCCAAGCCTTGTCCTAAAATGAGGGAAAATACTAACAACAAAACAATAACAATGTGCCTCACTGGTGCCAATCCACCTCCTTTGCTAATCTGACAAATGCACTTATCTAGCAGAATTTTTCATTTCATTGAAGTGCCTTGAGATTAAAATAAGGGAGGAAATATAAAATAAATTGGTTCACAGTCCTGAAAAATTCAGGGATAGCTTTAGAAAGAAGCTGATTCAGAGACTTGGCAGTGTGGTAGAAACTAGTTTCTAGTTACACATTTCTCCCCTGGGCTCCTCTTTGTTGCTTCTTCTCAAGCCTCCAGGGTGGGGGCAGGAGATAGAAGACTCTGTAGCAATAATGAGCGTCCACTTCTCCCATTTCCACACACAGCAAAGGTGATATCCATTCACCTATGCTCAAGCAAAAATGTCGTTCTTGGCTCTTATTGGATGTAAATGTCCCATCCTTGTTCTCATGCTCATCCCTGAGAGGATTATAATTGTAAAAATAAGATTGTCCTTCGCGCTGGGCATGACTGAGATCATAGCCATAAACTGAACTATTATCACAAAACTACATTGACTGAGAACATGGTACTGATCATTCCATGAGGGATATTCAGAGTCTTACTATAAAAAAAATTAGTAACAGAGAATAAACAAGTCTACAATTGTAGCCAAATCCTGGAACCATATCTAATTTCTCCACCTCAAGCCCTCTTTCTTAAAGGTAATATTACATGTGTCTGAATAAATACTTCAAATTGTAAATATACATGTATATTTGTAAATATATATGTATGTATTTATACACATATTGTGTGTATGTGCGTGTTTTAAGAAAATAAGATTTATATTCAAAGATACAGAGACGGCCAATGTAAATTTATTACTGACACAAGAGATAACAATTTATGTGATGAAAAGTTAAATAAAGAATTATTATGCCTACACTGAAACAATATTTTGAGGATAATTAGAATGAAAATTCATAATATAATGTGAAAGAAGGGCAGAAATACATGAAATATATATAATAGTTGTAAATAGGTGTATGTGTTCCTATTATGTTTAGTTTCACATATGTGAAATATCAAAGTTAGCTTTCGTTTCAGAGAAATTTCTAAACATTTTCTCAGTTGTTCACATAGTCAGGGGAAAAGGAAGTCATTTCTTTAACAACAACAACAATCT